>NC_136122.1:2089200-2669331 GCF_965212315.1 Lampetra planeri | reverse complement strand
TCAAGAGGACAGAAGAGATCCCTCCCATCGCCTCAAGAGACTGCCGGGGCAAATGTTGCGAGCGAACATCTGTTAAGGCCGGGACGGCACACGAGGGGGTGAAGTGGCCAGCACGGAGTGGGTGGCCAAAACTAGGCCCGGCTCACTCTGTCTCCCCAGTGACCAACCCTTGCCTCCATTCGGACGAATGGCCAAGTGAGGGAATAGCTGATGGGGAGCAGGTGGCCAGAGTGGGTTGATGAACGGTCAGCTGGAAGAGTTCTGAACATGTTGCAGGTTGGTGTGTAGAGACAAGGGTTAAAGGGTGACTGATAATAACAAAATGTGAAAGTTGCCTTCTGTTTACCCAGGAGAGCCTTACTGAGTCTTAAGACATTATCAGGAGGCTCTCGCTACATTGGAATGTTTGGCCAATTGCATTGAGTGGTGCGTGTGGGAAGAAACGGTACCAAGTAGAACGCCATGAATATGACGAGGATGCACCTCAATGATACGGATAGATGGAATCAAAAATCCATCGATGCACGCCTTCGACTAGTCACCTTGTGGCCTAAGCACACAACACCCGGTATTCCCAGAGAGTCTCCCATCTAAGCACTAAGCCCAGGCCTGCTTACTCTCCCAGTTGGGCCAACTGTAAGAAGGGAGGACACGCACTCGAACTTGGGCCAGCCATGACCGTTTTACCAGTGGTCGAGATCCTCCCGTGAGCTCAGGGAGGCCGGCTCGGGGCCACGGCGAGGGTCTGGAAGTACGGGGATGTCTGCTGTGGGCGGTCGCCAGACGGGACGCCGGGTCGCTGCATGGCAACAACGACGACGGGGAGGATGATGATGAGGGCGACGGGTGCGAGCAGCAGCGGCAACAACTGCGACAGAAAAAACTGATGAGGCATCGGCGCTCACATAGCGGATAGCGCACCACGTTCCGGACCTGGTGAGCCGAGTGTGAGTCAATCTCGCGGTTAAGAATGGCAACAGCAAACATCAGAACCGATTTCCCATCATCATGTGCGCTTCTCGTGATGACCTGGCTTATAATAGTTGCGCATTTACAAATGTACCAACTTACTTAGATTCAGATGAATACGAGAACCTGGTGTGGCATGTAGTGAACGTCAGCACGGGGGAGACGAAGGCGGCCGGCCATGGCTCTGGTCACACCACTTCCCTTGTGTGTAGGCTACAAGTGTGCAAGTGTGTGCAAGTGTGTATATATACAATAGAGCATTTGTAGAGAGTGGAAAGTGGAGAGTTTTCTATATCTGGGCAGTGTGCTTATGATCAGCTCCGGTTTGACAGCAGAGGTTTCACTCTGAATCAGTCAGGCAGCATTATCTATTAATCGGCTGTCTATACTTGTGAAATGTGGACCCCTGTCATGGAACATCTGCGCTGGTTAGAAACATTTAGGCTGGCCTCCCTACCATCCATCCTTGGTTTAACCAGGCTGGATTGTGTGAGGGGCTCACAAATCCTTGAAAGATCTGGACACAGTCCCATCAATTAGCTCCTCCAGCAGGCAATGCTGCATTCGATTGGTCATGTAGCCCTCATGCCCCACCACCGCATGCCCACGCTGCTTCTGTTTGTCCAGTTAGAGGGCTAAAAGGGCAAGAAATGGGCTGGAGTAGAGATGGACTGATGCAGGACTGGAGGATGTGGAGCTGAGTGGACTTTCTGAAGACCGGTACCAGCGGGTGTTAAGATCGGCATCTATGGAGGAGGCTCGTGAAAGACGCTACTGGGCAGTTGGAGGCAGTCGCCTTCCAACAACAACTCAGGGCAGAGGAGCGAAACTCACAACAATGAACGGAGTACTGGGTGGCACAAATGCAGCAATGAGGCCTCCGAATTTGGGTGATGAACAGGCTCGCCCACCACAGAGCAGTGCACGGCAGAAGAATGAGCGGATCGCTCTTAACGCACGGGCCAGATGCAACCTCTTCTTCCTCTTACACACCGCCTTCGTCTCCTGCTCCACCGCCTCCATCTCCTGCTCCACCATATCCTTGTCCTCCTGCTCCTCTGAGGTCACGGCGAGTGGGGAGGGCAGCATGGTGGTGGTGGTCGTGATGGCGGTGGTGGTCATGGTAGTCGTGATGGCGGGGGTGGTCATGATAGTCGTGGTGGTGGTAGTAGTCCTGGAGATTGGCTGACCGTGGTTCCTGCAGCCAGCTGTGTGCCAGCGCCGGTTCAGGTGTCAGACGCTCGGCCGGATCCCACCTGTTGTGATGCACAGAGACACGTGGTGCAAGTGGAGAGGGTGAGAATGATTGAAGGCTTCAGGTTCATCTCCAAGTGACAACAGCAGCGCTCTGCGGTTATCAACGCCATCTTAGACCACTTTCTGATGAGAATGCTGTACTACGTTGCTCTGCTATTTGTGAGCATTTCTCCTGTGTCCCCTGTTGCTGGAGGGCGACTGCCTCCAACTCCCCAGATGCTTCAAGTGCATCGAGCCTGGAACTGCCCAAAAGTGTCCTTCATGTACATCCTCTACAGAGGGTGATTTTTACATTGCTGGCACCAGTTCTTGGCAAGTCCAATCAGCTCCATATCCTCCTGTACCGCATCAGTCCATCTCTTATCTAGCCTTTGTCGTGCCTGTTCAGTCTGCTCTATCTTGCCAAACAAAAGCTGCATGGGCAGCTGGCCAAATAGATGGTAATGTGGCCAGACCTTCAAGGATCTGTGAGCTTCTCACACAATCATGTCTGGTTAGACCTAGAATCGTAAGCAGGCCAGCCTGATTGTTTTATACCAGCGTAGATGTTGAAACCGGTTCAGATTTCACAAGCATAGCGATCTGTTGTTTAACATAATAATGCTGCTCGATGGAATCAATCACCCACACACCTATACACAGAAAAAACAAAGACACACCCAATCACCTATACACATGTGAAGTATTCGGAATGACGGCGGGAAACCACTTGATGGGTAGCACACTTTATTTTCACTTGTCTTCCACAATAACACGTGTGGTCACTATTTCTCACCCTACACACTCCACCTGACACTGGTGGTTACTACAGCTCACGCTACACACTCCACCTGACACTGGTGGTTACTACAGCTCACGCTACACGCTCACTTGACACGCGTGGTTACTACAGCTCACGCTACACGCTCACTTGACACGCGTGGTTACTACAGCTTACGCTACACGCTCACTTGACACGCGTGGTTACTACAGCTCACGGTACACACTCCCGGGCACTCCAGCCCCGTAGCGTCCGTGGCGCTACAGACCCACCCCAGCTTGGGCGTGGGTCTCGACCTCTGGGTCCCGCGGGCCGGCCCTCACACGGACGTTCGGCCCCGGGTCCCAAGGTCCCGCCTCTGGGCCACACAGGGCCCCGGTCCTCACAAGGACAGCGGGACTAGGTGCCTCAGGACCCTATCTCTTCCTCTTCCGTCTTCTGTCTTCACTGGTCACCAACTCCCCGTGCGCCTGTGCGCACCACCTTATATAGCCCCCGCTCTCGGGAGACGGAGCGTATGTGGACCTCGACGTGAGCATCCCCCTTAGTTGACCAATCCCCGCGCGCTTGCCCCAGGATCCCATCGCTGTCAGCGCGCGTCACCGATACCCAGCCAATCACTGCCTCATAACCCCCGACCCCGCGCTGACCCCTGATCCTTCACCGTCAGCGCACGTCACCAACACACACAGCCAATCACTACGCGCTGGCACGCGATCCCTACCCCAGCGCATATCACCACTACATCACCCCCTCCCACATAGCTCGCAGCCGGCCCGGCTGCTAAACAACACAACACAACATCAACACAACAAAAACCCCACCCTCCAGTGTGCCCCGTAACGCAACAACAACAACACAACGACACAACACCTAGACAACAAGCTATGTACAAACCGACGAACAACACAATAAAAGCAAGTCCAAGAAAAAGAACGTGCCCAGTGTCTCTGTGACTATCGATCCCCCCCCTCCGCTCGCTCCTCCACCGGGGTGATAGAGCGGTCGAGCGGATGAGGAACGCAGTGACGAGGCGCTCCGGCCGCATCGGCCCCTCATTCGGTTGGTCATGAAAAGTTGCGCGACTTAGCGCGAGTCCGCCTGGCCGGTCCATCGTATGGGACGGGACGCTGACGACCGTCTGGTGGCTCCGGCAGCCCTGGAAGGCGCGGATCGGGCCTGGAAGGACCGGCCGCGCCGCGGGGATCCGGCCGCCGGTGGTCGGCAGCTGTCAGTTCCGAGACACCTGGGAGCGGATCAGGCGGAGACATGTGAGGATCAGGCGGAGACATTTCCCCCCTTGGGTCGTCGGTCACGTCACATGCTCGGCCCTCACGACACAAAGGGAGGCCATATGGAGGCGAGAACGGTTTCAGTCGGGAGGGGTGGACGTACCAACGGCGCTTTCCCCATTTTATCTGAACACACTGGGGGCGTGCAACCCGCACGACCTCCACGGGTCCCCGCCATGGCTTCAACAATTTAGGCGACGTAGCCAAAGGTGCCTGAGGGCAGTGCAGCCAGGCCCTATCGCCTGGTTTCCAGTCGTGCACGGACACCTTCCGTGCACGCAAACGCTCGTTGGCAATTTGGCGAGCCCGCGAATTAAGCCGTGCGGCCTCCCGTGCCTCGGTCAGCTTATGAATGTTAAATTTAATATGTTCAGCCAATTTCGAATTCGTTCGTGGTGCGGACAGTCCCAGCTGCGTTTCCATGGGCGGGTCGGTTTCCCGACCATACATCAGATAGAATGGGGAAAATCCCGTTGCTGCATGGGGGGCCATTCTATACGCGGCGAGGACCCCCGGGACCTGCAGGTCCCAGTCAACATGTGCCTCACACACCTGCTGGCACAGCATAGAAGTCAAAGTCCTGTGGAGTCGCTCCACCATCCCGTCTGTCTGTGGGTGGTATGGGGAGGTACGCACCTTCTTAGTACCCAATAGGTCGCACACCTCTTGCAGCAATTTACTTGAAACATTTTTCCCTTGGTCGGTCAGCAAGCGTTCGGGAGCCCCCTTGTCCAGAACGTAGCCCTGGACAAAGGCGTCCGTCACAGCCGCCGCCAACTGGTTGGCGAGTGGCCACGCCATAGGCCACCGGGTAAAGTATTCGACACCAACCAACAGGTACTTATTCCCCCTAGGCGTGACTGGAAAAGGCCCCAAAATATCGAGCGCAACGAGCTCGTTAGTGCGCAAGACCTGAATAGATTGCAGCGGTGGATTTGACGCCACGGGCGGCGGTTTCCGTCTGGCGCAATCAACACACCCCTTTAGAATATTCACCACATCACTACCCATCCCCGGCCAATAATAGTCACGCTGAAGCAGAGCAAGCGTTTTGTTTACTCCCAAATGCAAGAGGCGTTCATGTGCGGCCAGGACAACTTTCCCCCGCACAGCGGAAGGCACCACGAGTGCGTGCCGCCGGGACAAATTGTCCCATCTCATTAACAGGCCCTGCTTGAGTACCCAGGAGCCAGTTCGCTCCCGGCCCTCCTCGGGACCCCCCGCCCTGCGGCGCAACGCTAGCAGGGAGCTGTCAGCCATTTGGAGACGGCCCCACTCAATCAGCGACAGTGAGAGCAGCGAGTCCTCTCCCTCAGGGGTAGCGGGAACATCACCGATTGGTGCATCCGCGGTCGCGGCCAACGCCCCCATACTTTCCGCAGCTGGCGGTTTACAGCGCGCCAATCCCATTAAGCACGCACATTTGTGACAAGGCGACAATCGCGACAGGGCATCGGCGTTAGTGTGGCACAACCCCTTACGGTATGTGGTCATGAACTGATAGTCCTGGAGGACTTCCAACCACCGTGACAATTGGCCCGAGGGTTGGGCGACCCTCAATGAATACTGAAGCGCCGCGTGGTCCGTCCGGACCGTAAAGTGACGGCCATAGAGATACGGTCTAAATTGCTGTACAAAAAAAACAATAGCCAGCAACTCGCGACGGGTGACGCAGTAGCGCTGCTCCGCCGGCGACAAAACCCTGCTACCATAAGCGACCACCCTTTCGACTCCCCCAACGACCTGTGAGAGCACCCCCCCAATGCCCGTGTTGCTAGCATCCGTGTCTAGCAAGAAGGGACTTGTAAAGTCAGGATAACGCAAGGGCGGGGCACCCACCAAGGCGTCCCGGAGGGAGCAGAACGCGGCCTCCTCCTCCGGTCCCCATCGGAACTTGACTCATTTTGCCGTTAGAGCGTGCAAGGGTTTTGCAATGGTGGCGAAATGCTCAACGAATCGGCGGTAGTAAGAAGCAAAACCGATGAAACTGCGCACGTCCGAAACCGACGTGGGCGTTGGCCATGAACTGACACAGTTCGTCTTCGCGGGATCGGTAGAGATCCCCGAAAAATCGACAATGTGGCCCAAGTATCTCACGGACTTATGAAGAAGGTGGCATTTGGCCGGTTTAAACTTTAATTTAGCCGATCGCATCCGCAAGAACACCCCTCTCAATCGCTGGAGGTGTTCCTCAAACGTTTTACTGAAAACAATGACATTGTCTAGGTAAATCAAGCAAGTATCCCATTGCAAGCCCGACAAAACCAACTCCATAAGGCGCTGAAACGTCGCGGGAGCGGAGTGAAGTCCCATGGGTAACCGGTTAAACTGGAACAGGCCCCCTGGAGTCCGAAATGCTGTCTTAGGTCTAGACTCGTCGTCGAGTGGCAGCTGCCAGAATCCCGATAATAAATCAAGAGTAGAAAAATATCGCGCACTAGACAATGCATCGAGGGACTCGTCCATTCTGGGGAGCGGATACGCGTCAGCCACGGATATTTTATTCAGGTGACGGAAATCTACGCAAAATCGCAAGGACCCGTCTTGCTTTTTAACCAGCACAATAGGTGCTCCCCAAGGACTGGAAGAAGGCGAAATAATGTCAGCTTCCAGCATAGTTGACGGCCGACTGAACGTGTTCCTTCTCAGCAGGACTCAGCCAGAAGGGATTTAGCCTGACCGGTGCCGCATTGCCTGTTTCAATATGGTGGCGCAACAGGTCCGTGCACCCAATGTCATATTTATGCTTACTGAACACATCAGAAAATTCTATAAGCAACGCACGCAGCGCACCCAACTGTACCGTTGACAAATCGTTCGAGTCCGCGCACAGCGAATCGACCCATTCAAGGTCCTCCCTCGATGGATTGTTCTGCGTCGGGCTTGGATCAACATGCGCAACCAGGCGCTCTTCCGCAGGGACCCGTGCCGCGTGAGCTAGCACAGTGCCCTGCTGAATAACGGGCGGCCGCGAACCAGCGTTTAAAACCATCACGAACGGGTCCTTGTCAGCCCGAACCAAAGTGTGAGCCACCGACAAATCGAGACCCCGACAGCCCTATTTGAAGGACCCAAAAGCATGCCCTGTTCCGAGGTCTCCCCAACCAATGGTTTCCTCAACTGGAGGGGAATTAACATCTGTGAACCCGGGGGCACGTGCACGGTCTGTGTCGCCAGCGCTTGTATCGTAGCGCACGCCGTCCGAATTTCGGTAGGATTCGTCAAAAATGAAATACGGCGACCCGATGGTAGCTCAATGCAACGCTGATCGATGAGAATTTTAATGGGCATTTTAGCCAAAAAATCTGTGCCCAACAGACAAGGAACCGCTAAGGAAGAAGAAACGAAAATGGGTCCCGACAATTTAATATCTCCAATGCAAATGGACGCCCTAATCTGCCCGACAATGCCCAACGAGCCCCCATTTGCCGCGTAAAATGGCACGTCCACCGGGAGCAACGGGGAGAATGTTGTAAATGAGGTCTGATATAATAGTCGCCAACGCCCCCACTAACACCCTGACCTCGACCCCGTCAATGAATCCCGTAACGACCGATGATCCCGCCGACGCAGCCACGAGGGACTCGTCCATTCTGGGGAGCGGATACGCGTCAGCCACGGATATTTTATTCAGGTGACGGAAATCTACGCAAAATCGCAAGGACCCGTCTTGCTTTTTAACCAGCACAATAGGTGCTCCCCAAGGACTGGAAGAAGGCGAAATAATGTCGGCTTCCAGCATAGTTGACGGCCGACTGAACGTGTTCCTTCTCAGCAGGACTCAGCCAGAAGGGATTTAGCCTGACCGGTGCCGCATTGCCTGTTTCAATATGGTGGCGCAACAGGTCCGTGCACCCAATGTCATATTTATGCTTACTGAACACATCAGAAAATTCTATAAGCAACGCACGCAGCGCACCCAACTGTACCGTTGACAAATCGTTCGAGTCCGCGCACAGCGAATCGACCCATTCAAGGTCCTCCCTCGATGGATTGTTCTGCGTCGGGCTTGGATCAACATGCGCAACCAGGCGCTCTTCCGCAGGGACCCGTGCCGCGTGAGCTAGCACAGTGCCCTGCTGAATAACGGGCGGCCGCGAACCAGCGTTTAAAACCATCACGAACGGGTCCTTGTCAGCCCGAACCAAAGTGTGAGCCACCGACAAATCGAGACCCCGACAGCCCTATTTGAAGGACCCAAAAGCATGCCCTGTTCCGAGGTCTCCCCAACCAATGGTTTCCTCAACTGGAGGGGAATTAACATCTGTGAACCCGGGGGCACGTGCACGGTCTGTGTCGCCAGCGCTTGTATCGTAGCGCACGCCGTCCGAATTTCGGTAAGATTCGTCAAAAATGAAATACGGCGACCCGATGGTAGCTCAATGCAACGCTGATCGATGAGAATTTTAATGGGCATTTTAGCCAAAAAATCTGTGCCCAACAGACAAGGAACCGCTAAGGAAGAAGAAACGAAAATGGGTCCCGACAATTTAATATCTCCAATGCAAATGGACGCCCTAATCTGCCCGACAATGCCCAACGAGCCCCCATTTGCCGCGTAAAATGGCACGTCCACCGGGAGCAACGGGGAGAATGTTGTAAATGAGGTCTGATATAATAGTCGCCAACGCCCCCACTAACACCCTGACCTCGACCCCGTCAATGAATCCCGTAACGACCGATGATCCCGCCGACGCAGCCACTATCCTGTGCCCCAACTCAGACCATTTAATGTCCCCTCGGTCCCGCACGAACCCCCCTCGCCGAACCGAATCCCCGATCCCTAACCGGCCTTCCTCCGCCGCAACGCGACGGCCCATGTGTGTCGTGCATGTAGGCCGAGCATGTGAAGTGCCGCGACTTGCCGGGGGTAGTAGGGATGACTTGGGGCCTTGGTCGTCGTCCAGCCGAGGTCCCATGGCGCGCTGACGTGGAGCGCGGCAACCGGACGCCACGTGGCCCCGGAGGCCGCAGTTGTAACACGTGATGAGGGTCGTCGGAGGTCTCGGTTGCTCCAGCTTGCGGGCCGATCGCAGAGGCGAACGACCCCCCGACATCCAGTCCCCCGGTCGTCCAGCGGTGAACGCCTCCTCTCGTGGGCTGACGACTTGGGGCTCGGTGACCACCGGGCCCGGAGCTGAGGCCACGGCAGCAGTGCAGACGACCCCCTGTTTACGCTGGAGGACCTCGTACGCCTGTATACTTGTTGCGACCCGCAAAGAAGAAATATCGACCTCGTCGGCCGTGTTGATGGGGACCCCCAGGTCCTGCGCCAACTTGAGCAATTGCTCCAAGACCATCGCGTCCTGGCCCTCCTCGTCCATAGGAGGGAACGCGGTGTCGGCGAGAGCCAACAACGCCGTGCGGTAGGTGAGCGCGGTCTCCGTGTCCGCCTTCCGTCGGGCGTAAAAGTGATGGCGACACGCCGAGGGAGGTCCGTAGACCTTAGCCATGAGACCCAGCGCAGCCTTAAGCGTGGAGCGGTCCGACCTCTGTGCGGACCTGAAGGCCGCGAGCGCGTCGTCGTCCAACATGGCAGGCAGTGCCCGCAGCGCCGTAGCGTCGGACCAGGCCGACATTTCCTGATGCGCCAGAAACCTGCGCTGGAATGCGCCCCAGTCCCCGCCTTCCGCCTTGAAGGCTGACAATGTGGGAAGGCGCTGCTGGAAGATGAAGTCGTCCTCTGCCACGTGGTTCCTCTCCGCCGCACCGTCGGTCTGCAAGATGGCGGCCCCAATGGCGGGTGGCTGATGGCGGTCCGCAGCGCGCGTTGATGACGTAAGCGGGCGCGCTTGGAGAACCGCCGCCACGTGTTGCTCGCCGTTCCCGCCAAAAGATGTCCGCGCAGTTGAAATGGCGGGAATCGCCAAGTCATTTTGGCGGGAATCTGCGGGGCGACCCTGTTGAATGTCCGCCGACGTCCCCGCTCCTCCCGACGTGTTGATTTCCGCCAGGATGGACGCGGCGGCGAACAGCAGCTCTGCCAGACGGGAGTGCGCCTCGCGGAGTACGGCATCGGTCCCCAGTCGCTCGTCCGGCGCCCTCGGCGGGTCCTGCGGCATCGGCATTTCCTCGTCCTCTCCCCCCGATGCCAGCTGGCCCGAGTCGTCAAGGTTATCCTCGCGGTCAATCCCGTGAGTCCGACGGGTCTTCCTTGTATCCATGCCTGGAAGACTGTTTCACTTCTGATGCCAGTTGAAGTATTCGGAATGACGGCGGGAAACCACTTGATGGGTAGCACACTTTATTTTCACTTGTCTTCCACAATAACACGTGTGGTCACTATTTCTCACCCTACACACTCCACCTGACACTGGTGGTTACTACAGCTCACGCTACACGCTCACTTGACACGCGTGGTTACTACAGCTCACGCTACACGCTCACTTGACACGCGTGGTTACTACAGCTCACGCTACACGCTCACTTGACACGCGTGGTTACTACAGCTCACGCTACACGCTCACTTGACACGCGTGGTTACTACAGCTCACGGTACACACTCCCGGGCACTCCAGCCCCGTAGCATCCGTGGCGCTACAGACCCACCTCAGCTTGGGCGTGGGTCTCGACATCTGGGTCCCGCGGGCCGGCCCTCACACGGACGTTCGGCCCCGGGTCCCAAGGTCCCGCCTCTGGGCCACACAGGGCCCCGGTCCTCACAAGGACAGCGGGACTAAGTGCCTCAGGGCCCTATCTCTTCCTCTTCCGTCTTCTGTCTTCACTGGTCACCAACTCCCCGTGCGCCTGTGCGCACCACCTTATATAGCCCCCGCTCTCGGGAGACGGAGCGTATGCGGACCTCGACGTGAGCATCCCCCTTAGTTGACCAATCCCCGCGCGCTTGCCCCAGGATCCCATCGCTGTCAGCGCGCGTCACCGATACCCAGCCAATCACTGCCTCATAACCCCCGACCCCGCGCTGACCCCTGATCCTTCACCGTCAGCGCGCGTCACCAACACACACAGCCAATCACTACGCGCTGGCACACGATCCCTACCCCAGCGCGTATCACCACTACACATGTAATGGGTTCCGGAGACACTTGTAGAGGTAACTTCTTTATTACAATACAACACTCCAACAGTCCTGATACTCTGTTACAGCCTAGGAACACAGCCTCCTCCTAGCGTACCTGACTCTAGCTACGCTCTGGGGTCCTCCGGCTACAGTTACCATAGGGGAGGCTACCTGACCTGACCTAGCCAAGGTGCGGGTCTAGACTCTGGCTTCCTCGGAACTCGCCCTTATGAGAGCGTAGAGCCGGGAGTCCCAGAGTCCCACCACTGGCCCGCACAGTGTCCCGGCCCTTACAAGTGTAATGCGGGCGTAAATGGGCGGGCCGGATGTGACGATCCGAGAGGGAGGAGTCAGGGTCACGTGGGGGGAGATGGTATAGCGGGGAGACAGGAAGACATCTGGGTCAGTCGGGGGAGTGAAGAGTGGAGACTACGTTGGGTGGTCGCCGTGCCTCAGCCTGGTGCCTGAGGGGTCATGACGGCGCCAGCCAGCGGGGTGGAAGAGAGAGTGTGGGAGATAGAGTTACAGTGAGGCCACGCAGGGCGGAAGTCGAGGAGTGGCGAGATCGCCACACATACGGAGAGTAAGACTTGGCACCGTCGGCCAGCGGTGACCAAGCACGAAGGAACGATGGGCAGCGTTGGAGCTGCAGTGAGGGCAGCGGTGGAGCTGCAGGGAGTGCAGTCGGAGGACTGTACAGGAGTCTGCAGCGGAGCTGCAGAGGTGTGGAGGCTACGGGAGCGAGGGCAGCTACGGAGCTGCCAAGGGGAGAGCTCTGAGCGAGGGCCGTGTGGGAAAGATTGTAAGAACCCGAATAAAGGACACCAAGCCAGATACCGTGATCGAGTCCTTTATTACACTGGTGTCAGAAGTGGGATGGCATGTCAAGACAGCTCAGAAGAAAGAATATTCCTGCGCCATCATCTGCTACATCATCCGACTTACGACTGAGACAGATGGCGGCGTAGCTGGAGACCTTGAAAATCGTGCTGGCGCAACTGTGTGAGCTCACCACGCCGAGGACGGCGTTGGGGGGAGTCGATGGTGGTCTGCAGGCCTCCGCCTTGCCTGCACTGCCAGCGCCATTTGCCACGCGGCACGAAGACGCCATCTTGGGCGTGGCAGGGGAGAAACGGTGGGAAGCCGCCATCTTGTCTTCACCGCGGCGGGGAGACGCCGCCATCTTCAACATCGCGGCAGAGAGGCGGCCTTGCGCTGCCATCTGGAGGTGCCGCGGGGTGAGCAGCCTGCTGTGAGCTGCTGTTTTGCGAGGAGGAGCTGCGAGGAGAGGACGACGACGCTGCAGCTGCTGGGGCGGGAGCTCTCCCGTCCTGGCTCGGGTGCGAGACAACGGAGCAGTCAAGTCATCGTTCGAGTTCTGCGAGGCGTCTCAAGTTACCACCCTGCTGTCCTCTGCTTGCTGCAGCCCCGGGCGAGTCGTAACGATACGCACCCGGCCTTAACACACACCTCACCCATCTTTCGAGGGCCGGGGGGCGATTTTTCTCATGTCTCGAGTGTGCGGAGCACGGTTCGGGCTGTGTGTATGTGTGTTTGTTGACGATGAACGCGCTATCTGCTTGTTGCTCGGTTTCAATTAGTGTGTGTGTGTTGAGGATGGACGGAGAGTCTGCTGTGCTTGCTGAGTGTCAAATAGTGTGTGTGCGCTGCGGTGTGGAGTTGTTATCTTGATGGCGAAGTAAATTATTAACTCGGGAGCGTCGGGTATCCTGCGCTGTACCATCTCGTGGGTTACCGTGTGCGACGGGCTTGATTGAAAAATATTTTTTTTGGTGTATGGTGCTGCGAGATGCTGCGTGCGATGTGGTTGGTTGCAAGAGAGAGAATAATTGTGTTGTTGCTGCAATGTTACGACTGGATTAATGGTGTGTTGGTTGCCTGCAGATCTGCTTGCTATTGTGCTTAAATGTACGCGTGTGATCGCGATATGCTGACTGCATGTGCTGTTACACTGTTCTGTACGGTTACGGGGTGCAATGCATTGGTTGACTATTGGGTTTGGGAGTGTTATTAATTGTGCGTACCTCGTGCAAATTGATAACAAATTCGAGGGGGACCCAAAAATGTGGTTGTATGGATGTTTATGCACACGATATCGCGTGTATATTATAGGTAATTGCGCTTTTTGAGAGAGAGAGCGCGCGATGAGGGTGCGCAATGACGCCGTTGTGGGTGGCTCAGATGTTAAGGGTGATGGGACCGTAAATTGGCGCCAAGTGGCGTCGCTCATTCGGTTGATTGCATGCAGCCAGGAGCTGCTTTGCGAGTTGGTGTGTGTAACCAATGTGTTTGGTAAAATATTGGTTAAAAATTCCCCGATATGACTGCTGTGCGCAGCAAGCTGGGGCTGTGTGTCTATCGTTGGTGGGGTGCACGCACGGAGAAAACTGGCCACGTGTTCGCACGTTGGGCCGCCATTTTGCGCGCACGCGGGGTATGGCGACGATGCGCTTTGCGCAAAGGGCCGCCATTTTGAGTGCGCGCGAGATATTGCGAGAACGCGCTTGGCGAAGGGGGCCGCCATTTTGAGCGCGCGGGAAAAACCTCGGTGGGGCAAATATTCCATCTGTTATGCCTGCCATTGTTGATTGGGTGATGCACGAGTTGTGGTCACATCGGCCAATGGCTGATGGCTGACTTGACAGCCCGGAGGCGAAACCTCCGTGGTATGTCTCAAACTAATGGGCCGTGTGCTCATATGGCTCGGGGAGTCATGGATCAGTTGTGCGGTGGCAGACTGAACCTGGTGTGCCGGGGGCTCACGGGATCTGGGTTAGGGCGTTATTGTCTCTATAAGAGAACATTACCCCGTGGGGGGGTCGTTGGTGTCTGGCCTTGTCAAGGGATTGATCTTCCCTTGGCTATAAAGCGTTAGACTATAAGAGGCTGGTGTGTGTCCATCGCTGATGGGATAGTAAGGGAGGAGCATGGCCGAGTTGCTGCTCATCCCCGAAATTGCACTAGCCGAGAGTATGATCAGAGGATGTTGCTGTGGTTTGACGACCACAGTGAGGGTTAGGGCGAGTTAAACGTTACCGCTGGGGAGCGTGGCTCTCTCCACGCGAGGGTGTGCGACTGGGGGTTTTGTTGAGAGTGACCATGGGTACATGCTGTGTACGTGTGATGTCTGTGCTGGTCCTCAAGGGAGGACTGCTGGTGGGTAAGAGCAGGAATTTTTTTGTTGTTGTTGTCACGTGTAAATAATATTGTTGTTAAAATGTAAATACTGGGGCATCCATCGCGTTTATTTTGGGTAATTATTGGGGTTTCTTAAGCGGGCCGGAATTACATCATCTCCACTACCCTGGGGCCGGGTGGCTGTCATGTACGACATGCGGATGTGCGTTGTTGTGCTGTGCCTCAGGGGATTGGATTCTCCTTCTCGTCACAGATCTTCGGCGCCTGCCACACTGGGTGTTACCTGGTGTGCTAACTGGATGAGCAATTGAGCGCCCGTTCGTCATTCTGCTCTACCACTTGCTCTTTGATGTTGGACTTGAGCCGAGCGGATGGAACAACAACATGGACACGCTTTAAGACACCACATTTCTGGGTTGTGCGCGTGTGCCATTCTTGCGTGTCGGTTGCCGTTGTTGTGCTTTGTGCCATTATTATTCTTGTTGTTCTGTTCCGGTTCCTGATCCCTCCCCTTTCGTTACTTGTGTTGTTGTTATAATCTCCGTTGTGTCTGGGGGACTCCTGGTTGTGATGCCTTCGCCCGCATTATTTTGTTCTGTTTCAGCCGAGGACGGCTGGAATTTTCTCTACGGGGGAGGGTGGTGTAATGCGGGCGTAAATGGGCGGGCCGGATGTGACGATCCGAGAGGGAGGAGTCAGGGTCACGTGGGGGGAGATGGTATAGCGGGGAGACAGGAAGACATCTGGGTCAGTCGGGGGAGTGAAGAGTGGAGACTACGTTGGGTGGTCGCTGTGCCTCAGCCTGGTGGCTGAGGGGTCATGACGGCGCCAGCCAGCGGGGTGGAAGAGAGAGTGTGGGAGATAGAGTTACAGTGAGGCCACGCAGGGCGGAGGTCGAGGAGTGGCGAGATCGCCACACATACGGAGAGTAAGACTTGGCAACGTCGGCCAGCGGTGACCAAGCACGAAGGAACGACGGGCAGCGTTGGAGCTGCAGTGAGGGCAGCGGTGGAGCTGCAGGGAGTGCAGTCGGAGGACTGTACAGGAGTCTGCAGCGGAGCTGCAGAGGTGTGGAGGCTACGGGAGCGAGGGCAGCTACGGAGCTGCCAAGGGGAGAGCTCTGAGCGAGGGCCGTGTGGGAAAAGTGTAGGAACCCGAATAAAGGACACCAAGCCAGATACCGTGCTCGAGTCCTTTATTACACAAGGACAAGCGGGACGAGGGGGTCCAGGGTCCTAAGCTGGCTGGTCTTGGGTCTTGAGCTGCGACTGGCCCCGATCGGCTAGGGAGCGGCCCTTTTATCCCTCTTGCCCATCGAGGGTGGGGTTGTGTGGGCTCCCAGATACCCCACAGCCTCCCGTTGGTAGCGCCAAGGGGCTTAGCTGTCTGGGATCCTAAAGCCCGGCGCCGAGGGCTTAGCTCCCTAGGATCCTAGAGCCCCCAGCAGCCCCCCCCCTCTTGGGCTGGCACAGTGGCCCCTCCCCTGGGGGTCCGAGGTACCTGCAGATGGGCCCTGTCCACCATTGCCGGTAAGTATGGCCCATCTATGGCACTACATCACCCCCCTCCTACGAAGCCTCCAGCCGACCCGGCTGTCAAAAATACAATGGTACAATAAATTATTTGTTAACCATAAGAATGAGTGTATGCGTGTGTCAATGATTAAATGGGATGATAAAACAAGAAAAATGAGATGAAAGCGCCTCTCCCCCTCCTGTGGTCACGCGTAAAAAAAACAAAAATTCCAGGCCACCGATGCAGAACAACACTGTATAAACACATATATGCAGGACGAACGCACGCAGCAACCGCCCACTATACATGATGGCAAGGTGAGTGACGGCGCGTTGGGACGAGAGTTTGTGGGCAGGGGTCATGAAAATCTTTGAGTTTGGAGCGAGTCCAAGTGGCAAGTCCATCGGTCGCGACGGAGGCGGGAGGGGCCGACGACCCGCTGTTGCGCTTGTGTCCTGGGTCACTGATCCCGCGGGCAAGCTTGTTCCCGCTGGGTCGGCCGTGGCGGGTTTCATTCCCGAGGCACTTGAGGGCGGGACAGCGGGACCTGCCCGAGAGTTAGATCCAGCATCGTCGTGGCGCAGCTCGTTGGGAATGTCGCGCTCTCGGCCCCCGAGAAGTGTAGGGTTGGATGTAAGGTTTTAGGCGTGACGGGTGCACGAACCAACGGCGCTTGCCATGTTGGATCCTGACACACTGCGGGCGGATAACGCGAATAATAACAACCGGGCCTCTCCAAGGCTTAAGCAGTTTTGAGGAAGTAGCCAATGGTACCTGCGGGCAGTGGAGCCAGGCACGGTCCCCTTCTACCCAAACGTGGCGGGACGTGCGGAGTTTCCGCAACCGCTCGTTGGCAAGCTGACGGGCTTCTGAGTTATTTTGAGCAGCCTCCTGGGCATCCACGAGACGACGCACATTAGCGCGGATGTGGTCGGCAATCTTAGCCTTAGGTGCGGGCTGTTTAATGCGCAATTGTACGTCGATTGGGGGGCAAACCTCCCTACCATACATAAGATAAAATGGCGAGTACCCCGTGGCAGCATGGGGTGTCATTATAGACGGCCAAGACACCAGGTATGTGGAGATCCCAAACAGTCTGTGACTCAGACACCTGGTGGCTTAGCATGGAGGTAAGTGTCCTATATAATCGCTCGACCATACCGTCAGTCTGGGGGTGATATGGCGAGGTGCGAATTTTGTGTGTCCCTATCAGGTTGCACACATCCCGCAACAGGGTGGAAGAGAAATTTTTCCCTTGGTCGGTCAGCAGAAGTTCGGGAGCACCCTTATCCAGGACGTAGCCCTGGAAAAAGGCCTCCGTAATGGCTGCTGCAGACTGGTTGGGGAATGGCCAGGCCATGGCCCATCGGGTAAAATATTCCACCCCAACCAAAAGGTACTTATTACCCCGAGGAGTAGCAGGAAATGGACCCAAAATGTGGGGTCTGTACTGCTTTATGAAAAAAATGATAGCAAGCAATTCTCTGCGAGTCACGCAGTAACGTTGCTCCGCGGGCGACAGCACCCTGCTGCCATAGGCAACGACGCACCCCACTTCATTGACAATTTGCGACAGCACCCCTCCAATTCCGGTGTTGCTGGCGTTTGTATCCAGAATAAACGGAGTGGTAAAATCTGGATAAGACAGGGTAGGAGCATCGACCAGTGCTTTTCGGATGGCATTGAACGAGGCCTGTCCTAACTCTCCCCAATGGAATTTTACACCTTTGGCCGTTAATGCGTGGAGGGGCTTCGCGATGGATGCGAATCCCACAACAAATCGGCGATAATATGAGGCGAAGTCGATAGAACTCCGCACATCCCCAACAGAGGTAGGAGTTGGCCATGAGCGCACGCAATTTGTCTTTTCTGGGTCCGTGGCAATGCCCGAGCGGCTGACAACATGGCCCAAGTAACGAACCCAATCCCTCATGAGGTGGCACTTTTTCGGTTTGACTTTGAGGTTAGCCTTTAAAGGAAAACTGCCTTCAACCGCGTGAGGTGTTCATCAAAAGTTTTGCTGAACACGATGACATCGTCGAGGTAGATTAGGCAAGAAATCCCACTGGAGCCCAGAGAGGACCAGCTCCATCAGGCGCTGGAACGTCGCCGGGGCCGAGTGAAGACCGGAACGGCGAGGGTTGATGAGACCAAAATGGGCCCAACTAATTGGACGTCAGCAATGCGAATCTGAGCATTGATCCGTACGGTGATGCCCAACGAACCCCCATTTGCGGCATAGCATGGCACATCAACTGGCTGCAAGGGACGGCATTTATTGGGCAGAATGTTATAAATCATGTCTAAAATGATGATCGCCGACGCATCTGTGTCGATCAACATACGAACATCAACCCCCTCGATGGAACCCACTACGGCGGAGGACCCTGCCGCCATGGCAACGACTCTATAGGCCAACTCGGACGATTGACCTGGTCCGAGCGCCTGGTTGCTCAATGATGGGCCCGAATCCCCCTCCTCCGAAGCATGACCCCCCTGTGTGGTGTGAGGGTGTGAGCTTGGTGTAAGCGGGGGCCGAGAGTGTGAGGTGTCGCGACTCGCCTGGGTATGCCAAGGATACGGTGGTGAGCGAGGCGCTGGGGTCGGAGGTCCTGAAGTCCGGCGTCGGGGGACCCGGCAGCCGGATGCCACATGGCCCCGAAGGCCACAGTTGTGGCAGATGGTGGACGCCCCGTCCTAGCGCGAGGTTGGCCGGTCACGCTGGTGGTGATCCCGCTGGGATCGCCAGTTGGACGATCCGCGACTTCCTGTTGCCGCGAAGGCCTGATGAGGCCCCGAATGCACGTGATAGGCTTGTGCCTCAGGTGGGCCTGCGCAGGCGGCGATGGCCGTGTCCTCATCGCAATGGAGATGTGCTTGGATGCACCTGGCAGCACGTAGCGACGTGAAGTCGTCGTCGTCGGCTGCCGGCATGGCAACTCGAAGCTGCCGGGCCAAGCTCATGAGCTTCTGCAGCACGAGTGAATCCACAGCGTCTTCATCCATGCGAGGGTAGACAATCCCCGCCATGGCCACAAGCATGCTGTGGTACCCCAGCGCCGACTCGGATTCCTTCTTCTTCCTTGCATCGAAGCGGTGACGTACTTCGGACGGGGGTCCGTACATCAGCCGCATCTGATGAAGGGCGTCCGTCAGCGTGGCTCGTTTTGCCCTTGGCATCGAATGGAGTGCGGCGAGGGTGTCGTCGTTAAGCATGGCCGGAAGGACGTGGAGCGCTTCATCCTCCGACCAACTGGACGTCTCTATATGAGAGACGAACCGGCGTTCGAACGCTGCTGGGAATGGATTCTTTGCTCCGCTGCGAGTTTCCCTTCCCTACTCTCCCATTGACATATTTCGTTGCTTCCTCTTAGTATCTTTCACACGACGGTCAATGGTACAGTATATAATAACAAATAGTATAACATTCATATGCTTAATACAATGTACAAAGTAATATATAGTATCGTAATTCTATAGTGAATATACAGCAGTGTGATATACATTAGGGTGGGTAGAATAATACAGTGTAATATTACAATGTATAAGGGTGGTTTAAAGCAATACAGTATGTAATTTAATGTTGGGTTTGTCTATGGCAGTATATAGTACGGTGTAGACTCGTGTGATGTAAGAGAATAAAGTTTAGATGGAAGCACATTATATATTTTTTACGACGTAGAATTGTAATGTATTACTTACTGTTAGTAACTCAGCTTATTGTAGAGTACATTTAGTATACTGATGATACTATGTAGTTTATACTTTAGTTGTTTACATGGTGGTTTTAGTTACTGCAGCTACATACTATTAACACTCCTTCCCTTTGTAGTGACATAGAACGGTCACTACTGTGTCGGCCCGTACGAGGGCTGGGGGCCCCAAGGGGGTGCCTGGGGGGTCACGTGGTGGAGGGATCCGGACCTTCCCAGAGGTGGGGGAAGTGAGGCGTGTCCTGGGAAGGGAGGCGTGGCCTGGGCGGAGCCGGCCACGCCTGGGCGGAGCCGGCCACGCCAAAGCAGATATAAGTGTGGTGTGAACGCAGAGCGAGGCTGTTGGACTGTACTCCAAAGTGAAGACATCATCGGTCGTCAAGTCCCGAGTCGTCGTCCTGGGCCAGGCAGGCCGTTGCCTGCCTGGTCCAGTCTGTGTCGTGTTCCAGAGTGTTAGTGAGTTGAGAAAGGTGCTCACCACCTTATGTGCAGTGTTATATTACTTACCGTTTAATAAATAGTGTTGCCTCCAAGCTGCGTGTGTGTGCACCTAATTCGAACCCATTACATTTGGTGTCAGAAGTTGTGGAAATATAAATATTGCTAGGTGTTATCCTAGGGAAGTAAAATGGGCACACGAAAAACAAAGACAAAACTCATCTGGACGCCTTCGTACGACGGGGATGGTGTGACAACCATCCTTCGGACAGCCCCGGGGATGGCAGCCCCGGTGACAGAGAGAGAGAGATGGCGCTGCACGCGGAGCGGCGGGACTGGCATCGCACCGCTGCTTCGCCGCCATCGGGAATGGAGCGATGGAGCCGCGGGGAATGGACACCGTCGTCTCTGCGGGGGCTGGCGGGGGGAGGCCCAGGCATGCGGGCCACGCGGTGGGGCCGCCAACTCGGCGGCTGATCGTGGCGCGCTTCCCGCCAAACGCTGCTCCCGCCAACTCGAGGGCTGGTCGGGGCGCGGTTCCCGCCAACTCGAGGACTGGTTGGGGCGCGGTTCCCGCCAAAGCGCCGCTCCCGCCGACATCAACGCCTGCGGAGGGGGAGTTCCACACGTGCAGGTGGCGCCCCCGTCTTGTGGATGGGGGTTCGCAAGAGCAGGCCGTGTTCACCATGCAAGATTCTTCGGGCCGTCCCAGTGCTCCACCTTGCCGCCCTCCGATATTCACAGTTTGCCAGGCGAGTCGTGACATGACACGAGAAAAATAATAATAACTTCACCGATCTTGCGTGTGCCGGGTTGCGATCGCGGTTTTTTTTTTTACTCGCTGGTTTGCGGAGCGTGTTCGTCCGGTTGTGTGCGTGATGACGCGGCGACCATGCGGGTTTCTGCTTGTAACAGTGTTGTTGTTAATTACGGCGTCGAGATCGGTATCTTCTGGGTGTAGTTAATGATTAATTCGTTGTTGGTGTCCCGAGTTCCGTTGATATCCTGTATGTTGCCGTGTTAATGACTCGTGTTGTTACATCGTTGTGTTGCGAAATCGCCATTGTTATTGTGTATACTGTATGGAGTTTCGCTCGTGATTGTCACTTGTAACTGTCAGAAACTTTGATCGTCATTGTTGCCAATGTACAGACCGTATGGAGCTTTGCTTGAAATTGTTAACAGTGTAGGGACTGTTGGGTACTTGCTTGTGATTATTTACTATGTACGGATTGTCTGGAGTATTGGTTGTGTGTGTTGCCATGTGGGGACTGGATGGAGCATTGCGCCAAATGATTGACTGTACGAATTTCATATACTGCATATACTGTATTAATCAATTCGGCGATTCTTGGGGGTTGTGTATAGTTTTTTTGCTCTCAAAATTCGAATGCCCTGAGTCCCATGGTTAATGTTGAAGGGGTTTTTTAAATTACAGGTTCGGTGTGTTTCAACCTCACTGGTTGGCCCCTGTCCGTTGTTGCACAGATGATGTCTTTTGTGCGGGAATGCCCCTTGTGTTCTACATCGATCGGGGGTGCGTTTCCGTTAATTGCTGTCAAATTGCGTTGCTCTCTCCACTCGGTTGGTACAGCTGCATGCTGCAATGCGAGTCTCGGAGATGATGTGTACGGATACGGGATGTGAGGTGTATTGTTGTGACCATTGAATATTCGGGATCGTCACAAATTGTGCGTACCTGTTCGGCATTGGATCAGTTCTGTGGGGGATCATAATTCAAGTTGTATGTGTTGTGATGGTGTTAAATTGCGATGGTGACGTGCTGCCAGGAATTTGGAATTGTGCTGCTGGCTGTCACCTATCTTGGGGCGCAGGTCCTGACCAGGATGGCCCAGTGAGAGTTGCGTGTCTAACATGAATGTTGTGGTCCCGTCATGCTATGGCTGACGGCTTGACCTGACAGCCCAGAGATTGAAACACTCCGTGGTATGTCTAGCCTAGTGGGCTGTGCGCTCACAGGGCTCGGAGAGTGTGGTCCCGTCATGCAATGGCTGACGGCTTGACCTGACAGCCCGGAGATTGAAACACTCCGTGGTATGTCTAGCCTAGTGGGCTGTGCGCTCACAGGGCTCGGAGAGTGTGGTCCCGTCATGCAATGGCTGACGGCTTGACCTGACAGCCCGGAGATTGAAACACTCCGTGGCATGTCTAGCCTAGTGGGCTGTGCGCTCACATGGCTCGGAGAGTGTGGTCCCGTCATGCAATGGCTGACGGCTTGACCTGACAGCCCGGAGATCGAGACACTCCGTGGCTTGTCTAGCCTAGTGGGCTGTGCGCTCACATGGCTCGGGGAGTGTGGTCCCGTCATGCTGTGTCTGACGGCTTGACCTGACAGCCCAGAGATCGAGACACTCCGTGGCTTGTCTAGCCTTGTGGGCTGTGCGCTCACATGGCTCGGAGAGTGTGGTCCCGTCATGCAATGGCTGACGGCTTGACCTGACAGCCCGGGGAGATCGAGACACTCCGTGGCTTGTCTAGCCTAGTGGGCTGTGCGCTCACATGGCTCGGGGAGTGTGGTCCCGTCATGCTGTGTCTGACGGCTTGACCTGACAGCCCAGAGATCGAGACACTCCGTGGCTTGTCTAGCCTTGTGGGCTGTGCGCTCACATGGCTCGGGGAGTGTGGTCCCGTCATGCTATGGCTGACAGCTTGACCTGACGGCTCGGAGGTTGAGACCCTCCGAGGCGCGTTGAAACAGTGGGCTGGAGATTCGTAAGGTTCAGGTGGAGTTGTCCTGTTACGTTTAGACTGTATCCCTCAGTTGTTAGGGTGCATGTTGTGCAGTGAGTGAACGATTGGTCGTCTCAGCTTGGTCGGTACAGCTATATGCTGCGATGCGAGTCTTGGAGAGAGACTGGGTTAAAATCCCACCGATATGGCCGACGCGTGCTGCTGGTTGTGACGCCGCGTCGGAAAGGCGGTGGGGTGGTAACATGGAAATTCCACCCCCGATATGGCCGACGTGTGCTACTGGTTGTGACGCCGCGTCGGAAAGGCGGTGGGGTGGTAACATGGAAATTCCCCCCCCGATATGGCCGACGCATGCTACTGGTTGTGACGCCACGTCGGAAAGGCGGGGGGGTGCTAACGGGTGACTGTCATTGCATGCGTGATTCTAACGGGGGGGGGGGGGGGGGGGGCTGTGCTGGAGCGTAAGTGGGTTAGCCAGTTTTCATGTATATTTGTTGTTAATTTCCCGTTTTCTGTGCGGTTCCCTTTTACCCTCGTCGATTCTGTATATATTACGTGATTGTATTTCTTATCGGTCACCGGTCATTTATTGATGTTGCTGGTTCGGAGGCACACCTTTTCGATGTTTCACAGTTGTGTTACAGCCGGGGACGGCTGTGTGTTTATACAGGGGGGGTGATGTAGTGACATAGAACGGTCACTACTGTGTCGGCCCGTACGAGGGCTGGGGGCCCCAAGGGGGTGCCTGGGGGGTCACGTGGTGGAGGGATCCGGACCTTCCCAGAGGTGGGGGAAGTGAGGCGTGTCCTGGGAAGGGAGGCGTGGCCTGGGCGGAGCCGGCCACGCCTGGGCGGAGCCGGCCACGCCAAAGCAGATATAAGTGTGGTGTGAACGCAGAGCGAGGCTGTTGGACTGTACTCCAAAGTGAAGACATCATCGGTCGTCAAGTCCCGAGTCGTCGTCCTGGGCCAGGCAGGCCGTTGCCTGCCTGGTCCAGTCTGTGTCGTGTTCCAGAGTGTTAGTGAGTTGAGGAAGGTGCTCACCACCTTATGTGCAGTGTTATATTACTTACCGTTTAATAAATAGTGTTGCCTCCAAGCTGCGTGTGTGTGCACCTAATTCGAACCCATTACACCTTTATTAATGCTACCCATATCCCCTCCCTTTGATGCTGCTAATCCTGCATAATGCACGGGCATAAGTAGTACTAATCACATACCTGCATTTCCCATATCCCCTCCATTTGATGCTGCTAATCCTGCATAATGCACGGGCATAAGTAGTACTAATCACATACCTGCATTTCCCATAAATATGCTAAATTCCTCTTGATATGCAAATTATTTCGTCAAGGCGCCCTTTCCCCCCCCCTCCAACCCAGCTTAAATATATGCTCCAAGCATGGTGCTGTTTCATTCAGACGCCGTCGCCTCGACAGACCTGGTTTTCACCTGAGGACAGCTGCTTGCGTTGTGGCCGAAACGTCGTGAGAATTATTTTATTATGTTTTATTTTTATTATTTTATTACTTCCCTTCTACGTGACTTTACCGAAAGAACCAAGAAGAAGGTAAAATCTTATTTAATAATAATATTTGGATAAGTTCGGCGGGCCGGATTAAAAAGCCCAACGGGCCGTATATGGCCCGCGGGCCGTACTTTGCCCATGTCTGGACTACATAGCTTACTTTCGAGAGTGTGTTTGTGCCGAAAATAAAAGTATTACCACCGATTGTATGTGGCGTGGTGGTTGCGATTTCCGTGTGGAGCGACTGCGTGTACGTGCTGAGTCCTTTGTGCTGGTGGGTGACCACGCAGTGAGGGTGAACGTGGGGTGGCGCTCGCGATGTAGCTACCCCGGATACGCGAGTCAATTTTGTGGGTGGTTGGGCGCGTAGCGGCCATCGTGTGTTGGCCACCACGTACATGTACTCATTAATTGCACAGGTAGGGTAGAGCAGTTCGCGGCCTCTTGCCTGCGGCAGCTACGACATGCGTGAGCATGTTTTATGGTGGCCCCGGCCACCAAACAGCATGTTCCTTAGGGAAGGCTAGGGGGTAGAACGGGTTGACGTTGCGCCCCACCTTCCCCGTGAGGGCGGCGGGGTGGACGTCGGGTCCCACACCTACACACCCTACGTACAATAGAATCAGTAGTATACACTGACTCTATAGTAATATCTACTGACTCTATAGTAGTAACTGCACACATTGGGGTGGGGGGGGGGGAGAAGAGGACATCACACTGTTCAGTATTATCCTCAGCCTGTGCTTCTGTCGTGTTGCAGATTCTGGAGACGGATCTTGGAGGCAACACTTGTTTATTTATAACATACACAGTAACGGCCAGTTATACAGTCTAAGAATACAGCCTATGGCTAGCGTGCCTTGACGCTGGTCACGCTCTAGGGTCCTCTGGCTATGAGTTACCTAGGGGAGGCTATTCGTCCCGAACTAGCCAGGGTGCGGGTCCCAACCACTGGCCCGCTCGGACCCGGCCCTGATAAGGACGTTGGGCCGGAGGTTCCCAGGGTTCCACCACTGAACCGCACAGAGTCCCGGCCCTGACAAGGGCAGCGGGACTAGGGGTCTCAGGGTCCTAGCTGGCTTGCTCCGTCTTCTGTTTTCTCAACTGGCCCCGAACCTCTGGAGAGGTCCGTTTATATACGTTTTTCCCACCGAGGGGCGGGGCTGCATGGAATCATGGAACACCCCGCAGCCCCCACACGTTGGGAGGGGCTATGTGGGATCCTGGAACACTCCGCAGCCCCCACCCGTTGGGAGGGGCTGTGTGGGATCCTTGAACACCCCGCAGCCCCCTCCTGCTCCGGGGCTAGGGTTGCTGCAACTGCCCCTGTAGGTAAGTATACGTATTGTTGTGTCTATACCCCCTTTTTATTTTATTTTATTATTTTCATTAAGAATTATTCTGCCAATATATATAATACATTTTGTTTAATAGACACAGGGCAACTTGGGATCGAACATAGACGCGTGGAAAACCCGTTGTCCACTTACACAGATGCGCGCACACCTCAAAGGCCAGAAAGCATGAAAGAGGGCAATAAATGTCATAAAACTCCCCTAATTTCACACAAGAGGAACAAGGGAGGGGGAATTGCAAGCGGGGGTTAGGATGACATCCATTCTTTAAAAAAAACCCTTTGATAAATACAAAACCAGGCCACGAATATATATATAATTATATTCTTAACAAAGAAATAACATTGATAACAAGAAGCACAGACGGGTTTTGAACCATGTTAAATAAGCAAGTTACCAACTTAACCATGAAGATTAAACAAACATTATCTATCCTCACTCCAATTGGAAGCCAGACTACAGTCTGCACCAGGGTCGCGATTCATCATTTGTTAATTAAATACTGACCTTATTTACCTTAAATAATTTCTACGCGGCCAGGCCGAAGCATCAAAGAATAATTATGGCAGTCAGGGTCGCTCAAAAAAAAAAACATAAAACAAATTCCCTAGCCCGGGATATCAGTAAATAATAACAAGAAGTCAAATAATAAGCACAAAATTAAGGTGAATCTCCTAGGAGAGTAAGGGCGGAGAAGTCTCTCATAATTAACCAAGACGCAATACTCCATGGGAAGCGAGCAGCTCACAGCCGTCTTTGTCTTCCCGAGAGGATCTCCACACCACACACAAGACAGGAAATGACCCCAATAAAGTCGGAACAATGGCTCAGAAAGGAAATTAACACATGCATCCGAAGATAAATAAATAAACATACGCGCAGGGTGCTTCCACCACGGAGCACAGCCGTCTTTGTCACCCCGCAGCACGGACAGCAAGATTTGCACACGCGAGCAAATAACATTTCCATGGGGAGATCGGGCCACGATGAAATACCGTGAACACGGTTACGGCATAACTTGGGTCGCTTGCAATCAAATCACATGGAACTAAGCAGCAAATAAGTCGCATTTCAACTTCCAAACCAAAACAACTTAAGCTGTGTGAGACAAAAGATATAACGCCCAGAGCAAGGGAGGGGATCATTAAGCTCGCTTAACGCGTAGGTTTTCGCGACGAATAATTCATAATCGAAACATGGATTAGGATTTTTTATAACTCGGTGCGAACGCGAATCGTCGGTCTGGTTAATGGATAACTTAGGTGGCGCCGTCGCGAGGCCCCCACCCCTCCTTTCAGAATAATTACACAGCTGTGTCTTCAAAGCTAATAAACATACGGATGGACACGCACGCGACACATACGGACGAACACGCACACAACGCAGACGAACAAAGAGAAAAGTTATATGACACAGCCTTTGAACAACTCTGATATAAGCAGAGGCAAAATCCATTCAAACCATCTCGTCTCCAGGCTACGGCCCCCATCTCGTCTCCGGGCTACGGCCCCCACCAGGGATCTCCAGGGCTGCGGCCCCCACCTCATCTCAACGCCGACAACGAAGAAGCTCTTCCTTCATCCAGAATGACGAGGTTCGCGGGGTAGCGACGTGCAGCAACAAGCCGAGGTCTGCACCACCTTGAGAAGAATCGCTACCCTGAGTCGCCGAGCTGCGAGTGAAGCTGACGGAGACTCCAGCTATCACTCCCGAGCCAACAAAGACACCCAACGTCCACCCTGCAACGAACGAAGCATCGCTCCTCGTCAGAGTGACGACCAGCGAACAACCCGCAGGAAGGGCGGAGATCGCCAAGCGAGCAAAGCAGAGAGCACGAAGCAGTGGAGAAAGCCTGATCGAACGGCTGTGAGGAGGAGGACAGCACCATCGAAAGCGCCGTGTGTTTAAAACACACACCGACCAACGACCAGTGAGAACAGACTAGACGTCCAGAGCGACGGCGAGCATCGTGCCGACTCAACAATCGTCCAGCAGTGGAGAAGCCGGGGGCTGCCACCAAGAGAGAGAAAGAGCTATCAAATGCGCAGTGTGTTTGATACACATGTAGTGGTGGTGTTGACGTGCGCCGACTGTGACAGTGATGGATCACGGGGCGGCGCGAGGTGCGGGGTTGGGCACGCGTTGTGGGCGTGGTGTGGACGCGCGCGCCGGGAGTGACAGATGACGGGGCGGCGCGGCGTGGGTGCTGAGGCACGCTGAGATGTGGGAAAACAGGATCGTAGCCAGCGCCCAGTGATTGGTCGAATAGGATGGGTGCTCGCAGCGACGTCCGCAGGTGGGGTATAAAGGGGGACGCGCGAGAGCACTCGGGGAGAGTTACCCAGTTGAAGACCAGAAGACGGAGCTGAAGACCTAGTGCCCCGAGACCCCTAGTCCCGCCGTCCTTGTAGGGACCGGGGCCCTGTGTGGCTCGGAGGCGAGACTGTGGGACCCGGGGTCCG
The DNA here is from genome assembly GCF_965212315.1 of Lampetra planeri. Lineage (NCBI taxonomy): Eukaryota > Metazoa > Chordata > Hyperoartia > Petromyzontiformes > Petromyzontidae > Lampetra > Lampetra planeri. The sequence goes on along the minus strand of NC_136122.1, from coordinate 2,641,151 downwards.
ACGCCCCCGTGGGTCGGGCTGGGGACCCACAGTCAAGACGGACACCCCGGGCAGGGAGTGTCCCGAGTAGCTCAGTGGGCGTTAGTCGCCAGGGTAGCTAAGTGGGTGTTGGTCACCCGAGTAGCTCAGGGGCGTTAGTCGCCGAGTAGCTAAGTGGGTGTTGGTCACCCGAGATACTAAGTGGGTGTTTGTCACCCGAGATACTAAGTGGGTGTTTGTCACCCGCGATACTAAGTGGGTGTTTGTCACCCGAGATACAAAGTAGGTGTTAGTCACCTGTGAACGAGTTTGGTAAAATAAAGAGTGTGTTACCCGTGAAGTCGTCTCCCGCCGAGTTACTACATTACAACTGGCGTCAGAAGTAAACCTGTCTTCAAGAAGTATGGACACGAGGAAGACTACCCGTACCCACGAGCGAGGTCGGGACGACGACGGCGTACCGGGGACACCAACCTCGGGAGGAGAGGACGAGGAGTTGCCGCCGATGCAGCACTTCGCGGTGATGGCCGACGCTCCGCTCGCCTCCGACACCAGCCTCCAAGACGCGCACTCCCGGTTGGCGGAGTTGCTACTCGCCGCCGCCGCTGTCTTGGCGGACATCTCTGTTCCGGCGAGCGGAAAAACGGCTGCGGGGTTGGTGGAGAAAGCGACGTTGGAGGGATCCCGCCAAAAGGCGCTTCGCGCCAAAAGTCTGGAAGTTGCCGCCGTTTTTGAGGGGCCGCCATCGATTGGCGGGAAACACGGACACCACGTGGCCGGAGACCTCCGCTCAGCGCAGCCCACGTCATCAGCGCGCGCCGGAGCTCTCCATTTTGCGCCTGAGAACCGAGCCGACATTTTACACAACTACAGCGGAGCGCGGGAAAATCTCTCCGACGTCGACGACGATCGGGTCCTCCAGCAAAGATTGCCCGCGCTGTCGGCGTTCAAGGCGGATGGGGGCGACTGGGGAGCCTTCCAACGAAGGTTCCTCGCTCATCAGGAGATGTCGGGGTGGTCCGACACCACTGCCCTGCGTGCGTTGCCAGCGATGCTCGACGACGACGCGCTTGCAGCCTTCACATCTGCTGCAAGGTCGTCCCGCTCTACGCTCCAGGCCGCACTACACCTGATGGCGAAGGTGTTCGGACCGCCCTCCACGTGTCGCCACCAGTTCTACGATTGGCGGAAGGTGGCTGGAGAAACGACGCTCGCCTATCGCACGGCACTGCTCGCCTTGGCGGACGCAGCTTTTCCCCGCATGGATAAGGAGGGGAAGGACGCCATGGTGACGGAGCAGCTGCTGGCGTTGGCCCACGAGTTGGGGGTCCCCATCAATGTGGCGGACGAAATGGATATCTGCTCCCTGGCGATCGCCACGAGCATTCACGCGTACGAGGTCCTCAAACGCAAGCCGGGGGTCGTCTGCAAATGGGCGGGGAACGCGGCACTGGCCGCCACGATCGCCGAACCTCAGCCAGCTGCGAATCAGGAGCAGGCCTTCGCTGCATCGCGTCCGGGGGAGTGGAGAACGGGAGGTCGTTCGCCCACACGTTCATCCCGCAAGCTGGAGCAACCGAAACCTACGACGTCCCTCGTCGTCTGCTACAACTGCGGCCTTCGGGGCCACGTCGCAGCCGGGTGCCGGGCCCCGCGTCAGCGCGCCACAGGACCACGTCGGGACGACGACCAGGCCCACAAGTCATCCCAACAAAACCCGGCAAGTCGCGGCACCTCACACGTTCGGTCCACAAACACGGCACATTCGGGTCGCCGCTTGGCGGTGGGGGGTTCGCGGCTGGGTGCCGGGGGTTCACTTCGGCGAGGGGGGTCCGTACACGGCCCGCAAGCAGTCGAGTGGTCCGAATTGGCCCACAGGATAGTGGCTGCGTCGGCCGGGTCGTCCGTGGTGACGGGGTTTATTGACGGGGTTGAGGTCCGGGTGCTGGTGGACACGGGTGCGTCGGCCACTATCATCTCGGACCTTATTTATAACATTCTTCCCGTCCAAAGTAGACCCCTTCTGCCAGTAGACGTGCCATTTTATGCGGCGAATGGGGGATCCCTGGGGATCATCGGCCAGATTCGGGCGACTATTTGCATTGGTGACATCAAATTGGCGGGCCCTATTTTTGTATCATCATCGCTGGCCGTTCCCTGTTTGCTAGGTACGGACTTTTTGTCCAAAATGCCCATCAAAATTCTTATAGATCAGGCCTGCATTGAGCTTCCGTCAGGTCGGCGGGTTGCGTTCTTGACGAGCCCTACCAAAATACGCACGGTTTGTGCGACGGTGCAGGCGCTGGCAACTCACACTGTACGGGTGCCCCCGGGATCGCAAATGTTGGTACCCCTTCGGTTGAGGAAACCACTCGAGGTGGGTGCGGAGGCACAGGGGGTGCTGTTGGGGCCGTCTAACAGGGCCAGAAGGGGCCTCGATTTAGCGGTTGCTCAAACCATGGTGAGAGGGGACAGTGAGCCGTTCGTAATGGTCTTGAATACGGGCTCGCGGCCGGCCGTAATTGCGCAGGGAACGGTGCTGGCTCATGCCGCGCCGCTACCCGTTGAGGAACGGCTCGTGGCTCAAGCAGATTTCACTGTCGAGTCGCATCCTCCAAGTGATGAGGGGACTGAGTGGTTGGACTCGTTGTGTGCCGGTTCGGCTAACTTGTCCAAGGTGCAATTGGGAGCATTGAGGGGTTTGCTACTCGAGTTTGCCGACGTGTTCAGCAAACATAAGTACGATATCGGCTGCACTGACCTGTTGCGCCACCACATAGCTACAGGGGACGCGGCCCCTATTCGTCAGAATCCCTTCCGGCTCAGCCCAGCCGAGAAGGAGCATGTGCAATCGGCGGTTAATGATATGTTGGCGGCCGATATCATGTCGCCCTCTTCTAGTCCGTGGGGTGCTCCTATTGTCCTAGTAAAAAAACAGGACGGGTCCTTGCGGTTGTGTGTCGATTTCCGCCGCTTAAACAAAATCTCGATGGCGGATGCGTATCCGCTCCCCAGGATGGATGAGTCGCTGGATGCCTTGGCGGGAGCACAGTTTTTTTCCACACTCGATCTGCTTTCCGGATTTTGGCAATTGCCACTCGATAACGAGTCTAAACCTAAAACCGCTTTCCGGACACCTGGTGGCCTATTTGAATTCAACCGGTTGCCCATGGGCTTACATTCCGCTCCCGCCACGTTCCAGAGACTCATGGAATTGGTTTTGTCGGGCCTCCAATGGGATACCTGTTTGATTTATCTCGACGATATCATCGTCTTCAGTCGAACTTTTGAGGAGCACCTCCAGCGACTGAGAGCGGTGTTCCTCAGGATGCGTTCCGCTAAGCTTAAATTTAAACCGGCTAAATGCTTTCTGCTTCGGGAATCGGTCAGGTATTTGGGCCATATCGTGAGTCGTTCAGGGATCTCGACGGACCCTGCTAAGACGCACTGCGTCAGCTCATGGCCAACGCCAACCTCGGTCACGGAGGTTCGCAGTTTCATTGGTTTCGCCTCCTATTACCGTCGTTTTGTCAAGCAGTTTGCCACCATAGCCAGGCCCCTGCACGCTTTGACGGCTAAGGGTGTGGGGTTTCACTGGGGGGCGGAAGAGGAGGCTGCGTTCTGCTCCCTTCGTGACGCCTTGGTGCAGGCTCCCCCCTTGTGTTACCCCGATTTCACACAACCGTTTTTGCTTGACACAGATGCCAGCAACACGGGTATCGGGGGGGTGCTCTCACAGGTGGTCGGGGGGGTTGAACGGGTGGTCGCCTACGGTAGTAGAGTTCTTTCCCCCGCCGAACAACGCTATTGCGTAACTCGTCGTGAATTGTTAGCGATTGTGTTTTTTACACAGCAATTCAGGCCGTATCTTTACGGCCGTCATTTTACGGTCCGTACGGACCATGCGGCTCTACAATACGCTATGCGCGTGGCACAGCCATCGGGCCAATTGTCCCGATGGTTGGAGGTCCTTCAGGACTACCAATTCACGACGATTTACCGCAAGGGATTGCGACACTCAAATGCGGACGCCTTGTCGCGGTTGCCACCGTGCACGGACTGCACATGTTTGTTGGGATCGGCGCGGTGCAAACCCCCGGTCGCCGGCACCCCGGGAGTTGCGCTCGCCGCCACTGACACGCCGGGAGTCGACGCCCCCACGGGGAGGGATTCGCTGTTGTCGTTGCCCCTCATTGAGTGGGGCCGTCTCCAAATGTCCGACGGTTCCCTACTTACGCTACGTCAAAAAGTTGGCGCTCCCGAGGTAGGGGAGGCGCGGGTCGGTTCCTGGGTGTGCAGACAGGGCCTTTTGATGAAGTGGGACAACATGTCCCGGCGTCACGTGCTCGTTGTGCCTGTTGCTATGCGGGGTAGGGTCGTTCTGGCAGCTCATGAACGGCTCATGCATCTGGGTTTTCACAAAACGCTCGCCCTAATCCAGCGGGACTATTATTGGCCGGGGATGGGTAACGACGTGGCGAATATTCTTAAGGGATGCGTAGGGTGCGCCAAAAGAAAACCGCCACCATTGGCAGCTAATCCACCGCTGCAATCCATTCAAGTTTCGCGCATAAACGAATTAGTTGAGTTGGACATCTTGGGGCCCTTTCCTGCTACACCAAGGGGAAATAAGTTCCTGCTGGTTGGCGTAGAATACTTCACCCGATGGCCCATGGCATGGCCACTCGCCAACCAGTCGGCTGCAGCGGTGGCGGACGCCTTCGTCCAGGGCTATGTTTTGGACAAGGGCGCCCCCGAACGCTTGCTGACGGATCAAGGAAAGAATTTTTCGAGCGTTTTGTTGCGCGAGGTGTGCGACCTGTTGGGTACAAAAAAAGTGCGTACTTCCCCCTACCACCCGCAGACTGACGGGATGGTTGAGCGTCTGAACAGGACGATTACGTCTATGTTGTGCCAACAGGTCTGCGACGATCAGGTTGATTGGGACTTACAGGTGCCGGGGGTACTCGCGGCCTATCGAATGGCCCCTCATGCGGCGACGGGGTTTTCCCCATTTTTTCTTATGTATGGGCGGGAGGCCGATCCGGCCATGGACGTCCAACTGGGGATTTCCCAGCCACGTGCAAAATCAAAATTGGCAGACCACATCAAATTTAATATCGCCAAATTGACTGAAGCGCGGGAGGCGGCGAGGTTGAATTCGCGGTCTCGGCAAATTGCGAACGAGAGATTGCATGGGCGGAGGGTGCATACGCATGATTGGAAACCAGGCGATAAGGCCTGGCTGCATTGTCCACATGCACCGTTGGCTACGTCCCCCAAGTTGTTGAGACCTTGGAGGGGACCGGTGGAAATTGTGCGGGTTGCACGACCCCAGAGTATACAGATTAAATGGGAAAAACGCCGTTGGTACGTGCACCCCTCCCGACTGAAGCCCTATGCGGCACCGTGTGACCCCGTTCTGTGCCGTAACGACCGGGCGTGTGATGTGACCGTCGACTCGGGGAGGGAGGTGTCGCAGGCTGATCCTCACGTGTCTCCACCTGACCCACCCCCAGGTGCCTCGGGCTTGACGGCTGCTGACCGTCGGGAGCCTGAACCCCGCGGCACGCACGGGTCCTCGATGCCTGGCCGATGTCTTCCTGAACCGCCGGCACCACCGGACGTTCAACCGCGTCTGGTGCCGTACGACGGACCGGCAAGGCGGACTCGGGCTAGGGCACAACAATTTCCATGAAGACGTTTTTTTTCGACACCGAGCTCGCCCGGTGTTCCCCTCTGCCGGGGTAATGTCCCGTTGTAGGGACGCTCGGAAAGAATGGGACGCTGCACGAGTCGAGAGAGAAAAAGAAAAAAAAAATTTCCATTTATTTTTCTTGCTGCATACACATTGCTATTGTCACTCGCCGGATTGTATATATTGTTCTGTTGTCGCGGTGGCATTGGTTGATGGTTGCGGATGGTAGTGTTCGCGTTGTGTTGGGTTGTTACGTTAGTTGTTGTTCTTGTTGTTGTGTTGTGTTACGGGGCACACAGGGGGGTTTGTATATTTTTATAGCAGCCGGGTCGGCTGCGAGCTATGTGGTAGGGGGTGATGTAGTGGTGGTGTTGACGTGCGCCGACTGTGACAGTGATGGATCACGGGGCAGCGCGAGGTGCGGGGTTGGGCACGCGTTGTGGGCGTGGTGTGGACGCGCGCGCCGGGAGTGACAGATGACGGGGCGGCGCGGCGTGGGTGCTGAGGCACGCTGAGATGTGGGAAAACAGGATCGTAGCCAGCGCCCAGTGATTGGTCGAATAGGATGGGTGCTCGCAGCGACGTCCGCAGGTGGGGTATAAAGGGGGACGCGCGAGAGCACTCGGGGAGAGTTACCCAGTTGAAGACCAGAAGACGGAGCTGAAGACCTAGTGCCCCGAGACCCCTAGTCCCGCCGTCCTTGTAGGGACCGGGGCCCTGTGTGGCTCGGAGGCGAGACTGTGGGACCCGGGGTCCGACGCCCCCGTGGGTCGGGCTGGGGACCCACAGTCAAGACGGACACCCCGGGCAGGGAGTGTCCCGAGTAGCTCAGTGGGCGTTAGTCGCCAGGGTAGCTAAGTGGGTGTTGGTCACCCGAGTAGCTCAGGGGCGTTAGTCGCCGAGTAGCTAAGTGGGTGTTGGTCACCCGAGATACTAAGTGGGTGTTTGTCACCCGAGATACTAAGTGGGTGTTTGTCACCCGCGATACTAAGTGGGTGTTTGTCACCCGAGATACAAAGTAGGTGTTAGTCACCTGTGAACGAGTTTGGTAAAATAAAGAGTGTGTTACCCGTGAAGTCGTCTCCCGCCGAGTTACTACATTACACACACACCAACACCCAGTGAGAACCACAAGACGTCCAGCAGCGACGACGGAATCATCGCGCAACACGACGGCGAGCTTCGCGCAAAATCAATCGAGCAGTGGAGAAAGAGAGTCAAAGCCTTCCGAACGAGCGCCGCCGCTCACCTCGCAGCGGACCCGCACGGACAGAGGAATCTCCTGATCGGTCGTATCGCTTCCCCACACACAGACTCAAGGAAGCACACAGAGAATCTCTTGTCAAACCGGTTTCTTTGTCATAGAGTTTCGCCGAAGAATTAATTAAAACAGAGCCAGATTCGCTCTCCCACCAACACACACGCCCTCACCCACCATTGTCTCAAACATTCCGTTACCAGATTTAATCTTGCCAACGAATCGATTGAAGTATGCTTCGCTTTCGGGGTACAATAAGTGCTTTTATTGCCGCCATATGAATATTGTGTCATACTTGTTTTCAAACTCAGCCAGCCGCCGATTGTGATCGATACATGGGGAAACTAATGAGATGCCTGGTGGAAAGGTAAAGGTTACGATTGTTAGAAGAGTTAGCCTTCAGTTTAGTTAAATGCATAATATCGCAAATGAATAAGTGATTTTAGTCATCCATTTTCGTTACTTGCATAATCTTGCTAATGAATTTATTGACGCATGTTTGACCTGCATGCTAGAATGTCACATGTTGTTTAGAATAAATTGTTATCACAGAAGCATATCGAGTGTTCCTTCCAAGTCCGTGCAAAACTGTCTTATTCCTAAGAACTGTAGCCTGTGATGAGATATGAAGTTGGAGACCTAACATAACATAAACACACTAAGATAATCAGTAAATGTTAATCAATGATAATCGTGTTATCCTGATTGATACATCTCTGGATAAACGAAACTAAGCCTAATTATCATAACTGCTCACATTAACATAATCGCAAGCATCCGCATAAATTACTACAATTGTCTCCGTGATTATCATAATTTATGCATATAATTACACACATTAACATAATTAATGCGATTTGCACATTTTTTGGAAAATTATTAATTTTGATTATTTTTATCAAAATTTCATAACCCAACATATACAACATAATGGGGGCTCGTCCGGGATCTCTCGCAGACAGTGTTTTGCATGGATGATGGAATGAACCACTACGTGTTAACCAGAATATCGTGATCAAACATTGCATTGTGACTGTAAACGGGCGTAAAAAAAAAAAACGCCCTCTGAGGTTAAACCCCAGAATAGCAGGTTGGAACAAAGACAGTGGAATTAAGATAATATCATATCAAACCGATTGCATTCTGTGATAAATGGTGTTAGAGGTATGCACTCTGAATCGGAAAATAACAGAATAGCTCGAGTCAAACTGACTACACTCTGTGAGATAATTGTTCTATATGCACCCTGAAAGGGAATGTCAAAGTAGCTCTTGCCACACTTGAGATGCTAGGATTAAGAATAATTTTTGAATGGATTACGGAATACGGGAACTCGTATTAAAACGTACCGACCGATCTGTTACAAAGCAGGAAGGCAGAGAGACATGTGGGGAGGGAGCTGTATCTATGACACTAACACACTCCGTGGGAAACTAATTGACTGGATAAAATGCAACAAAGGCGAACACGATGTAAAAACATTAGGAAAGGCAGGACAGGACTCATTCCTTTTCACACAGGCATACAGACAGGGATTGTGGAATGAGGAAAAATTCGGAAAGGAAACGGGAGAGAAATCGTCTCTAATAAACGAGGAAAAATGTCCTCACACCCTCGAAAGGGAGGAGAAATCAGTTCTCGCGACACCAGCGAAACTCACAGACGTTGATCCACAGAATAAATTTGAAAGTAACAGTAAATCACACTCTTGGGTACGTGGACAGAGTCCAGGGATAGATCGCACAAAAGTTATGGATATCGAACAAAACATCCTTGACAAAGGAAATCCCTCACAATTCGAGAGAAGGGATGGAGAGATACAGATGCAAACAAAAACATGTGGGACTGACAACTTCACAGCTAGAGGGAGGCAAAATGTTAAAGTAAAGTCGGCAGAATATGCTTCACTAAGGGCAGAGGCAAAAACTGCAGGGAAATGGCAACACGAGCGACACAGCACAGAGCGCTAACACAAAAAATGCACGCCGCTAAAACACATCCGACACAGCACAGATCAAAGTGACAGATTGCCTGATGATAACTTGTTTGATGATGACGCTGACGGCGATCAACTTTCGGAATATTTATTCAACAGTAAAACCCTTGAATTGATGGACAAAGTTCTCGTCAGAATTCCCGATTTTGACCCACACAATAAGACCATGGATATACACACACATATCGCAACAGTAGAAGAAGAGGCAATGATTAGAGGGCTGATGAGACGGGATGAGAAAGCGAGTCTATTGAAGAGGAGCTTACATGGAGAATCTATACCATGGGTAAAGTCGCTACCATATGAAGTTAGAAATGATTTCAAACAACTGAGTCTGGCAGTGATTCGGAAGTTTGGAGAATATTCGACACTCACTGAGGGGTTTTATGCGGTAAAATCGATGACCCAGGGCATGGACCAAGACCCACGTGACTACCTTTAACAATTTAAAAGAGCGTATTACGCAGGCGATGTGAATCAATACCACGAAGGAGAACACATGTTCAAAATTATGTTTTTTTAATCCTTGAGCCCAGAGATTACAGAAAGGGTGAGAATGGTTGCTCCACATAGCCCATTTACACCCCTACACTTCTGCAGCAGTAATTGTGCAGTCTCTGTCGTCTCCATGCTTGCTGCCCTACAGTTTTCTCAGCCCATGCTGCTGAGGCGCCTTCGTTGTTTGTTTGCTGTTGGGACAGCCGCTGCTCCTCCACTGATTGTTTTGCGCACCACAGTGCCACTCTGTTTTTGTCTTGGAGAGACTTGATTTTTTGGGCATTTTTAACGCAAAGAACCTCCCTCCCATTTTAGTCGCTCAGCAAGCTTGTTTGCATTGCTAGGGGCAACCACGAGTCGGCGTTCCGCGCATATACAGATACGTGCTTTGGCGAGCTGAAAGTTATCATTACGATCAGTATACATTGTTACAAAGTGTGATTTTCTTAGTTTATATTGGACCAAGGGCAAAAACAAATAACTGTGATGCCGCCACCACGAAGCTGTTCAGCAGGCGCCCCATCTGCGGCCTCGCCACCACCAAGCGACGGAGCCGACCCCACGTCCCCCTCACCTCACCTCACATAAACACACCCGCACGCATCCCCCCCCCCATAGAGCGGGAAGGGGAGGACACCTGATCGACCGGTTTTTATCCGAGAAACCCTTATCGGGATTAACTCTCACGGTTTCCGGCGATCAGGGAATTGGATGACTTCCCCCGACGCTACGTTGCACCGCGGCGCTGCGACCGGCCTTAATATGGTGTGGCCGCGGCGAGGGGCATTCGGCCACCACGGTTGAGACGCATCCCCCACACACACCCCCCCCCCCCCATGCGTCGACGAGGCCAGCAGGGGAAGGACGGGACAGCATGAGTAGCAGGACCGCAGGGGCTCTTGCGCATAGTCGCGGAAGGTTGGGATAGTTGTGCTTGAGCGCGCAGGCACAATTGTTGGGGAGGGTAAATGATTGAGCTGAAGGTATGAATAGATCGGGAGAGGGGAGGCGCGCGGGGAGCCTGTGCACAGATTCCCACGGCGAGCCTTTGTGATGGACGCCGCCGCATGAACTGCAATAATGGGGGGGCCTGCGTGAGAAAGGGATTGATTGGAATTTGCGCTGCGCAGGTTGAGCATTAATTAGCATATCAAAAGCGCCCAGAACCGCCGTGCGCGTGCCAGAGGGTCGCGAGCCTATTGTTCAGAGCCGCATCCCTTTGAGGTAGGGAGGATAAATAGGGAGCGCAAAGGGGAAATCGCTCTCTTGTCTCCAGCACCAGAGGACCAGCAGCAGCTCCAGCCAGCGACCCGGACGTCCGTGCGACGCACCGAGGTACGCTGTTAGCACAAGGATCAGCGGACCGCCGTGGACACTTGACGGGGAGTAAGGAGGTGAAGTAGGATAATAGCCGATAGATAGGGAATAGGTACAGGTTTAGTGGAACAGGCCAGCCTCGTCGACCCACTGATTTAACATCAATTACCAGGTAGCAGATAATAAATCATTAATAGCGAAGCGTGGCCTCGCGTGATCTTGTCGAGCAGTGTGAGCGTGTGGATGCGCGTGTGTACACAGTGGTTCGCCACGTGAGTGAGCGCTGCGCGGAGCTGAGCGCTTGGGTGAGCATATGTACACAGTGGTTCTGTAGTGCTGCGGCTCGCCTCGGGGGAGCGCTGCGCAGAGCGGTGCGAGAGTGGGTGTCGCGTGTGTTCACTCCGTGTGTGATACAGGTGCGCGATCATAACGCGAGTATTCAGTGGTGAGTGAGTGCCGCGGAGAGCTGTGTGCGTGAGTGCGCATACGTTCGTTACGTGTCGGATACGGATGCGCATTGGTAACGTGGTTATTCGACGTGGAGGCGAGTGCCGCACAGGGCTATAGACGGGCACACGCTCGCAGTGTGCGAGAGCTGTACGTAGCGGTGTAAAGAGGGGGAGTGTGGCGTTTGATTGATGATGCTGTGCGCACGTATGCTCACAGCGTGGGAGCGCGGCGCGAGGCTGTAACAGTAGGGGTGTCGCGTTCGAATGCCGGCGAAACCGTAGCGGGTAATAGGGAGGTGGGGTAACGTAAACGGAATAGGGGATGCAGGCGGGAGGGACCCCGGGGGCCAACGGCCCCCACATATTGGTGTCAGAAACGGGACGATCCCCCGCGCCCCCAAGGGAGAGAGACCCCCCAACCCAGATTAAAATCAAATGCACATTTACGGGCAAAGGAATTCCATCATGGAAATCGTTTGCCCGCAGCATCAGGGGGGCTAAAAAAGTTAATGGGTGGTCAGATGAGGAGGCGTTGCAGCAGTTAGAGCTACATTTAGATGGGCGGGCAGCTGACTTTGTGGAAGCTTTGCCCGCAAGCGCACAAACTCAGTGGGAAAAATTAATGTGCGAACTCGAATGGCGCTTCGGCGCCTATGACGAGGAGGATGCGCAAGCGGCCTTAGAGGCACGGCGCCGCCAACCCGGCGAGGATCTACGAGATTACGCCGAGGACGTACGCATGTTGACCCAGCTCGCGTACCCCGAGTACGAGGCCAAAATAATTGAGGGCCTCGCCGCCGGTAAAATCCAGCGATATTTGGCACGCACCCCGTGGTGGCAGCCAAATGTCGACGGTGCACGCCTCTCCTTTAACACCCTCGTCGAGCGCGCGCGCAAGTGCGAGAAACTCTCGGGTGAGCGCGCGCATCCTCGAGGGAGGGGACGAGAGTGCGCCGTAGTGAGCCTACTCTCCGACGAGGAGGAAGAGCTCGCCATCGCAATAAGGGGACGGGCAAGGGAGCCCCAGAGACCCGGCGAAACAACCCCGGGTTGGGTAGCCGGGTTACAGACCGGCATAGGAGATATGGACGGTAAGATAACCAACGTAGGTGAGAATATGACCAAGCTGCAATCCTCCGTTGAGACCATCCGATCCGAGATGGGGGAACTAGACTCCACGGTAGGAGGGCTAACTGGAAGGATAGCCCGACTAGAAGCAGAGCAGCAGCGCACTGGGGGAGGAGGGAGTGGGCAGAGCCCACTACGGAGCCGCCACCCCTCCCCGGGCGTGTTATGTGTGCGATCGGCGAGGGCATCTCAGGAGGGACTGTCCTCAGGTCGCCCGAGCTAGACAAGAGCTAAGGTCAAACACTAAGGCCCCCCTAGAGAGGGGACCACCGGGGGGTCAAATCGACGTAGCCCTGACACAAACAAGTTGTGAGAATAATGGCGAGCGAGTGATCTCCACACAGGTTCTAGCAACAATGCCAACGGAAACGGTGACTCATGGCGACTGGCTATGGGAGCTGGTGGCGGGGATCACGGGGGCCACGTTGCTGGTGGAAGGGGAGGTAAACAGAGTGCGTACCCGAATCCTGCTGGACACGGGGGCGGTGGCCTCGCTCGTGAGCGCAGCGCACTGCAGCGCGATCGGGGTCGACGTGCGTCACCTGCAGGCCCCGGACCGCGCGCTGCACACGGCGAGCGGAGCCGGAATGGGGCTGCTGGGGAGAACCACCCTAGAGGTCCGCATAGGCAGCCAGGTGTGCACCCAGGAGTTCTACGTGTCGAGTGCGTTGTGTCACGAGTGTATCGCAGGTACCGACCTCTTAGAATAGCTGGGACTCAACGTGCAATCCCGCCAGCGATGCGCCACCATGGAGAGCAACGGCGAGCGGATTCCATTCCTGGGACGAGAACCAACGCGCCCCCGCTTTGCACCTGTGGCCGCTATCCTGGCGATGGCAGTCACCATCGGGCCGCTCACCGAGATGCTGGTGCCGGTGGCAACATCCCCCACCGACCCCGTGCTCCGACCATCAGGAGAGGTAATGCTAACTCCTCACCCGGAGTTGGCAAAACGGTATGGGGTCGTGGGATCCGCCACGTTGGTAAACGCAGATGGGGACCGATTGTTTATGCGGATGTTTAACCCGCACAATACCCCAGCGATACTGCGACGGCGCACCCCGATCGCCACTGTACACCCCCTGCACGCACGCCACTCTGACGAATCGGTGTTCGCACTCTAGGCTGAGGACCCCGGTCGTTCGGAGGGTGACCAGGACCTGGCCTGGCGAGTCGGCCCGACTCCCCGAGCCGAGGTCGTCCCCCTGCTCGACGCGTTACATGTGCCATGGGCGGATTTACCTAAGGGAGAGGCCGATCGGCTGCGCGAGTTACTGCGGGAGTATGCCGACGTGTTCAGTGAACACGACTCGGACGTGGGTCGGACCGACCTTGTTAAGCACCAAATTGACACCGGTGCAGCCCGACCCATTAAACTCCCTGCGTACCGAGTGGACGCACCCGAACGCACCCAAATCAAAGAGGCAGTTGGGGACATGCTTCGCGATAACATAATTCAGCCCTCGGCGAGCCCCTGGTCAGCCCCAGTGGTACTAGTAACGGAAAAGGATGGGTCAACCCGGTTCTACGTCGATTACCGTAAACTGAATGCAGTCACGCTCGGCGATGCCTTCCCCATACCCCGCATCGACGACACCTTCGACAGCCTCGCCGGAGCGCGATATTTTTCCACCCTCGATCTCGCCTCCGGGTACTGGCAGGTGGAGATGGCGGAGGAGGATCGGCCGAAAACCGCATTCACCACCCCGATGGGGCTATTCGAGTTTCGAGTACTCCCGTTCGGACTCACCAATGCGCCCGCGACGTTCCAGCGGCTGATGGAGTTGGTGATGCGGGGCTTGCAATGGGAACAGTGCCTGATTTACTTGGACGATGTGATCGTGTTCAGTAGATCTTTGTCTGAGCATTGGTCCAGGCTACGAGAGGTGTTCCAGCGACTGCGAGCGGCTCATCTCAAGCTCAAGCCACGTAAGTGTTACATCGCACAACACGAGGTGGGGTACCTCGGGCATCGCGTCAGCGAGGCAGGCGTGCGCACCGATCCGGAGAAGGTACGCGCCGTAGTGGAGTGGCCACGGCCAAGGAATCTGACGGAGATCAGATCATTTTTGGGGCTCGCCACCTATTATCGTCGATTTGTAAAGGGATTCAGCGAGATTGCACGCCCCCTCACCCAACTCACCTCCCCTAAGCACCCCTATCAGTGGACGGGGGCCTGCCAGACGGCCTTCACCACTCTCAAAGACCACCTCACCCACGCCCCCACCCTCGCTTTCCCCGATTTTACCACCGATTTTATTTTGGACACCGACGCCTGCAGCAGCGGGCTGGGCGCGGTGTTGTCACAGGTACAGGATGGGACGGAACGAGTCATCGCGTACGCCAGCCGGACCTTGAGTGGGGCCGAGCTGAACTATTGCGTGACCCGCCAAGAGTTGTACGCCGTGATTTTTGCATGCAAACAGTTCCGGCCGTATTTGTACGGCATGAGATGTCGCGTACGCACTGACCATTATGCTCTGCAGTTCCTTCTTACATTCAAGGAGCCGCGGGGGCAGATGGCCCGGTGGTTGGCGCAGTTGCAGGAGTACAACCTGCAAATCGAGTATCGGGCTGGCCGGACGCATGCAAACGCGGACGCCTTGTCGAGGCGGCCCACGGTGTACGCCGAGACAAGGGCGGAGGAGGCCTGCCCGTGTTTCACGGGGGGACACTGCCGGCAGGCAACAGACCCCCGAGAGGCCGCGGCCACTGACCCCCCCCCAGCGAGAGAGAGTGCAGTGTGCGCCACAGAGACCCTCACAGGTGGCACCAAGGATCCCGTCGACCGCCCGGCAAGCGCGGGACCCGCGGCTCGGGACCCGATCGGACGGATCCAGGAGGACGTCGGCTGCGCCTTCCCGGGCCTAAACGACGAGCAGCTGAGACAGACCCAGCAGCGAGATCCGGATCTGGCGGCAGTGGAGGCGGCACTGCGGGAGGAAAAAAGCGCCCTACCAGGACCCTGGAGCGGTTTGTATGCCCAGTTGTGTGTGCAGAACGGAGTGGTACGGGAGTTAACCGAGGCCGGCCAGCCGGGGTGTATCTGTGTTCCTGCCCAGGTGCGACCCCAGCTGCTACGGCTGGTGCATGACCACCCACTCGGGGGCCACGATGGGGAACGACGCACTCGAGAGACCCTGCGTCGCCAATATCTCTGGCCCAAATTGGCACAAGACGTGGCGGCCTGGGTACAGGGCTGCCGCGCCTGTCAGCAGTGCGGGCCGAAACCGGCACGATACCAGGTACCCCTAAGGCCGTTCCGCGTCAGCCGCATCGAATCAGCTGGTCGGGATCGACCTACAGGGGCCATTCCCGCGATCCCATCGAGGCAACCGGTATATCCTGGTCGCAGTAGAGTATTTCACCCGCTACCCCGTGGCAGTGGCCATCCCTGATAAAACGGCCTTGGTGGTGGCCCGGGCATTTGTGGAACATTACGTACTGAAGCACGGGATCCCAGAACGAGTCCTCACCGACCAGAGTAGCGATTTCGAGGCCGAGCTGCTCCAGGCACTGTGCCGAGAATTCGGAATCCAGAAGGACCGAACCACAGCGTACCACCCCCAAGCGAACGGTATGGTAGAGCGCATGGATCAGACCCTAGCGGGGAAACTCAAACGTATGGCGGCCGCAAATCAACGGGATTGGGACGAACACCTCCCCTACGCCCTTTTCGCCTACGCCACCACCGTACACACGTCGACGGGACAAACCCCGTTTTTAATGATGTTCGGCCGTGAGTCTCGTTTACCCGCAGATCTGCTATTCGGCGTCCCTTCCCCCCAGCCGGAGGAGGGAAGCCGCCCCGTGGAACACCTGTTGGAGACCCTACGAGAAGCCCGAGGCCGAGCATACCCGCAAGGGGAAGCCGCGCATCGGCGGCAGGAACAGGGCACCCGACCCCGCATGGAACCCCCCTTATTCCTGACAGGCGCTAAGGTGTGGCTACACACCCCTCGCGTCGGGGCCGGGCAAGTGGGGAAACTGACGACCTACTGGCGGGGACCCTGGACCGTGGTGCGACAGATCTCCCCCTGGACGGTACTAATTTATGGCGGGGAGAGGGATCGAGAGACGGTGGTCAACGTCCGCAGCTTAAAACCGTGGAAAGCGGCCCCGGCGAGAGAGAACCCCGTCACCCGAAGGCCCCGAAATCCCGGAGTACCCGCACCCCTCGTGTTGGGGGGCCTCGCACCCTACATGGGCCTCGCCGGGCCCCCGAGACGCCCCGATCCAGTCAGGAGACGACGCGGACGACGGCCCCTAAACCCTTCCGCTGCTGAGTTTGTGTCCCAGCCCACAGGTGCCGGAGGACGGGGAGAGCCGCTGGAGTGGAGGAGGAGGCCGCTGCAGGAGCCACAGAGGATGGAGCCACCCGCCCCGAGACCAGCCACCAGGTCCGGACGGATCCCCCGGACCCCACAACGTTTCCTCGTGGGCGCGGCCCAAGCAAGGTGCTCCAGTCAACCCGGGACGGGGACTGGCACCTCAGGGGGCTATGTGATGCCGCCACCACGAAGCCGTTCAGCAGGCGCCCCATCTGCGGCCTCGCCACCACCTAGCGATGGAGCCGACCCCACGTCCCCCTCACCTCACCTCACATGAACACACCCGCACGCATCCCCCCCCCCCATAGAGCGGGAAGGGGAGGACACCTGATCGACCGGTTTTTATCCGAGAAACCCTTATCGGGATTAACTCTCACGGTTTCCGGCGATCAGGGAATTGGATGACCTCCCCCGACGCTACGTTGCACCGCGGCGCTGCGACCGGCCTTAATATGGTGTGGCCGCGGCGAGGGGCATTCGGCCACCACGGTTGAAACGCATCCCCCACACACACCCCCCCCCCATGCGTCGACGAGGCCAGCAGGGGAAGGACGGGACAGCATGAGTAGCAGGACCGCAGGGGCTCTTGCGCATAGTCGCGGAAGGTTGGGATAGTTGCGCTTGAGCGCGCAGGCACAATTGTTGGGGAGGGTAAATGATTGAGCTGAAGGTATGAATAGATCGGGAGAGGGGAGGCGCGCGGGGAGCCTGTGCACAGATTCCCACGGCGAGCCTTTGTGACGGACGCCGCCGCATGAACTGCAATAATGGGGGGGCCTGCGTGAGAAAGGGATTGATTGGAATTTGCGCCGCGCAGGTTGAGCATTAATTAGCATATCAAAAGCGCCCGGAACCGCCGTGCGCGTGCCAGAGGGTCGCGAGCCTATTGTTCAGAGCCGCATCCCTTTGAGGTAGGGAGGATAAATAGGGAGCGCAAAGGGGAAATCGCTCTCTTGTCTCCAGCGCCAGAGGACCAGCAGCAGCTCCAGCCAGCGACCCGGACGTCCGTGCGACGCACCGAGGTACGCTGTTAGCACAAGGATCAGCGGACCGCCGTGGACACTTGACGGGGAGTGGGGAGGTGAAGTAGGATAATAGCCGATAGATAGGGAATAGGTACAGGTTTAGTGGAACAGGCCAGCCTCGTCGACTCACTGATTAACATCAATTACCAGGTAGCAGATAATAAATCATTAATAGCGAAGCGTGGCCTCGCGTGATCTTGTCGAGCAGTGTGAGCGTGTGGATGCGCGTGTGTACACAGTGGTTCGCCACGTGAGTGAGCGCTGCGCGGAGCTGAGCGCGTGGGTGAGCGTGTGTACACAGTGGTTCTGTAGTGCTGCGGCTCGCCTCGGGGGAGCGCTGCGCAGAGCGGTGCGAGAGTGGGTGTCGCGTGTGTTCACTCCGTGTGTGATACAGGTGCGCGATCATAATGCGAGTATTCAGTGGTGAGTGAGTGCCGCGGAGAGCTTGTGTGCGTGAGTGCGCATACGTTCGTTACGTGTCGGATACGGATGCGCATTGGTAACGTGGTTATTCGACGTGGAGGCGAGTGCCGCACAGGGCTATAGACGGGCACACGCTCACAGTGTGCGAGAGCTGTACGTAGCGGTGTAAAGAGGGGGAGTGTGGCGTTTGATTGATGATGCTGTGCGCACGTATGCTCGCAGCGTGGGAGCGCGGCGCGAGGCTGTAACAGTAGGGGCGTAGCGTTTGAATGCCGGCGAAACCGTAGCGGGTAATAGGGAGGTGGGGTAACGTAAACGGAATAGGGGATGCAGGCGGGAGGGACCCCGGGGGCCAACGGCCCCCACACAACGTGTTTATCCAGGGGCTTAGTTTGTTGTATTTGTGTACTTTGTTAATACGCAAAAAAATGGTTTGTCAGTTAAATGCGTTACAAGGAAGCCGCGCGCATACACACACCACAAAGACAGACAAAAAATGACGTTTATAGGCAGGATAATAAAAGCAAATGTTGTGTCCCGGCTTCTCCTTGGTGGCTGAGGGAGGGGTGGGACTCGTCCAAGAGCAGCCAATCAGCAGTGCCACACTCTCCGATCCTTATCTCTGCTATGAAAGCCGCTCACGGGCACAGCTGAACCTCACAGTTCATCTTCATGTTGTCGGTCGTACATTGTGTCCTAGTTCTCATCATGTCTGGACGCGACAAGGAAAGGTCCAGCTCTTCGCTTGCCTGCATGCAGTTCCCAGTGGGCCGTGTACAACAGGCTGCTCCGACGGCGATTACGCCCAGCGAGTCGGCGCTGCGGCACCCATCTTTACCGGGCCACTGTGCTCGAGTACCTCTCCGCCTAGATCCTTGAGCTGGCTGGCAATGCCGCCCGCAACAACAAGATGAGGATCACCCCCCAACACCTGCAGCTCGCCGTGCGCAATGACGAGCTCAACGGCGTAACCATCGCCCAGGGTGGTTCGCTGTATTACGATAAAGTGGGCATCTTTGCCCATCTATGGTGTTATGGATCGCAAATTGTGATTTGGAACATCGATTCTGCCCTCATAACATCGATTCCGCCCCATCGAAGCCGCCATATTGAAAATGTCCACTTTTACTTCAACTTAAAATCCACGGTTATCGGAGAAAAAGTAAGGGTTTTAATGAGATATTTTAACTTAAAAATTGCCAGTTTAGGAGCAAGAGCGGGGAGCAGCGCGAGCTGGCGTTGTGGGGAGATTGTGAAAATTATTAATTACATTCAGATACAATTTGCAAGAACATTTTTCAAATTCCGCAGGGAAATCATTGAGCACAATCCCTAATATATAATCAATGACAACGATTAATTCGTGGATCGAGATGTTTCTGTCATGGTCAAGTGGCATGCCCCCTTTCTTTGATTGGCTAAGCGCCGTTTTCATTTCAGTCAGCTTTTATAGTATTAGTGTGGGTAATAAATATTCTGCAGGGGGCGTGGGTTAACCACGCCAATGCAGCAGCTGCCAAGGATAAACTGGGTCAAAGGTGAGGACGAGGCACCGTGAGAAGACGGGATTTGAGGCGAGGATTTCACAACCACTACACTGGAAAACGTGGGTTTCTCTTAAAATGAGACCTCCACCGAGACCGCTCACCAGTTGAGGCGTTTAATCCACCAAACAGAGAATATGCTTCCGTGGGCGCCACAGTGGCGAAATGTTAACTACCACTACCTCTCCTTTTATATAGGAGGTCGCAGGTTCGATTCCAACCCTGATGCCTGTATATATTTGGAGTTTGCATGTTCTCCCCGTAGTCGGGTAGATTTATCTTCAGGTCCTCTGTTTTTTTCCCCCTTAGCATTTAGAAACACGTGTTTAATAATACATTGTTTAAATGCATGCCTACACAGGGCACCATACTTCAATAGGGATTACCGTTGGTATGGCTATTTTAATACACACAATGGACAGGAAAGACAAGATCAAAGGGCTCGCATAATGCGCATGCATAATGTACGTTGGCTCATTAACCCCCCCCCCCCCCCCGCAAGAGCGCAGAAGTGTGGTCTAGGCCTCGGCAAGGTAAGGTACAAGTTAAACGGTAAAAACGAGCCTACCTTTACCCTACCTTTTACCTTACCACAATACAATCACTCTACCCTACCTTTTACCCTTCAGCAGGTAAGGTAAAAGGTAATAGGTAAAAAGCAACGAGCCTACCTTTTACCCTACCTTTTACCCTTACCACATACAAATTACCCGATTACAGGGTAATTACTAGGGTACTACACATGAACAAGGCTTCTAACGGTAAATGCTAGGCAGAGCGCTTTATTCATATAGAATACTCTCGATGATTCCAATTTTACACGTTTGTTGTCGTTGTTGTATCCTCAAATCTTGTAACTCAATTTTTACCCACTTCCTAATGTGGTATCGACTGCAAACTTGGTATATTTATGTCATACTGATGACAATACTATATTCTATCATAAAAAAATGTTTTTAAACATTCTTTTTTAGATCTTATGTTTCGGCTTGGGTCTAATTATCCACGCTCAACTGATGTTGGCTGTAATTGGCCACATTCCCTTATGTGATGGCAAGCTTCGGGGCCACTTCCTGGAGTCGTGGAGTTCTGCCATTAATAATACATTTAATAAAAGCATGTTTTTTAAAAGTTTGTTTAAATATTACTTGTTAAATTGAGGTCACGGACTGCACCACGGAGTTTTTAGCGGTAAACAAGGTACCGTATTTCCCGGGTAATACTTTGCGCTTCCTTTACCCTACCGGGTAATTCTTCCGAGCTACCTTTACCCTACCCTTTACCTTATCCCTTGGCATGTCAACACCTTTACCCTTTACCTTTACCCTTTTACCCGGTAAAAAGGGTAAATTACCTTACCTTGCCGAGGCCTAGTGTGGTCACCACATCTACGCCTTTAAATAAGGAACAAAAGAGGAGGACTTCACAAATCTGTCGCCTGATGAAGCTAGTTGTAATTACTGGCGAAACGTCATACTCAGATTGTAAATGTTGTGGCTTGGCTCTCCAACACACCGGTGTGCTGTACTAGCAATGAATTGGCATGTTCTATTTATGTGACAACCCTCACCACGCGCGCCACCCCCACACATGTCCGCACGGGCGGCGTCCTGCGCGCGTTTTTTTTCTGCGTCCGCGTCAACTCGGGAAGGTTTTTCCCGTGATGGCGTGGAAGAGGCCGTGATGGCGGGGAGGAGGCCGTAATGGTGTGGAGGAGGCTGTGATGGCGGGGAGGAGGCCGTGATGGCGGGGGAGGAGGCCGTGATGGCGTGATGGCGGGGAGGAGGCCGTGATGGCGTGGAGGTCGTGATGGCGTGGAGGAGGCCGTGATAGCGTGGAGGAGGCCGTGATGGCGGGGAGGGGGCCGTGATGGCGGGGAGGGGGCCGTGATGGCGGGGGAGGCGGCCGTGATGGCGTGGAGGAGGCCGTGATGGCGTGGAGGTCGTGATGGCGGGGAGGAGGCCGTGATGGCGGGGAGGAGGCCGTGATGGCGGGGAGGAGGCCGTGATGGCGTGGAGGTCGTGATGGTGTGGAGGTCGTGATGGCGTGGAGGCCGTGATAGCGTAGAGGAGGCCGTGATGGTGGGGAGGCCGTGATGGCGTGAAGGCCGTGATGGCGTGGAGGAGGCCGTGATGGCGGGGAGCATGCCGTGATACACTCATCTTACACTGACTCACTCATCAAATGCTGACTCACTCACAATATTCACTCACTCACACAACACTGACCCATTCACTCATCATACACGGATTCACTCATCATACGCTGACTCACACATCATACACTCACTCACACTACCACTGACTCACACTCACATCATACACTGGGAGTCTCATGCTGCCAGCCATGGCTGCAAGTTTGGTCGTACATGTTATGTATATCGTTTATTGTTAAATTTGAATCTCAGTTCCTATGATTACTGTTGTTACATTGTTTTTATAGCTTTATTTTGGTGATTTTGAAAACATATGGTTAAGCCATGTTTCTTGCGGAAGTGCAGAGTTGACCTGATAACTTTAATCTAAATTGTCTTATGGTTATTGTTTGACTTGCATCACACTGGGATTTTTGCACACAGCGTTGTAATATGGTGGGTTTTTTTTCTGAAAGATTTGCTGGTTTATCCAGGATGTTACTGTTGCGCGTCGTCGCTTTAAGATGTTCTCTGTTCATATTTTGTTTGTTGCGGTTGCACCCGACTCAAGAGCCGCATGGCTCACAGGGCTATACCTAATAAATGAAATTTGAAACTTACTAGTTGGCTTTGTTGGGTGGTGGCGGGTTTCAATGACACATGTATATATGTACGCGATCTAACCCAAAACAACCTCTACGATGGATGATATTGGTCACGAAAACCTACGTGTTAAAAATGATCAGAGCATGTTTGCAGACGTGATGCCTTGAAAAAGCTATGTGGTGTTTGAACATGTGAACACCTGTTTTATTGCCAGAAAGGGTAAAACCTATTCTTATTTTTCAGAAATTTGGGATATTGGTAAAAAAAACTCCCATAGATATGAATACCTTCACAGTATCTTTAAAAAAACAGATTGATCTCTATAAGATGAAATATTTAATGACAAGAGTCAAGTGTGGTACCAGTACATATGGTGCACATTAAGCATGTAACGGCAGGTGTACACACAATTTCGGATGGTAAGAAACGCAACCTGCTCGAAATGCTGGTTCCCACGTGTTAAACCAGCAGGCCACATCAAACTCCGGAAAGAAAAAATAAATCTCTTGAAGCGCTGATGCAGAAGAATCTGTTGAATCAGAGTAAACGATTGTTTAAAACGAAAATGCAACAAATTAATAATTTCATTTTATATCGCATCATTAACATCTCAACCTGTTGAAACTGTACAATTAAAAACTGAACAATATAATAGGATTTAATACACAGTAACTAAAACAAACCTGAAATGAGCATGTATACAGCAACGTGAAAAATGGGGCATTATAGTTAAACATAGCCCTTATGGCTGTACCGGAGCCGTGGGTGGTGTTGCGCGTGTCGGTGAGGCCATAGCATGCACGGATGCTTTCTGGAGCGGTGTGGACGGCACGGAACACCTTCGTGGGTCCCATGAGCTCCCGCCAGGCTCGCACCGCATCGTGGTGTGCCAGGACGTACACCCGTATCGGCCCACTACCGTACAACACCATCAGACAGGCTGCGTGCTGACATCATCTAGCATACATTGTTGGCCAAATTTCAACACCTGTCTAGAATGTGAAAAATGAAATGCTTGTAATAAAAAACGTATCATGCTTATCTATGGGACCTTTTTCCATCATCAAAGTATTAAAAAGAAGAGAAGTTCTACCCTTGTGACAATAAAAAGGTGTTATGATGTTCAAGGAATCAAGTCTGAATTAACTACACCTACTTGTGGTATCTATTTGAAGTCTGAAAATCTTAACACCTATTTTATTGCCAGAGGGTAAAACCTCTTCTTATTTATCATGCTTAATTCACTAATTTATAGAAAAGGTTTGTACATTTAATTTAATAAATATTCATTTTTTCAAGACAAAAAATTAGAAATATGACATAAGCACTGCTTCTTAACCTTCTGGACCCATGGACCATTGTCAACCTTCAAGAAAATGTTTTGGATCACTATACAATAAAACTACGTGGTATTTTACAAAAATTCTACGGGCCACTTAACACACATGGCCTTGAAGACCACTGGTGATCTGCAAATCACAGGTTTGGAACCATAAACACAGAACACAGGCAGTTCTCAACTTACAAACACCTGACTTATGAACACCCATACTTACGAACCAGCTTCCATAAAATAAAAATAACATTGATTTAAAACGTGTTACATGCAAATTTACAATATTTAACAATGCTTCCCTTCTCGTTGAACTGTAACACATTTAATAACATTGATCATATGGGCATTTAAATAGTGCATAATTGTGTTCCGACTTACGAACGGGTCTCAGGAACTAATTATGCTCGTAAGCCGAGGGCTGCCCATACAGTACCTAGGGTAGTAAAAAGGCAGCCCAATACTGTGCACAAAGGGCACCTTGTAAAGGCATCACCCAACGGTAAAGCAAATTTAAATTAATGAAACCAGGTGGCACATTTCTCACTGCAGTGTTTGCTCAAGTGAAATCCAATCACAATCTATCAGCGTATTTCTATAAAGAATACATCCACGCTTCACTTAACTGCACATGCAATCAAACGTGCAAAGTGTTTCATTTTTATTTGTAGGTATAGAATGCACGAATATTTAGTTTTGCTGATTGACTAATGTAATGTAGTTACACTTATTCCTGGATTACCCCAATTCCCAAAGGAATTATGTTGGTTTTTCGAGCATCGATACCCAAAATCGTGAGATTCCCTAACCATGGCCAAGACAGACACCTTTGGGATTTGCTAAATGAGCATATTTTGGTGATCATATTTTGGGGACATTAACTGTGGTTGTCCACCTATGTGATTGTCCCATAACTGTGGAATTGTTACTAATGGGGAAGTAGATGAGCAGCTAGGAAAATAACAAAATGACAAACACTGACTTATTGGTTCCTCCGAGTAAGCTGACTCCAATGCAATCTAATAATTACATGAAAATTCAGATATGCAGTTTTAGATGTATACTCTAAAAATGATCACAGCCCTTTGTCACATTACAAGTGTATATATAAAAAAATGATGGAGTGCATTGCTTTTTATGATCATCTGATCCACTTCATAATCAAGAAATAAGTGCAGCTGTATTTCATAATGGTGTCAGAAAGCCAGTTATCCAACATAGCCAATGGACACAACTATAACTGTTTAACCAATACCAATAATATGCATATACATAGATACACACAAATGCACAAAACAGGTGGAGTGTGGAGCAGATGTGAGAATAGCAGGAGCTGGTTTACACGATTGTTGCATTGTGACATCACCGAAGGTGGATGCTTAGGCAGTTCATCCAGCAGTAGAATGACCATGCATACACATTTGGTCTAAATGTACTTTTTCTGGGGTATATATTATATTGAACCTTTTTATGATTTAACAGCCTTAATGTTGGACTCCTGTAAATGGACTCCTGGACTCCTGTAAATGAAGAACTTACGAATCCTGAGGCTGTGTGCTATTTCCCGGAGACTAATCATCCCACTTATTTATAATTACCATTACATTTCCCTCCATGATACAAAACGCTGCCACTATTTACGTCTCTTTCCTTTGCTCACCACCTCATTTTATCCAACTGCATCCTCATATGTTATTTCTCCCTATCATCTCCATTTAAATAAGGTTCAGAAATCATGAAGCAGTGACATTTTTATGTAATTATATAATATGCATTTCTGACAAATACTCGTTTGCATACTCAGTGGCAAATTTATTATAAGTTCTATTTTATGTGTTGGTAAGTTTGATTGTTTATACCAGTTTCACTCGCTTTACGCAGTACACATTCCAAAAAGGGGATGCACAAAGCGAAATTGCGTATTATAGACCGCATATGACACACACAATGTTGTCCTACATCGTCCGCATAGGAGTATTGGAGTAAATTTAAACCCATGGAGCAAATTCTGGGTGGAAATGGGTTTTCCGCATATACGCAAAATCGCACAAACCGAACCCACATCAAGTGACAGAAACGTGTCTGTTTGATACTGGACAATAATATTTTGGTACATCCTCAATTATCACCAACATAACTAATAAAAGAGGTATTTAACGTCTTCAAATAACAAACATGTATAAATATACTCTTTGTTTTTTTCGGTAAAGTCACGTAGGTGAAAACAATGAAAATGAAAACATTTTTACTTTGTTTTCACCTACGTGACTTTATCGAAAAAACCAAAGAGTATGAATCCTTGCAGTCACGAAAACTTCAAATCTATAATGTATAAATATGCTACATTTCAATGTTGTCAATATCTTACTGCTTGTGCCTGTTGAATAGCCAATATATAAAACGTGGAGTACCGTATTTTCCCGCATATAACCCGCGGGGTAAACCACTTTTTACAAACAAAACAAGACCCTGCGGGATATATGGAGGTGCGGGCTATCCCAATAATATTTTACACGTGTAACGTGTCGTAACTCGTAAAAAAATTTCATGGTAGGACTATCCACTATGCAACACTTACCTTTGACTAAAGCACTGCTGAATAAACCACTCACACTAAAATTACACATGTTATCACGTTTTAAATTATTCGAATTGTTTGTACAATAAAACGAGAATGTTTGAAGTGGGCGCAATTTGTTTACTGGGGACGGGGGAGCTGGGGGAGAGGTAGGGGGTGCGAGGCAACGGCGTTACCGAAGTGCCACTATTATCTGCACAGTGCACAATCTACCAGTGCTAAAACTGTACTTATCTACCAGTTATGTGTTATTTATTGGATATTTACTTAATCACTGTTTTAAGTTCACTCGTTTTCGGTTCATTTGATTTCTTTGTGCACGTTATGATTGTAATGTTAACAATTAATAGCGGAATGTAATACAAATGTAAACTTCGTATTAATGATGGAATTAAGCGGCGGTAACGACGTTAAAGATATTAATGCATGCGGGATATATGGAGGTGCGGGCTATCTGAAATGTTTTACACAAAATGCTATTTTTGCGGGGTATATGCATCTGCGGGTTATACAGTGGTACCTCGGAGATCGAACTTAATTCGTTCCAGAAGGCCATTCAAACACTGCTTTGTTCGAACACCTAATTAATTTTCCCCATAACAATTAATGTAAATGACATTAATTGGTTCCAGACACAAGCAATCTCTCATTATAAAGCATTTTTACACGAAGTTTACAGTAATTACATGAATAAAATCATAAAAAAATACAAGCAACACAACAAATAAATAAATGGAATCAATGAAATAAATGATCATTGAACTTCACTTTACCTGTAGTAAGGAGAGTTGATGGCTTGAGTGGAAGGTGGTAAGGAGGAGGTGGTAAAACCTTTGTCTGGGCAAGCATCATGCACGCTGGCCATACGCGTCTCAGCCGTACAGGTTCTTTCAAGTCGCGATTGCCCGTTCGACCTCCGAATTTCGTTCGGTTTCCGGGGCAAAAAATGTTCGGAAATATCGTTCGAACACCGATTTGTTCGAGTTCTGGTGCGTTCGATCTCCGAGGTTCTACTGTATGCGTATGCGGGCTATATGCGGGAAAATACGGTAATTCTATACTGTGCATGTTCAATCTGGTTGAATAGTGTCTGCAATCGATTGCTCTCGTCTGGCGGGCACAAACCACGTGTAGTTAAATATCACATGCTGTATTTAATAAGTTATAGATATTTGATTTTCGGCAATATATTTAAGACATATTCAATATATTCAAAAAAATCTACATTAAATATGCAAAATGTTTATAACCTCGAATCCCACTTGGTATGAACAAAAATACTTTCCCTCCGCAACTCAATCTTTATCGTAACTTATTATTCTGTATCCTCATTCAGACCTACAGCTGCAAAGCTTGCACTCCAAGCATAAATGCAAAATGCATCTGCACGAGTTGAGTAAAATTGTAATGGCTGTAAACGCATTCATGTACAGCATTTGTGTTTCTACTCACCTTGCCATAAACTCCACCAATCGTTGAAAAAAGAATCTCCCTGAAAAGGACAAAAAAATAAATCCTTATAAAGAAAAAAACGAACCATATACATTAAACAATGACGAACAAATACGTTCATGGGAATGCTGTATAGACGTTGAGTTCCATTGGTTCTAACTTAGGTCAGGCTTCGTTAAGCTGAAAAAAACTTCAACAGGCTCAGAAATAATGTTGTTCTAACTGCCATTAGGAAGCATGAGGAACATTTTAACAGAAGCACATTTTGATAAACTTGCAATGAACTTGCAAGAAAGGATTTGTTCACGCACTATAACTGCCACTAAGAGGTCCTTTATGGGCAAAAGGTACACCACCTTTCTAACAGCTATTTACACATTGCAGCAAGAAGGGGCCTGGGTTTAATTTCCGACTCGGGCACCTGTGTAGAGTGTGTATGTTCTCTCCCACTGTTCTGCAGAGTGTGTGTGGAGTTTGTATGTTCTCTCTCATTGTTCTGCATAGTGTCTGTGTGCAGTTTGTATGTTCTCTCCCACTGTTCTGCATTGGTTTTCTCCAGATTCTCTGGTTTCCTCACATGACTGAAGATCATACCCATGCAACTGGCATTGCTGAAAAATGACCTGTATATAACTCAATTGAGATGACACGTAGCAACATCGCCCCCCTCCAGCGAAGAACTCGGCAGGACCATACTGAAGATTAGTCTTGAGACTCAGTGAGGCTTTCATGGGTAACCAACCAAGCGAATTAATAATAAAATAATGAACATCTTCATGTCCCTGTTGGCTTCAAATATCAGTGGTCGTTTTTTATCACATAGCTCTCCAATTGCAATACCACGATCAATACAAGTGTGCAATACAAACAAATGTTGGTCATAGACTTGATAAACAGTATAAGTATGCTTACCTGTATAAACTAGGGTGATAATGTTAATATTTCAAATAGTGCTTGAAACACAGAGATAACAGTCACTCACCCTTATGCGCTGCATAGAAGCACTCCGAATCCCTTCTCTTCAATTTTAACTCTTTGGATTTCACTATTAAAAACTTGTTCTTTAAAACGTCCTGGTGCACAGCCTCAAAACACAGTACACACATACAACCATTAGACAGGCCTCCCCATGTCGTGTGGATTATTTGACCATACTTCATCGCATCCATCAGTGCGGGTTGAAGGTGTGGAGCATAGACATGGGAGCAAAGTACAACACAGCAATGGACTTTGCTACACTGTCCTCTGCTGACAAATAATGTAGCCTCGCAGCAGCCAATATTACCTGTTATGCATGGCCATTGTCCATCCAAGCACTATTCAGGCATAAACCTACAAGGCTTGCGATATGTCATGATTATTGAAGGTAATTTAACGCCACGGTGGCTAGACGTTTACTACCTCGCCTGGTTTACAGGGTCCCGTAGATTCGATCCCTACCTTGATGCCTGTATATTTGGAGTTTGCATGTTCTCCCTGTGGTCGTGTTTTTTTACACGGGTCCCCCGGTTTTTCCCTTCACATTTCGAAGCATGCATTTAGAGTATTTGGCTGCTATAAATTTCCAGATAAGCCACTTCGAGCTATAAATCATGGCCAAGTCACTTCTAAAAAAGAGCTATACAGTTCAGTGGGCTTTACCTGATAAAATAAACGGTTTAGTTTAATTTGGTTATTGACCCAAATGAAAACCAATAAAATTATTTGTATGTCTATCATCCTGTACCATTCCAGTTAAATTCTTGTAAAGGCTTGCCATGTGATGTGCGATTCTCTTCATTATCCAGTGTACAACACGGTTTAATTGACCGGTTGGTCGCATCTGGTGGATGCCAAATATAATCAACCTCAATTTTACTTCTAAACAAGAGCTATACAGTTCAGTGGGCTTTACCTGATAAAATAAACGGTTTAGTTTAATTTGGTTATTGACCCAAATGAAAACCAATACAATTATTTGTATGTCTATCATCCTGTACCATTCCAGTTAAATTCTTGTAAAGGCTTGCCATGTGATGTGCGATTCTCTTCATTATCCAGTGTACAACACGGTTTAATTGACCGGTTGGTCGCATCTGGTGGATGCCAATTATAATCAACCTCAATTTTACTGCTGTCAAGTTCTCATTGCTTGCTCTGTATGACATTTTCATTTATTTAATGTGCTGTGTTCTCCGATTATTTCTTCATCATTTTCGGAATCATTTTGCAGAGTTCTATGTATTCTTTGGCATCTTTGCGTTTTCATTTCTCCACTAATTTGTCTCCCTTTGCTTTCATTACATTACCCTCATCTTGAATGCATTCTCTATGACAGCTATTGCATCATTTAAAAAAGCATACACATCCAAAAATCGCGTAGCAACCATAGTCTGAAGTCGACAGATTCTCCAATTCAAGCAAGGTTTTGCGTTAATATGGAAAAAGGGCTCAATGTTATCGTGCTGTTAAGTGCCAGGGCCACACAATTGTAGGTTTGTTCACCAACCTCCCAGGCAATGCCGTGCGCCAACGCGTCTGGTTTCAGGAGTGCCAGCGTGAGTTGCAGGCCTCGGCCCGCCATGACGCGGCCTGCACCACGCGCCACCGCCACCCTGCCGACGCACCGGCAGAGTTTGCTTAGCGGAAAATCCCCGAGTCCTAGGCTACTGCATTAGCGTGCAAGGCCCTACTCGGAAACCATTTTTAGAATCGATGACCATTTGCGAAAGTTAGGAAACAGGCAAACATACAAACCGCATGGCAGCCCAAGTAAATGTGTCCTCAATGCTCAAGTAAAGGTGCAAGCCGGCAATGTGTTGCTCACGTCGCGACTAACGGAAGAGCCTCCGCTAGCACTGGAGGGAGCTCTAGAGGGGTATTTGCCTGCTCTTCCATGCTAACCAGATAGCTTGGAAAACTATAGGCATACCCACACTTTACTCCATCACACACAACTTGTCAATTAAATGACCGTGGTGTATCAATTTTTCTGTTAGCAGTGTTGAAAACTTGCACGTGACGTCAGCAGGGGCTGGAAGATGTCGCATCGCTTTTGACTTGTTAAGAGAGACGGTTGTTGTTGTTGAAAGATTGTGGTTTTGAATATTAAAGAGGTATTGATTTATTGTCACGAGACCATCTCGAGTTCAATCACATTAGACTAGATCATAAGCAAGGTATCGGGGAAGAAATCTTGACAACAGGTCAAGCAAACTATGGGGGAGATTCAGCGAAATTCCCAAGTGTTTCAACGTCTGCGCCGGGAGATAGAATTGAACCAGTGACCTCTGGATTGCAAGTCAAATGTGCAAACCATTACAATCTGTTTCTCATTTAAAAAGGTAAACATGCTATGTTTGTTGCGAGACATGTATACGTGAAAAGTTACAGAATCAGTCACGTAGCAGTAAAATCCAGAAAAACGCATGTCAAAAATGTTATAAATTGATTTGCATTTTAATGAGGGAAATAAGTATTTGACCCCCTCTCAATCAGAAAGATTTCTGGCTCCCAGATGTCTTTTATACAGATAACGAGCTGAGATTAGGAGCACACTCTTAAAGAGAGTGCTCCTCATCTCAGCTTGTTACCTGTATAAGACACCTATTCACAGAAGCAATGAATCAGATTCCAAACTCTCCACCATGGCCAAGACCAAAGAGCTCTCCAAGGATATCAGAGACAAGATTGTAGACCTACACAAGGCTGGAATGGGCTACAAGACCATTGCCAAGCAGCTTAGTGAGAAGGTGACAACAGTTGGTGTGATTATTCGCAAATGGAAGAAACACAAAAGGTCAATCTCCCTCGGCCTGGGGCTCCATGCAAGATCTCACCTCGTGGAGTTGCAATGATCATGAGAACGGTGAGGAATCAGCCCAGAACTACACGGGAGGATCTTGTCAATGATCTCAAGGCAGCTGGGACCATAGTCACCAAGAAAACAGTTGGTAACACTACGCCGTGAAGGACTGAAATCCTGCAGCACCCGCAAGGTCCCCCTGCTCAAGAAAGCACATATACATGCCTGTCTGAAGTTTGCCAATGAACATCTGAATGATTCAGATGACAACTGGGTGAAAGTGTTGTGGTCAGATGAGACCAAAATGGAGCTCTTTGGCATCAACTCAACTCACCGTGTTTGGAGGAGGAGGAATGCTGCCTATGACCCCAAGAACATCATCCCCACCGTCAAAAATGGAGGTGGAAAAATTATGCTTTGGGGGTGTTTTTCTGCTAAGGGGACAGGACAACTTCACCGCATCAAAGGGACGATGGACGGGGCCATGTACCGTCAAATCTTGGGTGAGAACCTCCTTCCCTCAGCCAGGGCATTGAAAATGGGTCGTGGATGGGTATTCCAGCATGACAATGACCCAAAACACACGGCCAAGAAAACAAAGGAGTGGCTCAAGAAGAAGCACATTAAGGTCCTGGAGTGGCCTAGCCAGTCTCCAGACCTTAATCGCATAGAAAATCTGTGGAAGGAGCTGAAGGTTCGAGTTGCCAAACGTCAGCCTCGAAACCTTTTATGACTGGGAGAAGATCTGCAAAGAGGAGTGGGACAAAATTCCTCCTGAGATGTGTGCAAACCTGGTGGCCAACTACAAGAAACGTCTGACCTCTGTGATTGCCAACAAGAGTTTTGCCACTAAGTACTAAGTCATGTTTTGCAGAGGGGTCAAATACTTATTTACCTGATTAAAATGCAAATCAACTTATAACATTTTTGACATACGTTTTGCTGGATTTTGTTGTTATTCTGTCTCTCACTGTTAAAATAAACCTACCATTAAAATTATAGACTGATCATTTTTTTTGTCAGTGGGCAAACGTACAAAATCAGCAGGGGATCAAATACTTTTTCCCTCACTGTATATAGTTGTACGTCGCCGATGTGGCTGTTTGGGTGGATCAGCTATACGTAGCCCAGTGTGTATGTTACTCAGCGACCCTGTCCGTAAAGTGTTGAGAAATAAACAAGGAACCCTCTACAAGTTGTGTATCGGATGTCGCCTCATTACACATGTACGGCAAACTGGTAACCAGTATTTTACCGGTATATCCCATTCGGTGAACGGGAATGCAAAACACGATTTTGCCAACCCAGCGGCAGACGCAGAGGCTGTGCTCAGCAGGTAGAGCGAGGCAATTCAAGGGGGCCCTTGACGGCACTGGGGTGCCCGCCTGGTTACCAGGGTTATTCTCACCTCCGAGCCTCGTGTCGACATTGAGGCTGAGGTGCCACTTTAAGCTACTCCTCACTCTCCAGCTGTGCTGCTGCAGCAGGGGCGGCGTGGTGCAGCCGCAGTGGAATGGCACGTCCATTCCCAACTCCTCCTTGCGACACAGCCATGCTCAATCAAGTGGCAACTTCCAAAGGCCTTGTGCGCTGTGCAGTAACCCGCCCCGTTACACCACGCAACAGCAGGTGTACGTTCAACTTCTTTCACACCGTGCGTAGCCAACCGTGCTAAACACCCTGACCCTCATCCGGCCAGCAAAGCTGTATGGATGTTACTGCACCAGTTAGTCCAGGGGTCGGCAACCAAAATAATAAGTAACGCAGGTTGCCGACCCCCCGAGTTAGTTGATCAGAAAGCAGGTCGCGTGCGGGGGGTAAAGTGTGGGTACGACCGCCTCCTCTTCCTCACATCACACTGGAAACGGCAATCGATTCTCAACACCCCTCGTCACTGATGATGTCTTCTCAATGCCCGCGCAATGGAGGGCTAAGCAAGGTTACTACGTGCACGACGCCAATTAACTCATCACCGGACCCAAACAACCACCGCCAACACCAACCACCTCCATCCACCAATATCGACTCTACGTGGTGAGCTTTACGCGGTAAGTACGTGGTGAGCTACACGTGGTGAGTGTACGTGGTGAGCTGTACGTGGTGAGCTACACGTGGTGAGTGTACGTGGTGAGTTATACGTGGTGAGTTACACGTGGTGAGTGTACGTGGTGAGTGTACGTGGTGAGCTACACGTGGCGAGTGTACGTGGTGGCTACACGTGCTGGGTAGCCAGAGTGTTACTATCCGCGCAGAGGCGACACTCACTGCAGGCCCGCTCTGCGCTGCCTTGTTGTTGGTGTTGCTGCTGCTCAATGCAGCCACCAACTCAGAGTGAGGGACTCAGACTCAGCGACCCGGACACTCTGGAACCCATCCATGGACTCGGGGACCAGGGGACCAGGGGACCAGGGGACTCGTCGCAACGCAAGAGCGGCGTGGGCCTGAGACAAAGCCACTTGGGCCGCCAGCGCCGAGTTCCCAAGGCCGCGGGAATCGACGGAGCGACTCCACGTGAGGAAATATCTTACGAATCGATTCCGTGACTCTGAATTAATCATAATCACGATCCGTGTGCAGATAGCCCCGTAGGTGTCTATTGTTATTAAACTTAATTTGGAGCTTTCGTGACTGCAGGAATTACTCTTTGGTTCTTTCGGTAAAGTCACGTATAAAGATAAAATAATAAATTAAATACTAGCATACGACGTTTCGATTGCAACACAAGCAATCATCATCACTCTTTGGTTATTTCGGTAAAGTCACGTATAAAGATAACATAATAAATTAAATACTAGCATACGACGTTTCGATTGCAACACAAGCAATCATGATCAGGTATAAATGAAATAGAAACACAAATCTAGTATACTTAGAAATGTAATGTAATACAACAGAGAGTCGGATAACATAACAGTCAACACCCTACCTGGTTGATTACGTTCTTCCTGAGAATGCTAAATTTGAGAGAGAGATAAAACACAGAACCAGAGACATATAGACAGACATATAAGCAGACATATATCACAGAGATACATAGAGAGAGACAAAGCATAGGCACACAGAGAAACCACGCCTCTGTGTCGAGGCATCTGTCTGCTTATATGTCTGTCTATATGTCTCTGGTTCTGTGTTTTATCTCTCTCTCAAATTTAGCATTCTCAGGAAGAACGTAATCAACCAGGTAGGGTGTTGACTGTTATGTTATCCGACTCTCTGTTGTATTACATTACATTTCTAAGTATACTAGATTTGTGTTTCCATTTAATTTATACCTGATGATGATTGCTTGTGTTGCAATGGAAACGTCGTATGCTAGTATTTAATTCATTATTTTCTCTTTATACGTGACTTTACCGAAAGAACCAAAGAGTCTATTATTATTCTCGTCCATCCAGAATCGTCCCTTACATCTGTGACGTGTCCTGCCCAAGGCCACTGAATATTGTTAGCAGTTTGGATGTGGTTAACATGTGTATGTTCCACGTGTGCCTCTATCAGTGGAGTTCTAAGCATGCATCTCTGTGCACTTTTCAGTTTTTTTGCGAGACGTTTAATGATAATGTTCTGAACCGTCATAGCAGGCAGAACATGCCGATTTCAAATGTTCTGCTCTCATCATCATGATCCATGGACAGATAGGCCGTCATTTCGTCATTTGTTTCCACTTTCCTCTGTCATATGCTAATATTATCAATACGTACCACATCTTCCCGGCACCAATCTCTTCTTTCGTCGTCAAGCCATCCTCTATCTTGATTTGAAGCTTTCGTGATTGCAGGAATCCATACTATAGTTCTTTCGGTAAAGTAACGTGACTTTACCGAAATAACCAAACAGTAAGCCATCCTCTGTTCGGTCTTCCTCTCTTTCCGGTTCCTTCCATTTTCCGAACAAACTTTTCATTTTCCTGTTGTTGTCCATCCTACATGTGTCCAAATAGTGCCAGTTCCCTTCTCATCACCACCTGCATCATCATCAGGTTGTCTTATTTTCTGTTCAACCTTTTTCTTACTTCTATGTTGGTCACTCTTTGGGTCCAGCTTAGATACAGCGGCATCTTTCTGTAGCAATACATTTCGACTCTGAATTCTGGTAAATTAAATCGTCTTCATTTACATCATTGGTAACCGCATGAAACCCCCCCCCCCGGTAAAACACTGACGCCTTATATGAATGTACACTTACACCATCAACCCCTGCACATAAATCCTCTCATCAAGTCGCTCGTACATTGGACAAAAAACAAGTACGACGATGACGTCACAATAACTCGATTTTTTTTTATTTTGCCAGGTAAGGCTCACTTAGCTATATAGCTCATTTTTTAGAAGCGACGTGGCCACAAACGATGGCTCAACGAGTGGCTTATCACGTTGACATTTATAGCAGCCAAACACAGTACAGTACGTCCTCTAAACGCGAGCACGGAATGTCTGAGTGCAGTGATTTGGCTTACTGTGCCCGGTGAGTAGTCCGGGCCCTTGTCGTTTCATAAAAGAGTTGGAGCGCTCAGAGCAGTGGTCTTCACTCATTTTCAGAGGGAGGCCACGTTCGCCGATAAGACACAATCAGTGTGAGGGCTGCCACACATTTGAAACCATTGGGGTTTGACACCAGCACGATGATGGGGTGTGTTTTCATTTTGTGTTTTGTTGGGGGCCGCACGTCAGAAGCCGCACCAAAGGCCACCAGGGACCGCCAGTGGCCCACGGGCCTTACAATGAATAACACTAGCTCAGATGGCCCTTCGGGCTAATTGGGGCAGAGAAAATGTCCGGTTGTGGGAGAATGCTTGGCATACTGCAGTTCATTAAATAATACGTTGCTACGAAATGTCAATTCGATGTGCACGTGATTAATACTTTGTATAATTCAATTATCACTTGGCAAAACACGGAATGCTTATAATGTGATTTTTAAATGTCATCAGCATTGATCAATCCACTGCTGAACCTGGAATGTAACAATGCACATTTAGCCAATCTCATCTGCCATGCCCATGGCAGTGTAAGTCCTCTCGCATACTCTCCCTTGGCTTCCACTCCGTCAGTCTCGGCATTATCTCTGCAAGTCACCAGTTTTGCGCAAATATACTTTTTTCTCTTCAAAACGATGTTGGAAACATTTCCTCTCATGCATCCTTTTACAGTGTTGTATCTCTCCTGAATAAAGCTTAGAAATCACTACCTGGGTCACATGACTTACTGCAGGTTTCCGATTAGACGTCATTTTCCAAACATTCCCTCTTTCATTACAAACAATGCATGTGTAGTGAGTTCCAGGGAGACTGACGACGGAGTCGAGGCACACTCTTTTATTAAACTCAAGGGCAGTACAATACTTGAAGGGGTAACGGCCCCTTCACCCGTACTAGATGGGAAAACACCCCTAGCACTAATTCCCCTGTCCTGTTCCCAGTCCTCCTCTAATAGTGCTATGGTAGGCTGTCTGATCCGGCCCTGGTAAAGCACGGATCCCGGCACCCAGCTAACCCGGCCTTGCTCTTACAAGAGCAGAGGTCCGGAAGCTCTTGGGGCTGCTCCACTGGCTTGCCCAGCTCGGCCCTGACAAGGGTAGCGAGACAGGGGAGTCCCAGGGCCTCTTCTGCCAGTCTTCAGACTTCACTGGTAAGCTTCTTCCACACTGGCCCCGAGCTCTCTGGCTCCCTGCCTTTTATAGTAATCCCCTCCGAGGGGTGGAGTTATGGGGGATCAAAGAGCCCCCATGGCCCCCCAGTGGTTAACGGATGCGGACATGGATGTAGAGATCCGTGTGTGTGTGCAGACACCCTTGTGTTTTCTGTCCGCCCTTCTCCCCGTAATAACCCCTACATCACCCCCCCCCCCCCCCCCCTGTACAGCCCGCAGCCGTCTCGGCTGCAACAAAACCCCTCAAAAAACAACAATAAAGACTTAACACAGTCAACATGTGTGTGCCCCGTAACAATAACAAGAGTAACAAACAACCGACGGTCCCCTATAAATACCCCAGCCCCAACATGCAAACATATGTACAGAGTGTGATTCCCCCCCCCCAAAAAAAAATAAAAAAAGGTGAGCCAGCCCCACGGCAGCGGACCACGCGCGGGAAGCAACTCACAACAACTGGTGCGTCTTGGCGCGTGTCCGTGCAGCGGGTCTGTCACAAGGGCCCGACCCGGTCGGGCCGGTGGCGGGTGTTGACAGTTCAGGCGCACGGCCCTCCGGCTTCCCAGACGAGCCTGCGCTGACCCCCTCGGGGGAGGCCGGCGGCCGAGAGGGCGTTAATCCTTGGACCCCTGAAGGCGGAACAGTTATCAGCGGATCAGAGGATGGTGGTGAACCCGCCCTCCAGGAGTCAGTGGACCCCCCACATGTTCGGCCATAGTTGTGAGAGGAAGCATGTGGCGCAAAGAACGGCTTCAACCGTGAAGGGTGGACGAACCACCGACGCTTCCCCCATTTAATGCGAACACATTGGGGTCGCACAACCTGCACAATTTCCACGGGGCCTCTCCATGGTCACAACAGTTTAGACGAGGTAGCCAATGGCACCTGGGGACAGTGTAGCCACGCTCTGTCGCCCGGGTGCCATTCGTGCGTGTGTGACCGGCGCAATCGCAACCTTTCATTCGCCTTCTGGCGAGAGTCAGAGTTTTGAATAGCCCCTCCCGTGCCTCAGCCAACTTGAGGATATTAAATTTAACATGGTCAGTCAATTTGGACTTAGCGTGTGGTGTGGAAATTCTCAGCTGAGTCGCGACAGGCGGGTCAACTTCGCGGCCATACATTATAAAAAATGGCGAGAATCCGGTCGCCGTGTGAGGAGCCATCCTGTAAGCTGCCAGAACTCCCGGGATCTGAAGGTCCCAATCGGTTTGGGACTCAGATACCTGGTGTGATGGACGTAATAGTCCTATGCAGGCGTTCTACCATCCCATCCGTTTGTGGGTGGTAAGGGGAAGTACGAATTTTTTTCATACCGAGAAGCTCACACACCTCGTGTAAAAGGGAACTAGTGAAGTTCTTTCCCTGATCGGTCAACAACCGTTCCGGAGCGCCCTTGTCGAGGACATAGCCCTGGACAAAAGCCTCCGCAACGGCTGCTGCCGACTGGTTGGCGAGGGGCCAAGCCATAGGCCATCGCGTGAAATATTCCACGCCAACCAGTAGGTACTTATTAACCCTAGGCGTGGAAGGAAATGGCCCCAAAATATCAAGAGCGACAAGCTCATTAACCCGGGAGACCGAAATAGACTGGAGCGGTGGGCTGGCTCCCCTTGCTGGCGGCTTCCGTTGAGCACACTGGGTACAAGACTGCAAGAGATCGTCCACATCCCTTGCCATGCCCAGCCAAAAGAAATTAAGCTGGAGCATGGCAAGGGTTTTGTGGGTGCCCAGGTGCAGGAGCCGCTCATGAGCAGCCCATACAGCCCTACCCCTCAACGTGGAAGGCACCACCAGCCTGTGGCGGCGGATCGTCCCGTCCCAATGCATGAGGAGGCCCTGGCACAACCCCCATGAGTCAACGCCCGACTTCCCCTGACCGGGTCCTTCCACGCGACGCCGTAGCACCAGGAGGGAAGTATCCTCCATTTGGAGGCGCCCCCACTCCACACCTGACAACCCCAGTAGGGAATCCTTTCCTCCCATTTCAATAGGGCCAACGCCCGAAGGAGCCTCAACGGCGGCCGCAAGGACCCAATCCTGGCCGTCGCTCGCAGATTTGCAACGCCCCGAGCCCAAGAAACAAGTGCAATCCGAAGTGGCCGGCAGGCGCGACAGGGCATCGGCATTAGTGTGGCGAATCCCCTTGCGATATGTTGTTTCGAAATCGAAATCCTGAATGATCTCCAGCCATCGGGACAATTGCCCCGATGGCTGGTAAATACGCAGGGTATACTGCAATGCTGCATGATCTGTACGGACTGTGAAATGCCGGCCGTACAGATATGGCCAGTACTGTTGAATAAAGAAAACAATAGCCAACAGTTCACGGCGGGTGACGCAGTATCTTTGCTCGGCAGGAGACAATACTCTACTACCGTAAGCCACAACGCGCTCCACGCCACCAACAACTTGGGAAAGCACGCCCCCAATCCCTGTGTTGCTCGCGTCCGTGTCGAGCACGAAAGGTAGAGAAAAATCGGGGTAACTCAACGGCGGGGCCCTCACCAAGGCATCACGAAGAGAGTTAAAGGCGGCCTCCTCTTCCGGCCCCCAATGAAATTTCACCCCCTTTGCCGTTAAGGCATGTAACGGCTTAGCGATGGAAGTGAACTCCGCGACAAACCGCCGGTAATATGAAGCAAAACCGATGAAGCTCCTAACCTCCCCCACCGAGGTGGGAGTCGGCCAGGAGCTGACACAACGCGTTTTGGCGGGATCGGTTGAGATACCTGACCGTCTGTCGATGTGACCCAAATATTAACAGATTCGCGGAGCAAATGGCATTTTTGTGGTTTAAACTTCAAATTAGCTGCGCACATTTTGAGAAAGACGGCCCGAAGCCTATCAAGATGTTCCTCGAATGTCCTACTAAATACGATCACGTCGTCTAGGAAAATCCAACAGACCTCCCATTGCAAGCCAGCGAGAACCAATTCCATTAGGCGCTGGAACGTTGCGGGAGCTAAGTGGAGCCCCATAGGCAAACTATTAAATTGGAAGAGGCCGTGCGGTGTTCGAAAAGCCGTTTTGGGCTTCGATTCGTCATCCAAAAGAAGTTGCCAAAAGCCTGACAGCAAATCCAAGGTGGAGAAGAATCGTGATCCAGCCAGGGCATCCAGAGATTCGTCCATTCGAGGAAGCGGGTAAGCGGACGACCCCGCCGACGCAGCCACAACACGGTGAGCCAACTCGGACCATTGGCTCGGTTGGAGCGCCCTCCCCATCAAGCCGCGACCCGACGCATCAGCACCCGAACCCCGAGAATCGTGTGTCGGGGCATGTGAGAAAGAAGTGGGTGTGCGTGCAGGCCGAACATGTGGGGTGCCACGACTTGCCGGAGGATGTTGTGGAGGCTTTTGAAGAGGGCCGTCCTCAGTCCCAGTTCTTGCTCCGCGCTGTCGAGGAGCCCGGCATCCCGAAGCCACGTGGCCCCGGAGGCCACAGTTGTAGCACACGACGAGTGCTCCAGAAGACTTGGGCTGCTCTCGGTGGCTCGGTGCGTCCCGAGCCTGTCGCCCGTCAGACCGCCATCCCACAGAACGGCCCGCAGCGAAGACCCCCTCGGATTCGGAGGTGGTTGCCGCCACGGTGTAACCCGCAGCTGCCTAGTTGGCCTTCCTCCGTTGGGAAATCAGGTTGGCATGGATGTGCCTTGCAGCCCGCAAAGAAGACATGTCCGCATCATCCTGCGCCAGGATGACGAAGTTCAAGTCGTCGGCCAACAGCAGAATTTTTTCGGCCACCATCGCGTCCACCCCTTCCTCGTTCATGCGCGGGAAGGCCGCCTTCGCCAACGCCAACAGGGCCATGCGGTACGCGAGTGGTGACTCCTTGTCGCCCCTCTGCCGCTTGTAGAAAAGCTGGCGACAATCGGAAGGCGGCCCATAAACCGTGGCCAGCACTTGCAGCGCCGAACGAAGTGTGGAGCGTGCCGACCTGGGTGCAGCGGTGAGGGTGCCAAGGGCGTCGCTATCCAGCATCGCCGGAAGAGCACGCAGCGCCTCGTTGTCCGTCCATCCAGCCATCTCTTGGTGGGCAAGGAAACGGCGCTGAAACCCACCCCAATCGCCGCCGCTTGATACGAATTCCTGCAGGGCCGGCAGGCATTGCTGAAATGTCGGCTCCGTCTCCGACGATCGCCGAGCACCCGTACTGTCTCCATGGACTGTATGGCGAGCAATGGTGGACCCTAATGAAGGTTGCGCCGTCGGTAACGCGCTGGTTTCGGCTTGGTCGGTGCAGTTGTCCGCTGTTGATGACCTGGCGACCGCTGATAGGTAGCCACTGCGACCTGCCCCCGCCGAT
The DNA here is from genome assembly GCF_965212315.1 of Lampetra planeri. Taxonomy (NCBI): domain Eukaryota; kingdom Metazoa; phylum Chordata; class Hyperoartia; order Petromyzontiformes; family Petromyzontidae; genus Lampetra; species Lampetra planeri. Next base: position 2,599,665 of record NC_136122.1, on the reverse strand, counting down.
GACGTGGTGCTTGCTGGTTGGGCCCCGTTGCCCGCGTGACGTGCTGGGGACCCTCCCTCGGCTCCTACTGTACCCGTGGCGGGAAGTTCAAGCCTCCGGCCCATCGCAAAGGCGGGAGTTTCTGGCAGGCGCTGTCCGTCTTCACGCTGTGCCGCTCTCCCCGGCCCCAGGCTGGTTATCTGCTCCAGCGTGGCGGCCGCTGCATATAGGAGCTCCGCCAATCGGGAGTGGGCCAATGCCAACTCATCAGCCGACGTCCCGGCTCTCTCCGACTGCCCTGCAGGTGGTGGAACCGGCAGTGGTTGGCCAGGTACGTCGGCGGCGATATCTTGCACCGCCTCTCCCAAGCTGTCGTCCTCTCCGGGATCTTGGGTACGAGTTGTCCATCTCGTATCCATTCTTTCGACCACTTCTGACGCCAGATGTAGTGAGTTCCAGGGAGACTGACGACGGAGTCGAGGCACACTCTTTTATTAAACTCAAGGGCAGCACAATACTTGAAGGGGTAATGGCCCCTTCACCCGTACTAGATGGGAAAACACCCCTAGCACTAATTCCCCTGTCCTGTTCCCAGTCCTCCTCTAATACTTCTTTCGGAGGCTGTCTGATCCGGCCCTAGTAAAGCACGGATCCCGGCACCCAGCTAACCCGGCCTTGCTCTTACAAGAGCAGAGGTCTGGAAACTCTTGGGGCCGCGCCACTGGCTTGCCCAGCTCGGCCCTGACAAGGGCAGCGAGACAGGGGAGTCCCAGGGCCTCTTCTGCCAGTCTTCAGACTTCACTGGTAAGCTTCTTCCACACTGGCCCCGAGCTCTCTGGCTCCCCGCCTTTTATAGGAATCCCCTCCGAGGGGTGGAGTTATGGGGGATCACAGAGCCCCCATGGCCCCCCAGTGGTTAACGGATGCGGACGTGGATGTAGACACCCATATGTGGGTGCAGACACCCTTGTGTTTTCTGTCCGCCCTTCTCCCCGCAATAACCCCTACACATGTACACTCGTGTTAAGCGCCCAATAGCTAACACGGGAATAACGAAAATCGTGCAAATTAAACAATTTATCGGGGTTAACATTGTGTTTTAAACCAACCTAGCGCCGAAACTACAGCATCCGTTTCGCTTAACGTGGTACACTGTATCACTATACTGTGGGGGTTGACGCCCCCCTCCTCCTCTCGCCCCTCCTCCTCGGCCACTTCTTGCCGGGCCGCCGCCGATCAAGTGATCGGCCCCCCACACCAGCACTAATCCGGAGGTCGCTGCGTGCACGCGCGTGTCCGCGTCGGCACACGTCGCTCACCACGGCTCGCGCTAAAAATAGCTGTATGAATATGCATGCGCCCCTCCCCCGTCCTGTGGGTCGGCCTTAATCTGCTGCTGCTGGAGCGTGAGCACGTGTACACAATGACGGCCAAGTAGAAGGGGGTCTCCACACGGGGCCGGGCGCCCTGCTCTTGCTGCTGATGTGCGGCCTCCCCCTGTTGGTAGGCCCGGCCACGGGCCCCTCGCAGGGTCCCCATCAGGTGCTCCACGGGCTGGCTCCCTCTGGTTGTGGCGAGGGAACGCCGAACAACACATCTGCTGGTAGGCGAGACTCACGACCAAACATCATTAGGAACGAGGTCTGTCCCGTAAATGTGTGTACCGTGGTGGTGTAGGCGAACAGGGCATAGGGGAGGAGTTCGTCCCAATCCTGTTGATTGGCGGCCGCCATACATTTGAGCTTCCCGGCTAAGGTCTGGTTCATACGCTCCACCATACAATTCGCCTGGGGGTGGTATGCCGTAGTTCGGTCCTTCTGGATTCCGAACTCCCGGCACAGTGCCTGAAATAGCTTTGACTCGAACTCTCTACCCTGGACCGTAATGCCTCGTTCGGGGATCCCATGTTTAAGTACGTACTGCTCCACAAATGCCCGGGCGACCACAAGGGCCGTTTTATCTGGGATGGCCACCGCCACTGGATAGCGCGTAAAATACTCCACCGCCACGAGGATATACCGGTTGCCTCGGTGGGATTGTGGGAATGGCCCCTGTAGGTCGATCCCAACTAGCTGGTTCGCCCGGCTGACGCGGAACGGCCTCAGGGGCACCTGATACCGCGCCGGTTTCTGCCCAGACTGCTGACAAGCGCGGCAGCCCTGTACACAGGCGGCCACGTCTTGCACCAATTTGGGCCAGAGATACTGGCGACGCAGGGTCTCGCTAGTGCGCCATTCCCCATCATGGCCCCCGAGCGGGTGGTCGTGCACCAACCATAGCAGCTGGGGCCGCACCTGGGCGGGAACACAGATCCACCCCGGCTGCCTGGCGTCGGTTAGTTCCCGCATAACCCCGTTGTTTACACACATCCTGGGCATACAAACCACTCCAGGGTCCCTGTAGGGCAACCTTTTCCTCCCGTAGGGCAGCCTTCACTGCCGCCAAGTCTGGGTCCCACTGCTGGGCCTGTCTCAGCTGCTCATCATCCAGGCCCGGGAACACACAGTCGATGTCCTCTTGGATCCGACCAGGCGGGGCCGAGCGGTTCGTCGTGCCCCTGGGTGTGAGCTCCGTGCCCGCCGGCGGCCCATCGGGTCCCCGGCCCCTTCCGCAGGGACCTCCGTGGCACACACGGCACTCTCTCTCAATGGAGGGGGGTTAGTCTCAGGGCGTTCCAGGAGGCCGTTGCCTGTTGGCAGCGTCCCCCCATGAAGCACAGGCAGGCCTCCTCAGCCCGTGTCTCGGAGCACACCGCGGGTCGCCATGACAAGGCGTCCGCATTTGCGTGCATCCGCCCAGCCCTGTACTCGATCTGCAGGTTATACTCCTGCAGCTGCGTCAGCCCCCAGGCCATCTGCCCCCGCGGTTCCTTGAATGTTAGGAGGAACTGCAAAGCATAATGGTCAGTGTGCACGTGACATTTCCTGCCGTACAGATACGGCCGGAACTGCTTACATGCGAAAATCACGGCATACAGTTCCTGAGGGGTCACGCAATAATTCAGTTCGGCCCCGCTCAGGGTCTGGCTGGTGTATGCGATGACCCGCTCCATCCCATCCTGCACCTGTGACAACACCGCGCCCAGCCCACTGCTGCAGGTGTAATGGGTTCCGGAGACACTTGTAGAGGTAACTTCTTTATTACAATACAAGACTCCAACAGTCCTGATACTCTATTACAGCCTAGGGACACAGCCTAGGAACACAGCCTAGGAACACGGCCTAGAGACACGGCCTAGGGACACAGCCTAGGGACACAGCCTAGGGACACAGCCAAGGGACACAGCTTAGAGACACAGCCTAGTCTGGCTAAGCTCTCGGGTCCTCCGGCTACAATTACCCTAGGGGAGGCTACCTGACCTGACCCAGCCAAGGTGCGGGTCTAGACTCTGGCTTCCTCGGAACTCGCCCTTATGAGGGCGTAGAGCCGGGAGTCCCAGAGTCCCTCCACGGGCCCGCACAGCGTCCCGGCCCTTACAAGGACAAGCGGGACGAGGGGGTCCAGGGTCCTAAGCTGGCTGGTCTTGGGTCTTGAGCTGCGACTGGCCCCGATCGGCTAGGGAGCGGCCCTTTTATCCCTCTTGCCCATCGAGGGGTGGGGTTGTGTGGGCTCCCAGATACCCCACAGCCCCCCGTTGGTGGCGCCAAGGGGCTTAGCTGTCTGGGTTGTCTGGGATCCTAGAGCCCGGCGCCGAAGGCTTAGCTGCCTAGGATCCTAGAGCCCCCAGCAGCCCCCCCCCTCTTGGGCTGGCACAGTGGCCCCTCCCCTGGGGGTCCGAGGTACCTGCAGATGGGCCCTGTTCACCATTGCCGGTAAGTATGGCCCATCTATGGCACTACATTACCCCCCTCCTACGTAGCCTCCAGCCGACCCGGCTGTCAATGATACAATGGTACAATAAATTATTTGTTAACCATCAGAATGAGTGTATGCATGTGTCAATGACTAAATGGATGGTAAAACAAGAAAAATTAGAAGAAAGCGCCTCTCCCCCTCCTGTGGTCACGCGTAAAAAAAAAAAAACTCCAGGCCACCGATGCAGAACAACACTGTATAAACAGATATTTGCAGGACGAACGCACGCCCCAACCGCCCACTATACATGATGGAAAGGTGAGTGGTGGCGCGTTGGGACGAGAGTTCGTGGGCAGGGGTCATGAAAATCGTTTGAGTTTGGAGCGAGTCCGAGTGGCATGTCCATCGGTCGCGACGGAGGCGGGAGGGGACCGACGACCCGCTGTTGCGCTTGTGTCCTAGGTCGCTGATCCCGCGGGCAAGCTTGTTCCCGCTGGGTCGGCCGTGGCGGGTTTCATTCCCGAGACACCTGAGGGCGGGACAGCGGGACCTGCCCGAGAGTTAGATCCAGCATCGTCGCGGCGCGGCTCGTTGGGAATGTCGCGCTCTTGGCCTCCAAGAAGTTAAGGAGGTGTGTAGGGTTGGATGTAAGGTTTTAGGCGTGACGGGTGCACGAACCAATGGCGCTTGCCATGCTGGATCCTGACACACTGCGGGCGGAGAACGCGAATAATAACAACCGGGCCTCTCCAAGGCTTAAGCAGTTTTGAGGAAGTAGCCAATGGTACCTGCGGGCAGTGGAGCCAGGTACGGTCCCCTTCTACCCAAACGTGGCGGGACGTGCGGAGGTTCGACAACCGCTCGTTGGCAAGCTGACGGGCTTCTGAGTTATTTTGAGCAGCCTCCTGGGCATCCACGAGACGACCCACATTAGCGCGGATGTGGTCGGCAATCTTAGCCTTAGGTGCGGGCTGTTTAATGTGCAATTGTACGTCGATTGGGGGGCAAACCTCCCTACCATACATAAGATAAAATGGCGAGTACCCCGTGGCAGCATGGGGCGCCATTCTATAGGCGGCCAAGACACCAGGTATGTGGAGATCCCAAACAGTCTGTGACTCAGACACCTGGTGGCTTAGCATGGAGGTAAGTGTCCTATATAATCGCTCGACCATACCGTCAGTCTGGGGGTGATATGGCGAGGTGCGAATTTTGTGTGTCCCTAGCAGGTTGCACACATCCCGCAACAGGGTGGAAGATACATTTTTCCCTTGGTCGGTCAGCAGGCGTTCGGGAGCACCCTTATCCAGGACGTAGCCCTTGAAAAAGGCCTCCGTAATGGCTGCTGCAGACTGGTTGGGGAGTGGCCAAGCCATGGGTCCTAGCTGGCTGGTCTTGGATCTTGAGCTGCAACTGGCCCCGATCGGCCAGGAAGCGGCCCTTTTATGCCTCTTGCCCCTCGAGGGGTGGGGTTGTGTGTGCCCCCAGATACCCCACAGAGCACACACAGCCCCCTGTTGGTGGCGCCAAGGGGCTTAGCTGTCTGGGTTGCCTGGGATCCTAGAGCCTGGCGCCGAGGGCTTAGCTGTCTAGGATCCTAGAGCCCCCAGCAGCCCCTCGCCACTTGGGCTGGCACAGTGGCCCCTCCCCTGGGGGTCCGAGGTACCTGCAGATGGGCCCTGTCCACCACTGCTGGTAAGTGTGGCCCACCTATGGCACTACACAGGCATTGGTGTCCAAAATAAAATCGGTGGAAAAGTCAAGGAAAGCCAGGGTGGTGGTATGGGTGAGGTGGTCCTTGAGGGTGGTGAAGGCCGTCTGGCCAGAACACTAGTCTGAACACTATTCTGGCAAATCGCCCGATGATGCTGGATATCATTACCAGCGAAACATCGTACTCAGATTGTAAATGTTGTGGAGTCACTCTTAAACACACCGGTGGGCTGAAGTAGTAATTATTTGTCTTTTTGTTCACGTGACAAATCCCTTACTGATTGGCCTTGTCGGGTGATGGAGGGTTTCGACACATTTATACTTACGCTATCTAACCCAAAAACCTTTATTATGAATAATATTTGTCGTGAAAACCTACATGTTAAACCGTAGTATTATACTGTTATCATAAAAATAACTGAATTGTTTACAGTATAATCACGTAAATAAGGACAGTATTAATAATATATGAATAAACACATATAAGAGACTAGCAGGAAGTACCCGGCGTTGCCCGGGCGAAAAAGACAGACACACATATCGACCTACACACACAGACATTGACCCACACACACAAAGACATCGACTTACACACAAAAACATATGGACTCACACACACAGACATCGACTTTAGATACACACGCATGGATACTCTTTGGTTCTTTCGGTAAAGTCACGTAGTAGAAATAAATTAAAATAAAACAAATCACGACGTTTCGATTTCAACACAAGCAATCATCATCAGGTGGGAAACCACAGCAAGAACACACGTGGAGTTACACACGCAAATTGACATACACACATACAGCGACTCACACGCACACATATCGACTAAGAGACGCACACATGGACTTAAACACGCACATGGACCCACGCACACACATCGACTTACACACACACACACATGGACTCACACACATATACATAGACTCACACACACATTGGCCTACACACACATATACGTATGGACTCACACACACACATACATAGACTCACACACACATTTGGCCTACACACACATACACATATGGACTCACACACAGACATGGACTTTAGATACATACACATGGAGTTACACGCACATATCGACTCACACACACACATCGACTGACACACACATATGGACTCACACACACACATATGGACTCACACACACATACACATCGACGTACATGCCCACATCGACTGACACACATAGACACAGACACACAGTGACTTACACACTCACATGGAGCCATGCACACACATCGACTAACACACACAGTGACTGCCACACACACATGGACTGACACGCACACTTGGACTTACACCCACACACACATCGACGTACACACACAGACATTTGGCGTTGCTCGGGCAGAAAATACACAGACACACATCGACTTACACACACACATGGACCTAAACACACACATATGGACTCAAACTTACACACATCAACTCACACACACACATCAACTTACACAGCAATCCCCGATGATGCCACAGCAAGAGCAATTTTCTCTCTCTGGCGAGCCTTAGCGAGGAGCAGTTTGAAAACAAAGGGCTTCCCAGTACTGGCAGGTGCATCAAGGAAGCAAAAATACTAGATTTGTAGTCTCAATGTCTTCCAAGATTTTCGTGTAGGCTTCTATTTGTGCATCCATCAGCTTTGGTTAATTTTCCTAAATAAAATTTCGATTTAAAGCTTTCGTGACTGCAGGGATTCATCTTATTGGTTCTTTCGGTAAAGTCACGTTGAAGGGAAATAATAAAATAATAAAAATAAAACATAATAAAATAATTCTCACGACGTTTCGGCCACAACGCAAGCAGGACGGCTGCTTGCGTTGTGGCCGAAACGTCGTGAGAATTATTTTATCTTGTTTTAATTTATTATTTTATTATTTCCCTTCTACGTGACTTTACCGAAAGAACCAAGAAGATTTCCTAAATAAATTTAAGAAGCTGTAAAGCATCATATTTAATGTAGGATCTCTTGAGCAAGGGCATGCAGGTTTTCCCTGTAGGGTGTTGGTAGTCCCATAGACGTGAGGTATTTTCCACCAATGGAGTGCAAGTTTGTCCTGAAGGAGGATGAGAGCCTGTTTGAAGATGACATCAGAATCGTTTACGTCGAGGTTTGTATTTTCTCATAAAGCTCCGTAGAGGATGTCCTCACTCTAGCCCTCTTTGTATTTTTTCCAGAGTCACATGAGGATAGATGGGCTGCAAACTTGAAGATGCATGCAGAAGAGCAATGCCAGTTGGAAAGGGGACTGACCAACAGAAGCTTCTGTCATTGCTTTATGAAGATGGTGATCATACGCAAGAATTGCACGAATTTTGCAAGCTTCCCTGTACGTTTGACAGACAACTCGTTCCACTGATTAGAGGTCTAGGAAAGAGTTGTGCCCTTTGGTAATATGGAGAAGCGTTGGGAGAAAGTAACAATGCTGATTGTTGGGATGAACTGTGTAGACTCGTCCTAAGGCATCCGATTCACTGTCAGCAGCACGTCGCTTCCATTTTTTTTAGCAGTCTAAGTTTGAGCTCAAGCACACTTTGCTCCTCTGTTTTGTAAGGCAAAGGCAGCCATGTCAGAGCCTTTGTTGATGTATTGGCAAACATATTTGATGGCTTTTTTTAGAATAGCAGAATTTCACGTTAAAGTGGGCCTCAGAGATCTTGCACAGAAGAGGGCAGTTGGGAACGATCCACCAGTTGTGAACCTTAATTAGCGAGTTAGTGACAGGTCTGAGCGTTGTTTGAAATCCACCATGCTCAGTATTTCTGTGAAGATAAAGAGGATAGCCATCATGGGGCGACTGAGTGTCTTTCAAATAGTTCCGTGGATACCTCTTGGTATACATGCGGTCTTGCATACATGGCGCATTTGGATAGAACTGGCCACATGGGCCATGGACCATTTTGTTGCAGACCACACAGAAAAAGGGCAGGATCTTGATGGGGGTAAGGTAGCTCAGCACTGAAAAATGTGTAAATGTGACTTGCATGAATTGTTTCCCTCATCCATAGCGAAATGTGAGCATGAGGAAGACGACGTTTTTGCCACCCAATGGTGTGCAAATTACTGCTTTTCTATGCAAAGATGCCGCCTTCGTTGGTCGTAATAAGCATCATGAGGTCATAAACTTTGAGTTTTAAGACCCTCGCTAAGATGTGATGTCTGTCTGGTGGCTTTATGGTTTGGATAAAGGTAAACCTGGATCTCCTTTCATTTGGGATTGCAAGTGAAGGTGATGAAGAGATGGGGCGTGCCATATTGGCTGATGTACGTCACGGCATCCTGAGTCTTCTCATGCATGTATCTTGGTGGAGCTGTGAAGGATGAAGGAAAACTAACTAATCAGCCCACATTGTGACCGTTTGCATCTCCTTCGGCACTGATGGTGTCCCAGAGATGAGCATACTGTTCACACGCAGGCGGGTTTGATTCAGTTGAATGTAAAGAACGCGCTCACTCTCAAAGTTGGCATACTCATCGACAACATACTGTTGAAAGAGGTTGGCGCGCCATAATATATAGTTTCCTCCTCTGTCCATGATCACGAAGGAATAGAAGTTTTCTTTCAGGAAACAGTTTTGTGAGGATGTCTTTGTCCTGCAGCTTTGTAATTGGATGAATATTGATGTGGTACCCATCTTAGCTTTGCAACAGAATAATGTGTTATTGTAGGGCATCGTATGCTCTGTTAGTGTCAGGAAATCGTGCGATGGTGTTTTCTTGGTATGGAAGAACAATGTCTCTCTCACAATATTCCTCACGTACCGTAAGAAAGCAACGTCAACAATATTAGGGGCATTGAACCTCCCTGCGTGCTCTCCGCTTTGGTGGAAAGTAAAGGTGCTGTACGGCAAAATTTAAATGGGTGATGTTCCCAAGAATGTAATGAAACGATATACGAAATGCAATGGGCTGTAGCTAAGAAAGTCCAACGTATTTAGCAGTATAACATATAAATCAGCATCGTAGTACTACGTATCAGTAAATACCGTGACGTGAGCAATCGAAACAATATAAATGCATGTTTAGTGTTGTAAATATTGACGAATAAACTTCTTTATGAGGCACACTATATTTCATGTCTTTTTTCGACACAGTCCCTAACACACAAGGGGTATGACGGTCCCCTTACCCGGTACCTGGGGAGGTATGGCCTCCGGACTCGGCGGGACCTAACACTGGTGACCGTTAACCTAATATCCTCCGGCTGGGACCTAGGGGAGGCTAACTGACCCGACCACTTGGTCTGTGGGTCTTGACCACTGGCTTCACTGAGCCCCAGCCCTTAGAAGGGCTGTAGAGCTTGGGTCCAGGGTCCTCTTTATCGGGGACCTATTTTTCCCCCGACCACTTGCCTCTCTGAGCTCCAGCCCTTAAAAGGACTGGGGTCCAGGGTCCTATCTTCAGCCCGGGCTTCAGTCTACGGTGTGGAGATAACTGAGCCAGAGCTCTCAGTGCTCTGGCTTATATACCGGTTCGTGGCTGGCTCCGCCCTAGCCGCGCCCCCTTTCTGGAACCTTCTGGTTTATCCTGGGAGGTGACATCATTCCTCCAGGATCTGTTACTGGGATCCGCCGTTACCCTCCGTTTGACCCACGGCATTTCCCCAGTGAGGTAACGCTGCTGCACCCTGTTGACACTCAGTGGTACTGCAGGACTATTGCATGGTGAGTGGCAATGACCCCTACATCACCCCTACACATTGAAGAAATAAGCTGAAATAAGTGTACATTAAAGAGCAGCAGTATGCACAGGTAAGTTGAGAAGCAGACTACAGTCTAGATTATAGACTGCCAGTACGCCGACTCAATAACATAAGCATTGCTACAGTGGACATAAAAAGCTGGCAATATGCTCGGCAGCTGAAAAGCAGGATACAGTCGACATGAAAGGCTGGCAGTACACCGAGTGAGGTAAAGAAGCAGGCAACAGATTATAGACTGGCATACACTCATAATGGGCAAAAGCAGTCTAATAGAGTGCCAGTGCACTGACCTTAATTAATCAGCAGGCAGCAGGTCACAGCACAGACTGGCAGTACACTGTCGGAGCGTCATAAAAACACAGCTAAAAAAGGAAATATTTAGCAACCTAATAATGAAAATGTAGTTTTGTGCACACAAACATTATTATTGTAATATCTACCAACTTATTTGTTTCATAATAGTAAAGAATGAACCTGAGTTCTTATCTGCACACAAACATTATTATTGTAATATCTGCCAACTTATTTGTTTCATAATAGTAAACAATGAACTTGAGTTCTTATCTGCACACAAACATTATTATTGTAATATCTGCCAACTTATTTGTTTAATAATAGTAAACAATGAACCTGAGTTCTTAGCGAAAGATTCAATAAAATTGTACTTTACATTGCCGTGGTGAGGCCTAGTCCCGTGCAGAGCCCGCGGCCTCGCCTACATTGCCCAGCCGGAGGAGGTGACACATTGCCAGGCTGGGGGCTGGGCCGCTATTCCCGCCCCGCCCCACCATTCCTGCGCCCGAGCTACAATAAAACTATCTAAGCGCTATAATATTAGTATCTACCGACCCTATAGTAGTAAGTGCACGCATTGGGATGGGGGGGGGGTAGAGAAGAGGACATGACACTTTAATGAATTTATCTCAGCGTTGCGTGTATTTTTTTTGCATTTTGAACACGGAGAAATCCCCCCAACCCTCCACCGATGACGTGCGTGCGTTGCCAGGGGCAACCCCCGTGTAGCTTGAGCGGGTCGGCAAAAGCAAGTAAATAACAAAATAAAGAGAAATCGCACAAAACCGCTATTTTAACTACTTTAAAATTTACGGATATTAAAACGGAATTGCCTATGCCAAGCACGGGGTTTAAAGCGTGGTACCCGGCTAGAGAGCCAAATCCCTCGCAATTACGCGTACACAGACCGACAGACGGATAGACAGACAAAAAATGCCTTTTATATATAAGTCTAGCGGGAAGTACCCGGCGTTGCCCAGGCGAAAATATATTTCAAAACTTCTCTCTTATAAACCTTACATATACATACACAGATATTAAGGTATTATGAAAGCCTGGTGGGCCGTTTGTCCATTTCTCCACCAACAAACTTATCAGAGTAGTATCTACTGACTGTATAGTAGTATCGACTGACTTTAGCAGTATGGACTGACTGTCGTGGTATATATTGACTGTTTTAGTATCTACTAACTCTATATAGCAGTATCTACCAACTCGATAGTAGTGTATACTATCACTACAGCAGTGCATACCGACTGTGGTGGTACTTGCTATCACGACAGCAGTGCATACCGACTCTGGTGGTATCCTGCTATGACTACAGCAGTGTATACCGATTGTAGTGGTACCTGCTATGACTGCAGCAGTGCATACCGACTTTTGTGGTACCTGCTTTAACGACAGCAGTACATACCGACTGTGGTAATAACTGCTTTCACTACAGCAGTGCATACCGACTTTGGTCATACCTACTTTTACTACAGCAGTGCATATTGACATTGGTGGTATCCTGCTATGACTACAGCAGTGTATACCGATTGTGGTGGTACCTGCTATGACTACAGCAGTGCATACCGACTTTGGTGGTACCTGCTTTAACTACAGCAGTGCATACTGACTGTAGTGGTATCCTGCAATGACTACAGCAGTGTACACTGACCGTTGTGGGACCTGATTTAACTACAGCATTGCATACCGACTGTGATGGTTCCTGCTATCACTACAGCAGTGCCTACTGACTGTGGTGGTACACGTTATCACTACAGCAGTGCATACTGACTGTGGTGGTACCTGACATGACTACAGTAGTGCATACCGACTTTGGTGGTGCCTGCTTTCACTACAGCAGTGCATACTGACTTTGGTGGTACTTGCTTTAACTACAGCACTGCATACCCACTGTGGTGGTACCTGCTATGATTACAGCATTGGATACTGACTGTGGTGGATCCTGCTATCACTACAGCAGCGCATACCGACTGTGGTGGTAACTGCTATCACCACAGCAGTGCATACCGACTGTGGTGGTACCTGCTATCGCCACAGCAGTGCATATTGACTGTGGTGGTACCTGCTATGATTACAGCAGTGCATACTGTGGTGGGACCTGCTTACACTAGAGCAGTGCATACTGACTGTGGTGGTACCTGCTATGATTACAGCAGTGGTTACTGGCAATGGTGGTACCTGCTATGATGACAGCAGTGCATACTGACTATGGTGGTACCTGCTATGATTACAGCAGTGCATACCGACTGCGGTGGTACCTGCTATCGCCACAGCAGTGCATATTAACTGTGGTGGTACCTGCTATGATTACAGCAGTGCATACTGTGGTGGGACCTGCTTACACTACAGCAGTGCATACCGAATATGGTGGTACCTGCTTTCACTACAGCAGTGCAAACCAACTGTGTTGGTACCTGCTATGACTACAGCAGTGCATACTGACTGTGGTGGTACCTGCTTTAACTACAGCATTGCATACCGACTGTGGTGGATCCTGCTATCACTACAGCAGTGCATATCGACTGTGGTAGTACCTGCTATCACCACAGCAGTGCTCTCTGTGCGTTTTTATGGGTATCTGTGCGGGTCTGTGGGTCTCTGTGCGTCTCTACTGCTGTCTGAGCGTGTCTGTGGGTCTCTGTGCGTGTTTGTGGGTCTCTGTGCATTTATGCAGCTCTCTGTGTGTTTGTGGGTCTCTGTGAGTGTCTGTGGATCTCTGTGTATGTTTGTGGGTCTCTGAGCGTGCCTGTGAGTATCTGTGCGTGTCTGTGGGTCTCTGTGTGTGTTTGTGGGTCTCTGTGAGTGTCTGTGGGTCCTTGTGCGTGTCTGTGGGTCTCTGTGCGTGTGTATGGGTCTCTGTGCATGTCTGTGGGTCTCTCTGCGTGTCTACCGCTATCTGAGCATTTCTGTGGATCTCTGTGCATGTCTGTGGGTCTTTTACATGTGAAATAAACCACTGCAACGACGATCTGGGCTTGTGTCTTCGTCTTTGTTATTTCTTTCCACAGCTAGACAGCGCCGCTCTCTCTCTCTCTGGCACGGCTGCACTCCGTTCCGCACGGCTGGGTGGTTACTCGCGCCTGCTCTCTCTCAACCGCTCCCGCGCACCGCTGACAGGCGGTGTGCTGGGAGGAAGCCTCCGGCCCGCCACGTGGCCGCTGGCGTTCCAGAGGCGCGCGACGTGGTCCCACTCTCTGACTCCACACACTGACCCCGAGCTCTCTTCTGCTTCCCCTTATATCCCCTGGCCTACGTCACCAATCCCCGCCTATAGCCACGCCCCCTCACGAACCTTCGAGATGTTTACTTCCCCCGAGCCTTTAGAGCTCCGCCCCTAACCTCGGCCCATCCCTCTGATTGGGTGATGGCCCAAGCGGCGGAGCCTATCCACTGATCGGCGCTCGTCAGTGAACTCTTGTATTACATCACCCCCCCCCCCCCCCGGTGTAAAAGGACTAGCCGTCCCGGCTAAAACAAGCAACAACAATACGAGAGCCATAGAGCATGAAGACAATGCTACGGCAAGAAAAATAAAAAGGCGCCCCACAAGCGCACAAGGCAAGGGCAGTAAGAACACAATTAACTCAACAACAGTATCAATAAGATGCATATTAACGAAAGGGAACAGATTTTGAGCGTGTACGCGACGCAAGACCATCCCCTGCCACAGGGTGACGCGCCACCAGTCCTGATGTCGCAGGAGACGGGAGAATGGGGCGTGGAGCGTCCGACTTGGCGGAAGAAGATCCCGCCGGTGTCTGTGGGTCTGTGGAAGGCAAACCAGACCCCTTCTGGGGATCAACCGGCAACCCAGGCGGCCCATCCGGCGCATCAGACCCCGGCAGGGTAGTTAATGGGGATTAGGGAGCAGCCCGCAGCGCAAAGAAAGGTTTTAACCGTGAAGTGTGGATGAATCAGCGGCGCGAACCCGAATGAATACGTACACATTGAGGGCTCCATACCTCGATCAACTCAACAGGCCCCTGCCATGGCCTATGTAATTTGGGAGAGGTACCCATCGGTACCTGGGGACAGTGGATCCAGGCCCGGTTGCCCACGACTCATGGCATCTCACGTTGCGATCGACGAGCGCACCGCTCGTTACGGGCCTGGGTTCTCACCGTAGGAAGTCTCGCCGCTTCCCGCGCTTCCATGACCCGGCGAATCGAATCGCGGATATGTTCTGGCAAGCTTAGCGCAGGTTCTTTAGTGGGCGTCCCTAGTTGCACATCAATCAGCGGTACGTTTTCCCGACCGTACATGAGGAAGAACGGTGAGTAACCCGTGGAGGCGTGCGGGGTCATACGGTAGGCGGACAGTATGCTAGGAACATGAAGGTCCCAATCGGCCTGTTTTTCGTGCACCATGTGACAAAGCATGGCAGACAAGGTACGGTTGAACCGTTCCACCATTCCGTCCGTTTGCGGATGGTAGGGTGACGTGCATATCTTCTTAGTGCCCAAAGCGTCACACACATCACGCAACAGTTTTGATGAGAAATTTCGGCCTTGGTCAGTGAGTAGCCGTTCCGGAGCCCCCTTGTCCATCACATAACCGTTCAAGAATGCATCCGCAATGGACGCCGCCGACTGATCGGGCAAGGCCCAAGCCATCGGCCAACGCGAAAAATACTCCACCCCTACCAACAAAAATTTTTTGGCCCTGGCAGAAGAAGGAAACGGCCCAAGGATATCAAGAGCTACAAGCTCATTCATTCTTGTAACCTTAATTGATTGCAAGGGTGGAATATATTTCGAGCGTGGGGGTTTTCTCCGAGCACATTCAGGACATGTCTGGATGGCCCTGGTGACATCAGCCGTCATGCCAGGCCAAAAATAATCCCTTTGCATTGTGAAAAGTGTTTTCTGCACGCCGAGGTGCAACAACTTGTCAGCGTGCAGTGTCCGAATCAGTCCCTGTCGAAGCGTAACGGGAACCACCAGGCGCCAATGGCCCAGCATGTCATCTTGCCACATTAATAGGCCCTCACGAAAGGCAGCCTGGTGGACCCCGTCCATGCCCGGGGCCCCCCTGGGCCTGTTAGCCCGAGTCCGTAATGAAACCAGTGTGTCATCCAACAGCTGCTCATATATCCACACCGACCGTGGCAGGTTTAACACACCATCGGCTGGCCATGGCTCCGCGCGTTCTGCGGAGCGTTCCATGGAATCCACCTCCGCGGACATGACTGCCTGAGGGGCCCGAGCGCGTCCGCTTTTCCATGGCGAGTACCCTTACAGTAGTGTATCTCAAACGAGAACTCCTGCAACGTTTCAATCCAACGTATTGCAGAGCAGCGTGGTCGGTGCGTACAAGAAATTTCCTACCATACAAATAAGGCCAATATTGGCGAACGAAATGCACGATCGCCAGAAGCTCTCTGCGCGTAACACAGTAACGAGTCTCTGCCGGAGAGAGAATCCTGCTACCATATGCCACGACCCTTTCCACGCCGTTCTTGCATTGGGACAGCACGGCGCCGATGCCCGTATCACTGGCATCCATGTCCAGAATAAAGGGCAGTGAAAAGTCGGGATAATATAGCGTCGGCACAGACGCCAACCGATCCCGAAGGGTTTGAAAAGCTAACTCCTCCTCGGGTCCCCATCCGAACTTCTGATTCTTACCCGTTAATACGTGCAGGGGTCTAGCGATGGTAGAAAAATGTGGAACGAAGCGGCGGTAGTAGGACGCGAACCAGACGAACTGACATACCTCACCCACGGAGGTGGGGGTCGGCCAATCACGGACACAAGAGGTTTTGTCCGGATCCGTGGCAACACCGTCAGAGCTCACAATGTGACCCAAATAATGCACAGATTGTTGCAGAATGGCACTTCTTAGGTTTGAATTTCAGATTAGCAGACCGCATTCTGTCAAAAACAACCTTCAAGCATTGGAGGTGTTCTTCGAACGTGCGACTAAACACAATGACGTCATCCAAATATATGAGACACGTGTCCCATTGCAGTCCCGCCAATACCAGCTCCATCAGCTGCTGGAATGTGGCAGGGGCAGCGTTCAGCCCCATGGGAAGGCAATTAAATTCAAATAGGCCCTGTGGCGTACGAAACGCTGTCTTAGGTCGCGACGCCTCCTCGAGGGGCAGCTGCCAAAATCCCGCCGAGAGATCGAGGGTGGAAAAAAAATTCGCTCCCGACAAGGCATCCAGGGAGTCGTCCATTCGTGGCAGGGGGTACGCATCTGCCATGGATACCTTATTCAATCTACGAAAATTTACACAAAACCGGAGGTCGCCATCTTTCTTCTTAACAAGCACAACCGGGGCACCCCAAGGGTTATTTGATGGTGAAATTATGTCAGCAGCGAGCATTTCGTCCACCGTCCCTCGCATATGGTCCCACTCAGTGGAACTCATGCGGTGTGGATTCATCCGTATGGGGCTCGCTACCCCGGTATCTATGTGATGAGATAAGAGTGACGTACGACCCAAGTCAAGGTTACTCTTTCTAAAGACATCCGTGTAATCCGACAGCAGCGCTCGCAGAGCGTCACGTTGGCGGCCGGATAACGACAAATTTTCCCAGCACAGCTCGGCGATCCACCAATTGTTGGAATTAGCATCGTGGCATGTCCCCACGGCCAAAATGCGTGGACCATTCTCCTCGCAGTCCGTAAATGCGGTGGTGGCGTGAGCCAAGACCACACCGGCCGGCACCACTACGCCATCCGGGCCCCCGTTCAGCACTTGTATGAATGGGGCCTGGCCGGCACGGACGATCGTTTGCACGGCGACAAAAGAAAAACTCCTGGCGGCGGACTTAGATAGCAAAATTCCGGCCGACGCGTCCACGTCCCCCAACGGTTTCTGGTAACGTAAGGGTATGAGCATTTGCGCGCCAGGTGGAACCTCCACCGTGACATTCGTTATAGCCTGCACGGCAAGGCACGGCAATGGGCGACCCAGTGGTGATGGCAAAAAAAACATTTTCCGGCCCTCCGGCAGTTCCAAACAGCCCTGATCCACAAGGATCTTAACGGGCATCCTATGAAGGAAGTCGGTGCCCAACAAGCAGGGCACCGCTAACAAACGCGAAATCAAGACCGTCCCTGACGCGGCCACATTACCGACAGCAATGTGAACATCCACCTGTCCGATAATGCCCATACTCCCCCCATTAGCGGCAATACACGCGTCAAAAGCCGGTCGCACCCGCGAAGTCGGAATAGACAGGAGGTGGAAAATGATGTCAGAAATGATAGTTGCCGACGCCCCGGTATCGACTAAAATCCGAACGTCCACCCCCTGTATAATACCCGGTACGGTGGAGGACCCCGACGAGGCCACGACGACACGGCGCACCAATTTCCGCCATTGCATAACCATACGCGGCGGCCCCCCAACAGCCTCACGCGCGTCGCGAATCACAGAAATTTTTAGCGCACTGGAAGATGCCTAAGGTGTCAACACATGCCCGGTGTCCGATGCGTACCGAATTGCCTGGCCCGGTATACGGTCCGACCCTGTAGACGACCCCGAAGGTGGAGGCACGGGCGACGAGGGAGGATGGGGACGACTCCGGCAGTCGTGTGCGAAGTAGCCCATCCAGCCGCACCTGAAGCACACTGACCCCGCACGACGGGGGGCCCCCTCAGAGTGTCCACGCGACGTCGGGGCGACCCCCAGGCACCCCATAGGCCCTCGTTGTGGCACCCAGCGGGGCGCAGCAGCGGCCAGATCCCCGTCGCTATCATCGTCCGGAACATGGACGACACGAGAAAGCGCCCATTCCTCTGGTTCTCCATCCTTGGCGGGGTCTCCCGTCCAGGCGGCCATCTGCTTCCACCGACGCAAGTTAACCTTTGCATCGAGGCACCTGGCAGCCCATCGGGATGTCAACGGCTCGTGGCCGCACACCGGTAGTGAGATGTCCATTTCTTTAGACAACTCCAGCATCTTGGTTAGAATCAAGGGGTCGAGCAGGTCAGCCGTGGAGTCGGGGTAAGCGGCCATCGCGAGCGCCACGAGTGCGCCACGATACGTGAGTGGAGACTCGTTGACTCCCCGGCGCCGATGCATGAATTTTCTCTGCGCGTGAGATGGTGGTTCGTAGATTTCTGCCATCTCAGCGAATGCATCCCGTAGTGTATTCTTCCTCCCTGAGGGAATATACCGGAACACCGCCAACGAAACATCGTCCAGCAACGTGGGCAAGGCCTCTCGCGCCTCGTCCTCCGTCCACTTCACTGAATGGAAAGCGGATTCGAACCGCCAGGTAAAGGCATTCCAGTCGCCACCAGCGGATAATACTTTAATGTTGGGTAGGCGATTGCTCCGCTGAACGCTCCCATCCCCGGCCGACGCTGCCTCCCCGATTTGCTCCGCCAGGCGCATGCCACGCTGCTCTGAGAAATTGGCGGCATCGGGTCGCGCGCTCGTGGCCGCACCCAAAATGGCGGTTTCGCGCCACGTGGTGCCCGTCGCGGGCACGATGGCGGCCCGTTCCTCAACGACCCGCGGATGGGAGCCCAGCCCGTTCCCACTCGACGGCATTTCCCGTGCCGGTCCCCACCTCGTAGATGAGGCGATTAGCGTGACAAGGTTCAGAAGAACGGCTTGGAGAGAATCGATTTGCTCCGCCAGCCGCTTCCAACCGTCCTCCACAGCCGGAGACGAAGACAGCTCCACGTCCTTACATGGTCCCTTGGTCGACCCAGCCGTGGTCGCGGCAACCGGGTCCGCCAACTCCTGGCTGAGCGGATCATCATCTTCGTCCGAGAACGGCACAGGTGGGTTATTTTTCTTGAGATGCTTGGACATCGCTCAAGAGTCACTTCTAACACTAATGAAATAAACCACTGCAACGACGATTTGGGATTGTGTCTTCGTCTTTATTATTTCTTTCCACAGCTGGACAGCGCCGCTCTCTCTCTCTCTCTGACATGGCTGCACTCCGTTCCGCACGGCTGGGTGGTTACTCGCGCCTGCTCTCTCTCAACCGCTCCCGCGCGCCGCTGACAGGCGGTGCGCTGGGAGGAAGCCTTCGACCCGCCACGTGGCCGCTGGTGTCCCGGAGGCGAGCAACGTGGTCCTGCTCTCTGACTCCACACACTGACCCTGAGCTCTCTTCCGCTTCCCCTTATATCCCCTGGCCTACGTCACCAATCCCCGCCTACAGCCACGCCCCCTCACGAACCTTCGAGATGGTTACTTCCCCCGAGCCTTTTGAGCTCTGCCCCTAACCTCGGCCCATCCCTCTGATTGGGTGATGGCCCAAGCGGCAGAGCCTATCCACTGATCGGCGCTCGTCGGTGAACTCTCATATTACACGTCTACAGCTCCCTGAGCGCATCTGTGGAGCTCTGTGAGTCTGTGAGCATGTCTACCGCTGTCTGAGTGTGTCTGTGGGTCTCTCTTCCTGTGTTGGATCTGTGCTTGTCTGCGGGTCTCTGTGCGTGTCTGTGGGTCTCTGTGCATTTATGAAGCTCTCTGTGCGTGCCTGTGAGTCTTTGTGCGTGCCTGTGGGTCTCTGTGCGTATCTACGGCTCTCTGTACGTGTCTGTGGGTCTCTGTGCGTGCCTGTGGGTCTCTGTGCGTGTCTGTGCGTCTCTGAGCGTGCCTGCGAGTCTATGTGCATGTCCGTAGATCTCTGTGCGTGTCTGTGGGTTTCTTTGCGTTCTGTGGGTCTCTGTGCATCTATGTAGCTCTCTTTTCGTGTTTGTGGGTCTCTGTGGTTGTGTAGCTCTCTGAGCGTGACTGTGAGTCGTGGTGTGTGTCCGTGGATCTTTGTAGTGTATGTGGCTCTATGAGCGTGTCTCTAGGTCTCTGTGCGTGTTTGTGGGTCTCTGTGGGTCTCTGAGTGTGTCTATCGCTGTCTGAACGTGTCTATTGGGTCTTTCTTCGTGTGGTGAAATCTGTGCTTGTCGGCGGCTCTCTGTGCGTGTCTGTGGGTCTCTGTGTGTGTCTTTGGGTCTCTGCGTGTCTGTGAGCGTGCCTGTGGGTCTCTGTGCGTGTCTACCGCTGTCTAAGCGTCCCTGTGGGTCTGTGTGCGTGTCTGTGGGTCTTTGAACGTGTCTACAGCTCTCTGAGCGTATCTGTGGGGCTCTGTGGGTCTGTGAGCGTTTCGACCGCTGTCTGATCATGTCTGTGGGTCTCTGTGCGTGTCTGCAGATCTCTGAGCTTGCTATGAGTCTATGACCATGCCTGTGTATGGGTCTCGATGCGTGGTTTTGGGTGTCTGTGCGTGTCTATGGGTCTTTCTTCGTGTGGTGAAATCTGTGCTTGTCGGCGGCTCTCTGTGCGTGTCTGTGGGTCTCTGTGTGTGTCTTTGGGTCTCTGCGTGTCTGTGAGCGTGCCTGTGGGTCTCTGTGCGTGTCTACCGCTGTCTGAGCGTCCCTGTGGGTCTGTGTGCGTGTCTGTGGGTCTTTGAACGTGTCTACAGCTCTCTGAGCGTATCTGTGGGGCTCTGTGGGTCTGTGAGCGTTTCGACCGCTGTCTGATCATGTCTGTGGGTCTCTGTGCGTGTCTGCAGATCTCTGAGCTTGCTGTGAGTCTATGACCATGCCTGTGTATGGGTCTCGATGCGTGGTTTTGGGTGTCTGTGCGTGTCTATGGGTCTTTCTTCGTGTGTAGGAATCTGTGCTTGTCTGCGGCTCTCTGGGCGTGTCTGTGGGTCTCTGTGCATGTCTGTGGGTCTCTGTGCGTGTCTGTGGGTCTCTGCGTGTCTGTGAGCGTGCCTGTGGGTCTCTGTGCGTGTCTATCGCTGTGTAGTATCTTGAAGGAGACGGATACTTCTTTAGAGGCCACACGCTTTTATTTCAATAACAGCTAGACATTCTGATGTAACAGATTAAATTGATAAAGGCCCTGTGGCGTACGGAACACGTCTTAGGTTTGGATGCCTCATCCAAGGGCAATTGCCAAAACCCGGATAAAAGGTCCAAGGTGGAAAAGTACCACGCCCCCGCCAAGGCATCGAGCGACTCGTCCATGCGAGGAAGCGGATACGCGTCCGCCAGCGAAACCTTGTTGAGTTTTCGAAAATCCACACAAAATCTCAAACTGCCATCATGCTTTTTAACGAGCACAATCGGCGCACCCCATGGGCTGTTGGAGGGAGCCACAATGTCCGCGGCATGCATGTCGTTCACCGCAAACCGGACATGTTCTTTCTCTGCCGGACTCAATCGTAACGGATTTTGCCGAATGGTGTTTCAATAGATTAGTGCACCCAACATCAAATTTGTGCTTGCTAAAAACATCGGGGAATTCACGAAGTAGCATGCGCAGTTTTAATCGCTGGGACTCGGAAAGATTTTCAACCCCTGAACAGAGAGAATCCATCCAACCCTCATCGACACCCGACTGCGTCCCGGTCCCCGGCGCATCACTGACATGAGCCGCGATGGAGTCAGTGTGGAGCGGCAACGACGCATGTGCAATTACAGCCCCTTGGTGCACGACCTTCATCCGCAACCCTGCATTCAACACCTGAATGAAGGGCTGCCCCTCCTTAGGCACAAGCGTTTGCGCCCCCACCAGCTCCAACCCTCGTACGGCCGTATTGGAGGGAGCCAGTAAAACCCCCGATGTAGCGTCTGCCCCCAGTGGTTTCCATAACTGAAGCGGAATTAGCATTTGCGCACCCGGCGGAATTCGCACGGTTTGAGATGCCATAGCCGGAACAGTGGCGCAAGCCGTACGTAGCCGGGTTGGTGAGGGCAGGAACGCCATCCGGCGACCCGAAGGGAGCTCAATGCAACCTTTGTTGATTAAAATTTTGATGGGCATTCTTCCCAAGAAGTCCGTACCCAGCAAACAGGGAACGGCAAGGGCTTCGGAGACCAAAATGGGACCCGTTAATTTAATGTCGCCAATGGAAATTTGTGCGGTTATTTGCCCAATAATCCCCAAGGAACCCCCATTCACCACAAAGCAAGGGACGGAAACTGGTGCGAGCGCCTGACATCTCTTGGGCAGCACATTGTAGATTAGGTCCGAAATTATAGTAGCCGAAGCACCCGTATCGACCAACAACCGAAATTCAACCCCCTCAATGGCCCCGATAATAACCGACGAGCCCGTAGCCGCGGCAACGACCCTATGGGCCAACTCCGACCACTGAACTGTGCGGAGTGGCCCCCGAATGTCAACCCCCTGCCGGCTCAGACTGCTTGATGCAACGCGACTGAGCGGCGAGCGGATCCGCGGTGTATGAGATGTGGGCAGGGACCGTGTGCGTGAGGTGTCGCGACATGCCTGGGGTTTTTGTGGAGTGACAGGCAGACGGGCGGACAATGGCGGTCGACCCGCAGCACGGCGTCGGGGTATTGGGCAGCCCGATGCCAGGTGACCCTGCTGGCCACAGTTGTAACACATCACGCGGGTCCACACCCGCGGGGATCCGGTCAGCCCTTTTCCAACTGGCGGCCTGCTGCGATGCGAAGGCCTGGTTATCCAGGACCTCGTCTTCCCTCGCAGCGACCCGTGTGGCACACGCCGCTACCTGCCCATCCCGCTGGAGGAGCAACTCCGTGTGCAGATAATGGGCAGTGCCCAGCGAGGAAAAATTTGCTTCGTCTTTAACGTGGACGGCGATTCGCAGCTCACGAGCCAGCAGCAGCAACTTCTCGAGTACGATGGAGTCAAGGCCCACATCGTCCATCCGAGGGTAGGCAGCTTGAGCCAACGCCATCAGCGCGCTCTGATAGGCAAGGGGTGTCTCATCCGCCTCCCTCCTCCGACTTGCGAACCGATGTCTTGTTTCTGATGGAGGTCCATACACCAAGGCCATCCAATCGAGGGCATCCTGCAAGGTGGAGCGAGCCTTCCGTGGAATAAGGAGGAACGTAGCCAGAGCCACGTCGTCCAAGGCGGAAGGCAGGGCTCGGAGAGCGATGTCTGCAGACCACCCCACAGTCTTGGTCGTTGGCCACGAAACGTCGTGAAAAAGCAGCCCAGTTACCCCCCCCTTTGCTGCGAAAACTTGCAGAGATGGTAAGCGTTGTTGGAGTGCCGGGATGTAGTCTCCCCCTGAAGCCAGCAGTGTCCCGAGTGTTGCTTTCGGAGCATCGTCCGGTGACAGAATGTCCGCCCGAAGCGGCGGTCGCCTTTCTGAAGACGCAGCTACTCCTGGTACAAGGCCTCCGATGCCGGAAGTGACGCGCCCCTCCTGGGCCCCATGACTTCCTGGCCGGTTGACGTCATTTCCCCCGGAAGCGGTGAATCCCCCGGCGGAAGTGACGTCATCTCCGGCAGCAGCATTCCCGGCGGAAGTGACGTCCCCCTCCCCCGGAGGTGACGTCAAAATTTTGCGCGGGAATCCCGCGTTTTTCGGCGGAAACGGCTCCCATCCTCCGGCCTGGTCCTCCACTCGCCGCTCCCGCTCCCCCCAGCGTGAGCTCCTCGAGGATGGAGGCAGCGGCATGGAGGAGATCAGCCAGCTCGGCGTGGGCCGATTGGATCGCCCATCCCGACGATGGCGGACTTATGGAGGGGCCCGGAGAACCCGAGCCCGCCGCCGCGGACCCGTCCCCCGGAAATGGTGAGCGCCTTTTGTCTGGTTTCCATGTCGGCGAGATTCTTTGGCCGCTTCTGACACCAGTTGTAGTATCAATAACAGCTAGACATTCTGACGCACTGGGGAATAGCCTAACCACACAACCTAGGGAGGTACAGCCTCTGCTCTATTCTGACTACTCTCCTTCCCTACCCTACGGCTCCTTAGCCTAGGGAAGCTTCACACTCCACCCGCAGCCCACTCAGTCCCGGCTCGGCGGCATCCTCGGGGCTTGGGGTCCAGGATCTCCGGCGGCTCCTACCTTCAGCTTCAGATGAGATGGACTGACTCCCGCTCTCCGGGAGCCGTCTTATATATCCCCTCTCTGAGGGGCGGGGGTGTCTCGGGTCCCCGGCTCTCGCCAACCCCCTCCCCTCAGAGCGGTTCCAACCGCCTTTTTGCCCGACCGGTCCGGACCAGTCCAGACCGGTACGTACCCCTCTCCTAGGTTGTGTAACCTGTGTCAACCTTGACCACCACAGCTGTGTGAGCGTCCCTGTGGGTCTGTGTGCGTGTCTGTGAGTTTTTGTACGTGTCTACAGCTCTCTGAGCGTATCTGTGGGGCTCTGTGGGTCTGTGAGCGTTTCGACCGCTGTCTGAGCGTGTCTGTGGGTCTCTGTGCGTGTCTGTAGATCTCTGTGCATGTCTGTGGGTCTCCGTGCATGTATGTGGGTCTCTGCGTGAGTGTGGGTCTTGGTGTGTGTCCGTGGTTCTCTGTAGCATCTGTGGCTATCTGAGCGTCTCCGTGGATCTCTGTGCGTGTCGGTGGGTTTGCGCCTTTCTATGGGTCTCTATCAGTGGGTGTTTGTGGGATTCTGCATGTCTGTGGGTTTCTATGCGTGGTTGTGGGTCTTTGCGTGTCTGCCGCTGTCTGAGCGTGTCTCTGGGTCTCTGTGCGTGTATGTGGGTCTGTGCGTTTCTATGGGTCTCGATGCGTGGTTGTGGGTATCTGTGCGTGTCTTTGGGTCTTTCTTCGTGTGTAGGAATCTGTGCTTGTCTGCGGCTCTCTAGGTGTGTCTAGGGGTCTCTGTGCATGGCTGTGAGTATCTGTGCATGTCTGCTGGTCTCTCTTCGTGTGTTGGAATCTGTGCTTGTCTGCGGCTCTCTGTGCGTGTCTGCAGGTCTCTGTGCGTGTCTGTGGGTCTTTGTGCGCATTTGTGGGTCTCTGTGTGTGTCTGTGGGTCTCTGTGCGTGTCTACCACTGTCTGAGCGTGTCTGTGGGTCTTTGTTCGTGTTTGTGGGTCTTTGTTCGTGTTTGTCGGTCTTTGTACGTGTCAACAGCTCTTTGAGGGTGTCTGTGGGTGTCTGTGGGTCTCTGAGCATGCCTGTGAGTCTATGCGTGTCTGAGAGTTTTTTTGCGTGTCTGTGCGTGTGTGTGGGTCTTTGTGCGTGTCTGTGGGTCTCTGTGCGTGTCTGTGAGTCTATGAGCGTGCCTGTGGGTCTCTGCGTGTCTGTGGGTCTCTGTGCGTGTCTGTGGGTCTCTGTGCGTGTCCATACCTCTCTGTGCCTTTTTGTGGGTCTCTGTGCGTGTCTGTGGGTCTCTGTGCGTGTCTGTGAGTCAACGAGCGTGCCTGTGGGTCTTTGTAGTGTCTGTGGCTCTATGGGTGTGTTTGTAGGTCTCTGTGCGTGTTTGTGGGTCTTGTGCGTGATTGTGGGGTTCTGTGCATGTCTGTGGGTCTCTGTGCGTATTTACTGCTGTCTGAGCGTCTTTGTGGGTCTCTATGCGTGTTTGTGGGTCTTTATTCATGTCTACAGCTCCCTGAGCGTATCTGTGGGGCTCTGTGGGTCTGTGAGCGTGTCTACCGCTGTCTGAGCGTGTCTGTGGGTCTCTCTTCCTGTGTTGGAATCTGTGCTTGTCTGCGGCTCTCTGTACCTGTCTGTGGGTCTCTGTGCGTGTCTGTGGGTCTCTGTGCATTTATGTAGCTCTTTGTGCGTGTTTGTGGGTCTCTGTGAGTGTCTGTGGGTCTCTGTGCGCATCTGTGGGTCTCTGTGCGTGTCTGTGCGTCTATGTGCGTGTCTACCACTGTCTGAGCGTGTATGTGGGTCTTTGTTCGTGTGTCTGGGTCTTTGTACGTATCAACAGCTCTCTGAGCGTGTCTGTGTGTTTTATGTGGGTCTCTGAGCATGCCTGTGAGTCTATGCGTGTCTGTGAGTGTCTGTGCTTGTCTGTGCGTGTTTGTGGGTCTCTGTGCGTGTCTGTGGGTCTCTGTGCGTGATCTTTGATTCTATGAGCGTGCCTGTGGGTCTGTGCTTGTCTGTGGGTCTCTGTGCGTGTCCATACCTATCTGTGCCGTTTTGTGGGTCTCTGTGCGTGTCTGTTGGTCTCTGTGCATGCCTGTGAGTCTATGAGCGTGCCTGTGGGTCTCTGTGTGTCTGTGAGTCTTGGTGTGTGTCCGTGGGTCTTTGTAGTGTCTGTGGCTCTATGAGTGTGTCTATAGGTCTCTGTGCGTGTTTGTCGGGCTTTGTGCTTGGCCGTAGCTCTTTGTGCGTGATTATGGGTTTCTGTGCATGTCTGTGGGTCTCTGTGCGTGTCTGCGGGTCTTTGTACATGTCTACAGCTCCATGAGCGTATCTGTGGGCCTCTGTGGGTCTGTGAGCGTGTCTACCGCTATCTGAGCGTGAATGTGGGTCTATCTTCGTGTGTTGGAATCTGTGCTTGTCTGTGGGTCTCTGTGTGCATCTGTGGGTCTCTGCGCGTGTATGTGCGTCTCTGTGCGTGTCTACCACTGTCTGAGCGTGTCTGCGGGTCTTTGTTCGTGTTTGTGGGTCTTTGTACATATCAACAGCTCTCTGAGCGTGTCTGTGGGTCTTCTGTGGGTCTCTGAGCATGCCTTTGAGTCTATGCGTGTCTGTGAGTGTCTGTGCGAGTCTGTGCGTGTTCGTGGGTCTCTGTGCGTGTCTGTGGGTCTCTGTGCGTGTCTGTGAGTCTATGAGCGTGCCTGTGGGTCTGTGGGTCTCTGTGCGTGTCCATACCTCTCTGTGCCTTTTTGTGGGTCTCTGTGGGTCTCTGTGGGTCTCTGTGCGTGTCTACCGCTGTCTGAGCGTCTTTGTGGGTTTATGTGCGTGTCTGTGGGTCTCTGTGCGGGATCTTTGATTCTATGAGCGTGCCTGTGGGTCAGTGCTTGTCTGTGGGTCTCTGTGCGTGTCCATACCTATCTGTGCCTTTTTGTGGGTCTCTGTGCATGTCTGTGGGTCTCTGTGCGTGTCTGCGGGTCTTTGTACATGTCTACAGCTCCATGAGCGTATATGTGGGCCTCTGTGGGTCTGTGAGCGTGTCTACCGCTGTCTGAGTGTGAATGTGGGTCTAACTTCGTGTGTTGGAATCTGTGCTTGTCTGTGGGTCTCTGTGTGCATCTGTGGGTCTATGCGCGTGTCTGTGGATCTCTGTACGTGTCTCTGGGTTTCTGTGCATGTCTGTGGGTCTCTGTGCATTTATGTAGCTCTCTGTGCGTGTCTGTGCGTCTCTGAGTGTGCCTGTGAGTCTATGAGCGTATATATGAGTCTCTGTGTCTGCGGGTTTCTGTGCGTGTCTGCGGGTCTCTGTGCGTGTCGGTGGGTCTCTGTGAGTGTCCGTAGCTCTCTGTGCGTGTTTGTGGGTCTCTGTGCGTGCCCGTGGATCTCTGCGTGTCTGTGAGTCTCTGTGCGTATATATGAGTCTCTTTGCCTGCGGGTTTCTGTGCATGTCTGTGGGTCTTGGTGTGTGTCCGTGGGTCGCTGCGTGACTGTGGGTCTTGGTGTGTATCCGTGGTTCTCGGTAGTGTCTGTGGCTCTCTGAGCGTGGCTGTGGGTATCTGTGCGTGTCTGTGGGTCTCTCTTTGTGTGTTGGAATCTGTGCTTGTCTGCGGCTCTCTG
This sequence comes from Lampetra planeri, assembly GCF_965212315.1. NCBI lineage: Eukaryota > Metazoa > Chordata > Hyperoartia > Petromyzontiformes > Petromyzontidae > Lampetra > Lampetra planeri. The sequence goes on along the minus strand of NC_136122.1, from coordinate 2,571,791 downwards.
TACGTGTCTGCGGCTCCCTGTGCGTGTCTGTGGGTCTAGGTGCGTGTCTGTGGGTCGCTGCGTGACTGTGGGTCTTGGTGTATGTCCGTGGGTCTCTGTAGCGTCTGTGGCTCTCTGAGCGTGTCTGTGGGTCTCTGTGCGTGTCTGTGGGTCTCTGTACGTGTCTCTGGGTTTCTGTGCATGTATGTGGGTCTCTGTGCATTTATGTAGCTCTCTGTGCGTGTCTGTGCGTCTCTGAGTGTGCCTGTGAGTCTATGAGCGTATATATGAGTCTCTGTGTATGCGGGTTTCTGTGCGTGTCTGCGGGTCTCTGTGCGTGTCGGTGGGTCTCTGTGAGTGTCCGTAGCTCTCTGTGCGTGTTTGTGGGTCTCTGTGCGTGTCTGTGGGTCTCTGTGCGTGTTTGTGGGTCTCTGTGCGTGTTTGTGGGTCTCTGTGCGTGTCTGTGGGTCTCTAAGCGTGTCTGTAAGTCTATGAGCGTGCCTGTGGATCTCTGCGTGTCTGTGAGTCTCTGTGCGTATATATGAGTCTCTGTACCTGCGGGTTTCTGTGCATGTCTGTGGGTCTTGGTGTGTGTCCGTGGGTCGCTGCGTGACTATGGGTCTTCGTGTGTGTCCGTGGTCTTCGGTAGTGTCTGTGGCTCTCTGAGCGTGGTTGTGGGTCTCTGTGCGTGTCTTGATATCTGTGCTTGTCTGCGGCTCTCTGTACGTGTCTGTGGGTCTCTGTGCGTGTTTACCGCTGTTTGAGCGTGTCCGTAGCTCTCTGTGCGTGTCTGTGGGTCTCTAAGCGTGCCTGTGAGTCTTTGCGTGTCTGTGAGTCTCTGTGCGTATATATGAGTCTCTGTGCCTGCGGGTTTCTGTGCGTGTCTGTGGGTTTTGATGTGTGTCCGTGGGTCTCGGTAGTGTCTGTGTCTCTCTGAGCGTGTCCGCCGCTGTCTGAGCGTGTCTGTGCGTCTCTCTTCGTGTGTTGGAATCTGTGCTTGTCTTTGGCTCTCTGAACGTATCTGTGGGTCTCTGTGCGTGTCGGTGGGTCTGTGCGTTTCTATGGGTCTCTATGCGTGGTTGTGGGTCTCTGTGCGTATCTGTAGGTGTCTGTGCGTGTCTGTGGGTCTCTGTCTGTGTCTGCGCGTGTCTACCGCTGTCTGAGCGTCTTTGTCGGTCTCTGTGCGTGTCTGTGGGTCTTAATACGAGTCTCCAGCTCTCTGAGCATATCTGTGGGGTTCTGTGGGTCTGTGGGCGTTTTAACCGCTGTCTGACCGTGTCTGTGGGTCTCTGTGCGCATCTGTGGGTCTCTGTGCGTGCCTGTGGGTCTTTGTGCGTGTCCGTAGCTCTCTGTGTGTGTTTGTGTGTCTCTGTGCATGTCTGTGGGTCTCTGTGCGTGTCGGTGGGTCTGTGCCTTTATATGGGTCTCTATCAGTGGGTGTCTGTCGGATGCTGCATGTCTGTGGGTCTCTGAGTGCACCTTTGAGTCTATGCGCGTTCCTGTGGGCCTCTGCGTGTCTGTGGGTCTCTGTGCATTTATGTAGCTCTCTGTGCGTGTCTGTGGGTCTCTGTGCGTGTTTGTGGGTCTATGAGCGTATATATGAGTCTCTGTGCCTGCAGGTTTCTGTGCGTGTTTGTGGGTCTCTGTGCGTGTCGGTGGGTTTCTGTGAGTGTCCGTAGATCTCTGGGCGTGTTTGTGGGTCTCTGTGCGCATCTGTGGGTTTCTGTGCGTGTCTGTGGGTCTCTGTGCGTGTCCGTAGCTCTATGTTTGTGTTTGTGGGTCTGTGTGCATGTCTGTGGGGTTCTGTGCGTGTCTACCGCTGTCTGAGCGTGTCTGTGGGTCTTTGTGCGTGTCTGTAGATCTCTGAGCTTGCTTTTAGTCTATGAGCGTGCCTGTGGATCTGTACGTGTTTGTAGATCTCTGTGTGTGTCTGTGGGTCTCTGTGCGTATATTCGAGTCTCTGTGCCTGCGGGTCTCTGTGCGTGTCTGTGGGTCTCTGTGCGTGTCCGTAGCTCTATGTGTGTGTTGGTGGGTCTGTGTGCATGTCTGTGGGGCTCTGTGCGTGTCTACCGCTGTCTGAGCGTGTCTGTGCGTCTCTGTGCGTGTCTGTGTATCTTTGTGTTTGTCTGTGTGTCTCTGTGCATTTATGTAGCTCTCTGTGCGTGTCTGTTCGTTTCTGAGTGTGCCTGTGAGTCTCTGTGCGTGTATTTGAGTCTCTGTTCCGGCGGGTTTCTGTGCGTGTCTGTGGGTATAGGTGCGTGTCTGTGGGTCGCTGCGTGACTGTGGGTCTTGGTGTATGTCCGTGGGTCTCTGTAGCGTCTGTGGCTCTCTGAGCGTGTCTGTGGGTCTCTGTGTGTGTCGTTGGGTCTGTGCCTTTCTATGGGTCTCTGTGCGTGCCTGTGCGTGTCTGTGGTCTCTGTGCATCCATGTAGCTTTCTGTGCGTGTCCGTGGGTCTCTGTGCGTGTCTGTGGGTCTCTGAGTGCGCCTGTGAGCCTATGAGCGTTCCTGTGGGCTTCTGCGTGTCTGTGGGTCTTTGTGCATTTATGTAGCTCTCTGTGCGTGTCTGTGGGTTTTTGTGCGTGTCTGTAAATCTCTGAGCTTGCTTTTAGTCTATGAGCGTGCCTGTGGATCTGTACGTGTTTGTAGATCTCTGTGTGTGTCTGTGGGTCTCTGTGCGTATATTCGAGTCTCTGTGCCTGCGGGTCTCTGTGCGTGTCGGTGGGTTTCTGTGAGTGTCCGTAGCTCTCTGTGCGTGTTTGTGGGTCTCTGTGCGTGTCTGTGGGTCTCTAAGCGTGCCTGTGGGTCTCTGCGTGTCTGTGAGTCTATGTGCGTATATATGAGTCTCAGTGCCATCGGGTTTTTGTGCGTGTCTGTGGGTCTTGGTGTGTCCGTGGGTCGCTGCGTAACTGTGGGTCTTGATGTGTGTCCGTGGGTCTCAGTAGTGTCTGTGGCTCTCTGAGCGGGGTTGTGGGTCTTTCTTCGTGTGTTGGAATGTGTGCTTGTCTTCGGCTCTCTGAACGTGTCTGTGGGTATCTGTGCGTGTTTGTGGGTCTCTGTGCGTGTCTGTGCGTCTCTGTGCGTGTCTGTGTATCTTTGTGTTTGTCTGTGTGTCTCTGTGCATTTATGTAGCTCTCTGGGCGTGTCTGTGCGTTTCTGAGTGTGCCTGTGAGTCTCTGCGTATATTTGAGTCTCTGTGCCGGCGGGTTTCTGTGCGTGTATGTGGGTCTAGGTGCGTGTCTGTGGGTCGCTGCGTGACTGTGGGTCTTGGTGTATGTCCGTGGGTCTCTGTAGCGTCTGTGGCTCTCTGAGCGTGTCTCTGGGTCTCTGTGCGTGTCGGTGGGTCTGTGCGTTTCTATGGGTCTCTATGCGTGGTTGTGGGTATCTGTGCGTGTCTATGGGTCTCTCTTTGTGTGTTGGAATCTGTGCTTGTCTGCGGCTCTCTGTGCATGTCTGCGGGTCTCTGTGCGTGTGTGTGGGTCTCTGTGCATGTCTGTGGGTCTCTGAGCGCGCCTTTAAGTCTATGAGCGTGCCTGTTGGTCTCAGCGTGTCTGTGGGTCTCTGTGCATTTATGTAGCTCTCTGTGCATGTGTAGTAGGTTCCAGGAGACTTGGACGGCGTAGTTGGAGGCACACTTATTTATTAAGTACAAAGTACAGAACAGACCGAGATGTACAACACTTGAAGGGATATCGGCCCCTTCACGCGTCTAATTGGGAGATCAACACTGAATGTCACAGCTAGCCTACTCCTAGGTCCTCCGCTACCGGGCTAGGGGAGGCTAGCTAACCCAGCCCTGGTTAAGCTGGGATTACGGCACCCTGAGTCCCCTGACCGGCTCTGACAAGAGCAACGGCTCTGGGCTCTCGGGGCCACGCCACTGGCTTGCCCTGGTCGGTCCTGAGAAGGACGGCGATCCAGGGGAGTCCCAGGGCCTATCTAGCAGATCTTCTTTCTTCGCTGGTTAAAGCTGAACACTGAACCCCGAGCCCTCCGGCTCACCGCCTTATATAGCAACTCCCCCCACTGAGGGGTGGGGCCGTGGGGGATCCCAGCTCCGTGTCAGCCCCCCAGGCTGTACGGCGCGGACGTCGATGTAAGTGCCTCTCGGCGTACGGGCATAACCACGCCCAGTGTGTTTGTTAAGCCCTCTGTAACACCTCTACACATGTCTGTGGGTCTCTGTGCGTGTGTGTGGGTCTCTGTGCGTGTCTCTGGGTTTCTGTGCATGTCTGTGGGTCTCTGTGCATTTATGTAGCTCTCTGTGCGTGTCTGTGCGTCTCTGAGTGTGCCTGTGAGTCTATGAGCGTATATATGAGTCTCTGTGCCTGCGGGTTCCTGTGCGTGTCTGTGGGTTTTGATGTGTGTCCGTGGGTCTCGGTAGTGTCTGTGGCTCTCTGAGCGTGTCCGCCGCTGTCTGAGCGTGTCTGTGCGTCTCTCTTCGTGTGTTGGAATCTGTGCTTGTCTTTGGCTCTCTGAACGTATCTGTGGGTCTCTGTGCGTGTCGGTGGGTCTGTGCGTTTCTATGGGTCTCTATGCGTGGTTGTGGGTCTCTGTGCGTATCTGTGGGTGTCTGTGCGTGTCTGTGGGTCTTAATACGAGTCTCCAGCTCTCTGAGCATATCTGTAGGGTTCTGTGGGTCTGTGGGCGTTTTAACCGCTGTCTGACCGTGTCTGTGGGTCTCTGTGCGTGTCTGTGGGTCTCTGTGCGTGTCCATAGCTCTCTGTGTGTGTTTGTGTGTCTCTGTGCATGTCTGTGGGGCTCTGTGCGTGTCTACTGCTGTCTGAGCGTGTCTGTGAGTCTTTGTGCGTGTCTTTAGATCTCTGAGCTTTTTTTAGTCTATGAGCGTGCCTGTGGATCTGTACGTGTTTGTAGATCTCTGTGTGTGTCTGTGGGTCTCTGTGCGTATATTCGAGTCTCTGTGCCTGCGGGTCTCTGTGCGTGTCTGTGGGTCTCTGTGCGTGTCGGTGGGTCTGTGCCTTTCTATGGGTCTCTATCAGTGGGTGTCTGTCGGATGCTGCATGTCTGTGGGTCTCTGAGTGCGCCTTTGAGTCTATGCGCGTTCCTGTGGGCCTCTGCGTGTCTGTGGGTCTCTGTGCATTTATGTAGCTCTCTGTGCGTGTCTGTGGGTCTCTGTGCGTGTTTGTGGGTCTATGAGCGTTTATATGAGTCTCTGTGCCTGCAGGTTTCTGTGCGTGTTTGTGGGTCTCTGTGCGTGTCGGTGGGTTTCTGTGAGTGTCCGTAGACCTCTGGGCGTGTTTGTGGGTCTCTGTGCGTGTCTGTGGGCCTCTAAGCGTGCCTGTGGGTCTCTGCGTGTCTGTGAGTCTCTGTGCGTATATATGAGTCTCTGTGCCTGCGGGTTTCTGTGCATGTCTGTGGGTCTTGGTGTGTGTCCGTGGGTCGCTGCGTGACTATGGGTCTTGGTGTGTGTCCGTGGTTTTCGGTAGTGTCTGTGGCTCTCTGAGCGTGGTTGTGGGTCTCTGTGCGTGTCTTGATATCTGTGCTTGTCTGTGGCTCTCTGTACGTGTCTGTGGGTCTCTGTGCGTGTCTGTGGGTCTCTGTGCGTGTCTGTGGGTCTCTAAGCGTGGTTTGGGGTATCTGAGCGTGTCTGTGGGTCTCTCTTTGTTTGTTGGAATCTGTGCTTGTCTGCGGCTCTCTGTACGTGTCTGCGGCTCCCTGTGCATGTCTGTGGGTCTCTGTGCGTGTGTGTGGGTCTCTGTGCGTGTCAGTAGCTCTTCGTGCGTTTGTGGGTCTCTGTGCGTGTTTACCGCTGTCTGAGCGTGTCCGTAGCTCTCTGTGCGTGTCTGTGGGTCTCTAAGCGTGCATGTGAGTCTATGAGCGTGCCTGTGGGTCTTTGCGTGTCTGTGAGTCTCTGTGCGTATATATGAGTCTCTGTGCCTGCGGGTTTCTGTGCGTGTCTGTGGGTTTTGATGTGTGTCCGTGGGTCTCGGTAGTGTCTGTGGCTCTCTGAGCGTGTCCGCCGCTGTCTGAGCGTGTCTGTGCGTCTCTCTTCGTGTGTTGGAATCTGTGCTTGTCTTTGGCTCTCTGAACGTATCTGTGGGTCTCTGTGCGTGTCGTTGGGTCTGTGCGTTTCTATGGGTCTCTATGCGTGGTTGTGGGTCTCTGTGCGTATCTGTGGGTGTCTGTGCGTGTCTGTGGGTCTCTGTCTGTGTCTGAGCGAGAATGAGGAGGTTTACCGCAGCCTTCGCTCGGAGGTTCGGAGAGCCGTAATGCGCTGTAAGGATGGGTGGTGGTCGCGGGTTGCTGAGGAGATGGAGTCTGCCTCAGTGGCCCGCGATCACAAATCACTATTTAACTCCATCAAAAAAGTAACCTGCAGCGCCACACCTATTACCATCATTAGAGGAAAAAACGGTGATCCAATCTCCGACCCCCAGGAACAGGTTTGCAGATTTGCTGAGCATTTCTGTGAGGTCCTGGGGGAGGGAAAATCTCTCAGCCAGGAAAACATCATGGCACAAAGTGGGGATAACCCTGCTGAGGCTGCGGTGCCTCAAATATTGGAAGAGGTCACCCCCTGTGAGTGGCTGGCTGAGGTACCAGCTGTTGAGGAAGTACTGAGGGCGATCCGGAGTCTGAGACCAGGGAAGGCACCGGGCAGAGATGATCTCCCAAGCGAAATGCTGAGGGAGGGTGGCGTTTGTGCACAGACTGCCCTATATGACATCATAACAACAGTCTGGACCACTGGACGGGTTCCGCAGGACTGGAAGGATGCCCTGGTGGTCCCCCTCTTTAAGAAGGGGGACCGTACCGACTGTAACAACTACAGGGGCATCTCACTCCTCAGTGTGCCGGGTAAGGTCCTGGCAAGGATTATTCAACATCGCCTTGCTAGGCACGCTGAGGAGAGGCTTGCGGAGCCCCAATGCGGTTTCAGGAAAGGGCGGTCCTGCACAGATGCCATATTTTCTGTCCGTCTGCTACAGCAGAGGTGTAGGGAATTCCAAAAAGACCTACATCTCTGCTTTATTGACCTGGTCAAGGCCTATGATACCATCAGTAGGACTGGGCTCTGGGTTGTTCTTCGTGCTTTCGGAGTCCCTGACCCTCTGCTCACGATCATTAAGGACCTTCATGATGGTGAGCGGGCCCGGGTAAAACTACGTGGCCGGGAGTCGGAGCCTTTCCCTGTACACCTTGGGGTGCGACAGGGATGTCCTCTGGCTCCCACATTATTTAACATCTATTTCGACTGCGTAGTTCGTGAAGCCTTCAATAGCTGTACCGGGGGAATTACCATTTGGTACAGATATAATGGGAGGCTGATCGACGCCCGGGTGCGATCAAGGGATGGCTCCCTATTGGTCAACCACGTTATGTATGCCGATGATTTGGTAATAGCTGCTCATTCAGAAGAGGAGTTGGAGACGCTGCTGCTGAGACTGGAGCGTGCCACTAAGAGGTGGGGCCTTACCATCAGCCCCACCAAAACTAAGCACCTGCCTGGGTATTTTGTACCATCGGGCACTCCACCCCCACAACTCCCAATCGGTGATGGGGCAGTTGTGGAGAGAGTGGAGAGTTTACCATACCTGGGCAGTGTGCTTATGACCGGCTCCAGTTTATCAGCAGAGGTCTCACTCCGAATCAGTCGAGCGGCAATATCTTTTCATCGGTTGCGTAACGCTGTGTGGAAGCTACCTGGTCTGTCGCTCCGCACGAAGCTTCAGGTCTTCTCGGCCACGGTCATTCCCTCCCTTCTCTACGCTTGCGAAACGTGGACCCCCCTAGTGGAGCATCTTCGCCGGTTGGAAACATTTAGGCTGGCCTGCCTACGATCCATCATGGGTTTAACCAGGCTGGATTGTGTGAGGAGCTCACAAGTCCTTGAAAGATCTGGGCAAAGTCCCATCAGTGAGCTCCTCCGGCAGGCAAGGCTGCGTTGGCTGGGTCATGTAGCCCGCATGCCCAGCCATCGCATGCCTAAACAGCTTTTGTTCGGCCGGATCGAGGGGGCTAAACGGGCGCGGCACGGGCTAGAGAAGAGATGGAGTGATGTGGTACAGGAGGACGTGGAGCTGAGTGGACTTGCCGATGACTGGTACCAGCGGTGTCAAGATCGGCCTCAGTGGAGGAGGCTCGTGAAGGACGCTACTGGGCAGTTGGAGGCAGTCGCCCTCCAACAACAACGGAGGGCGGAGGAGCGACGCTCACAACAACGAGCGGAGCGCCGGGTGGCTAAAGCACAGCAAGTTGGCACAGTAGGGGGCACAGGTGGTGCATCAGCCAGTCATCTCGGTCATCTCGGTCAGTCGACCCGTGGCACCTGGGTCTGCCCCGTGACCTCCTGCCAGCGGGCGTTCGACACTTAACGTGGCCTCAGGGTGCACATGGCCTGGCACAAGCGTCGTGGTGACGTCACCGCCACTTAGTGGCGAATGGCGGTTGTTGTTGTTGTGTCTGAGCGTGTCTACCGCTGTTTGAGCGTCTTTGTCGGTCTCTGTGCGTGTCTGTGGGTCTTTATACGAGTCTCCAGCTCTCTGAGCATATCTGTGGGGTTCTGTGGGTCTGTGGGCGTTTTAACCGCTGTCTGACCGTGTCTGTGGGTCTCTGTGCGCATCTGTGGGTCTCTGTGCGTGTCTGTAGGTCTCTGTGCGTGTCCGTAGCTCTATGTGTGTGTTTGTGGGTCTGTGTGCATGTCTGTGGGGCTCTGTGCGTGTCTACCGCTGTCTGAGCGTGTCTGTGGGTCTTTGTGCGTGTCTGTAGATCTCTGAGCTTGCTTTTAGTCTATGAGCGTGCCTGTGGATCTGTACGTGTTTGTAGATCTCTGTGTGTGTCTGTGGGTCTCTGTGCGTATATTCGAGTCCCTGTGCCTGCGGGTCTCTGTGTGTGTCGGTGGGTTTCTGTGAGTGTCCGTAGCTCTCTGTGCGTGTTTGTGGGTCTCTGTGCGTGTCTGTGGGTCTTTAAGCGTGCCTGTGGTTCTCTGCGTGTCTGTGAGTCTCTGTGCGTATATATGAGTCTCAGTGCCATCGGGTTTTTGTGCGTGTCTGTGGGTCTTGGTGTGTCCGTGGGTCGCTGCGTAACTGTGGGTCTTGATGTGTGTCCGTGGGTCTCAGTAGTGTCTGTGGCTCTCTGAGCGGGGTTGTGGGTCTTTCTTCGTGTGTTGGAATCTGTGCTTGTCTTCGGCTCTCTGAATGTGTCTGTGGGTATCTGTGCGTGTTTGTGGGTCTCTGTGCGTGTCTGCGCGTCTCTGTGCGTGTCTGTGTATCTTTGTGTTTATCTGTGTGTCTCTGTGCATTTATGTAGCTCTCTGTGCGTGTCTGTGCGTTTCTGAGTGTGCCTGTGAGTCTCTGTGCGTATATTTGAGTCTCTGTGCCGGCGGGTTTCTGTGCGTGTCTGTGGGTCTAGGTGCGTGTCTGTGGGTCGCTGCGTGACTGTGGGTCTTGGTGTATGTCCGTGGGTCTCTGTAGCGTCTGTGGCTCTCTGATCGTGTCTGTGGGTCTCTGTGTGTGTCGTTGGGTCTGTGCCTTTCTATGGGTCTCTGTGCGTGCCTGTACGTGTCTGTGGTCTCTGTGCATCCATGTAGCTTTCTGTGCGTGTCCGTGGGTCTCTGTGCGTGTCTGTGGGTCTCTGAGTGCGCCTGTGAGTCTATTAGCGTTCCTGTGGGCTTCTGCGTGTCTGTGGATCTCTGTGGATTTATGTAGCTCTCTGTGCGTGTCTGTGGGTCTCTGTGCGTGTCTGTGGGTCTCTGTCTGTGTCTGAGCGAGAATGAGGAGGTTTACCGCAGCCTTCGCTCGGAGGTTCGGAGAGCCGTAATGCGCTGTAAGGATGGGTGGTGGTCGCGGGTTGCTGAGGAGATGGAGTCTGCCTCAGTGGCCCGCGATCACAAATCACTATTTAACTCCATCAAAAAAGTAACCTGCAGCGCCACACCTATTACCATCATTAGAGGAAAAAACGGTGATCCAATCTCCGACCCCCAGGAACAGGTTTGCAGATTTGCTGAGCATTTCTGTGAGGTCCTGGGGGAGGGAAAATCTCTCAGCCAGGAAAACATCATGGCACAAAGTGGGGATAACCCTGCTGAGGCTGCGGTGCCTCAAATATTGGAAGAGGTCACCCCCTGTGAGTGGCTGGCTGAGGTACCAGCTGTTGAGGAAGTACTGAGGGCGATCCGGAGTCTGAGACCAGGGAAGGCACCGGGCAGAGATGATCTCCCAAGCGAAATGCTGAGGGAGGGTGGCGTTTGTGCACAGACTGCCCTATATGACATCATAACAACAGTCTGGACCACTGGACGGGTTCCGCAGGACTGGAAGGATGCCCTGGTGGTCCCCCTCTTTAAGAAGGGGGACCGTACCGACTGTAACAACTACAGGGGCATCTCACTCCTCAGTGTGCCGGGTAAGGTCCTGGCAAGGATTATTCAACATCGCCTTGCTAGGCACGCTGAGGAGAGGCTTGCGGAGCCCCAATGCGGTTTCAGGAAAGGGCGGTCCTGCACAGATGCCATATTTTCTGTCCGTCTGCTACAGCAGAGGTGTAGGGAATTCCAAAAAGACCTACATCTCTGCTTTATTGACCTGGTCAAGGCCTATGATACCATCAGTAGGACTGGGCTCTGGGTTGTTCTTCGTGCTTTCGGAGTCCCTGACCCTCTGCTCACGATCATTAAGGACCTTCATGATGGTGAGCGGGCCCGGGTAAAACTACGTGGCCGGGAGTCGGAGCCTTTCCCTGTACACCTTGGGGTGCGACAGGGATGTCCTCTGGCTCCCACATTATTTAACATCTATTTCGACTGCGTAGTTCGTGAAGCCTTCAATAGCTGTACCGGGGGAATTACCATTTGGTACAGATATAATGGGAGGCTGATCGACGCCCGGGTGCGATCAAGGGATGGCTCCCTATTGGTCAACCACGTTATGTATGCCGATGATTTGGTAATAGCTGCTCATTCAGAAGAGGAGTTGGAGACGCTGCTGCTGAGACTGGAGCGTGCCACTAAGAGGTGGGGCCTTACCATCAGCCCCACCAAAACTAAGCACCTGCCTGGGTATTTTGTACCATCGGGCACTCCACCCCCACAACTCCCAATCGGTGATGGGGCAGTTGTGGAGAGAGTGGAGAGTTTACCATACCTGGGCAGTGTGCTTATGACCGGCTCCAGTTTATCAGCAGAGGTCTCACTCCGAATCAGTCGAGCGGCAATATCTTTTCATCGGTTGCGTAACGCTGTGTGGAAGCTACCTGGTCTGTCGCTCCGCACGAAGCTTCAGGTCTTCTCGGCCACGGTCATTCCCTCCCTTCTCTACGCTTGCGAAACGTGGACCCCCCTAGTGGAGCATCTTCGCCGGTTGGAAACATTTAGGCTGGCCTGCCTACGATCCATCATGGGTTTAACCAGGCTGGATTGTGTGAGGAGCTCACAAGTCCTTGAAAGATCTGGGCAAAGTCCCATCAGTGAGCTCCTCCGGCAGGCAAGGCTGCGTTGGCTGGGTCATGTAGCCCGCATGCCCAGCCATCGCATGCCTAAACAGCTTTTGTTCGGCCGGATCGAGGGGGCTAAACGGGCGCGGCACGGGCTAGAGAAGAGATGGAGTGATGTGGTACAGGAGGACGTGGAGCTGAGTGGACTTGCCGATGACTGGTACCAGCGGTGTCAAGATCGGCCTCAGTGGAGGAGGCTCGTGAAGGACGCTACTGGGCAGTTGGAGGCAGTCGCCCTCCAACAACAACGGAGGGCGGAGGAGCGACGCTCACAACAACGAGCGGAGCGCCGGGTGGCTAAAGCACAGCAAGTTGGCACAGTAGGGGGCACAGGTGGTGCATCAGCCAGTCATCTCGGTCATCTCGGTCAGTCGACCCGTGGCACCTGGGTCTGCCCCGTGACCTCCTGCCAGCGGGCGTTCGACACTTAACGTGGCCTCAGGGTGCACATGGCCTGGCACAAGCGTCGTGGTGACGTCACCGCCACTTAGTGGCGAATGGCGGTTGTTGTTGTTGTGTCTGAGCGTGTCTACCGCTGTTTGAGCGTCTTTGTCGGTCTCTGTGCGTGTCTGTGGGTCTTTATACGAGTCTCCAGCTCTCTGAGCATATCTGTGGGGTTCTGTGGGTCTGTGGGCGTTTTAACCGCTGTCTGACCGTGTCTGTGGGTCTCTGTGCGCATCTGTGGGTCTCTGTGCGTGTCTGTAGGTCTCTGTGCGTGTCCGTAGCTCTATGTGTGTGTTTGTGGGTCTGTGTGCATGTCTGTGGGGCTCTGTGCGTGTCTACCGCTGTCTGAGCGTGTCTGTGGGTCTTTGTGCGTGTCTGTAGATCTCTGAGCTTGCTTTTAGTCTATGAGCGTGCCTGTGGATCTGTACGTGTTTGTAGATCTCTGTGTGTGTCTGTGGGTCTCTGTGCGTATATTCGAGTCCCTGTGCCTGCGGGTCTCTGTGTGTGTCGGTGGGTTTCTGTGAGTGTCCGTAGCTCTCTGTGCGTGTTTGTGGGTCTCTGTGCGTGTCTGTGGGTCTTTAAGCGTGCCTGTGGTTCTCTGCGTGTCTGTGAGTCTCTGTGCGTATATATGAGTCTCAGTGCCATCGGGTTTTTGTGCGTGTCTGTGGGTCTTGGTGTGTCCGTGGGTCGCTGCGTAACTGTGGGTCTTGATGTGTGTCCGTGGGTCTCAGTAGTGTCTGTGGCTCTCTGAGCGGGGTTGTGGGTCTTTCTTCGTGTGTTGGAATCTGTGCTTGTCTTCGGCTCTCTGAATGTGTCTGTGGGTATCTGTGCGTGTTTGTGGGTCTCTGTGCGTGTCTGCGCGTCTCTGTGCGTGTCTGTGTATCTTTGTGTTTATCTGTGTGTCTCTGTGCATTTATGTAGCTCTCTGTGCGTGTCTGTGCGTTTCTGAGTGTGCCTGTGAGTCTCTGTGCGTATATTTGAGTCTCTGTGCCGGCGGGTTTCTGTGCGTGTCTGTGGGTCTAGGTGCGTGTCTGTGGGTCGCTGCGTGACTGTGGGTCTTGGTGTATGTCCGTGGGTCTCTGTAGCGTCTGTGGCTCTCTGATCGTGTCTGTGGGTCTCTGTGTGTGTCGTTGGGTCTGTGCCTTTCTATGGGTCTCTGTGCGTGCCTGTACGTGTCTGTGGTCTCTGTGCATCCATGTAGCTTTCTGTGCGTGTCCGTGGGTCTCTGTGCGTGTCTGTGGGTCTCTGAGTGCGCCTGTGAGTCTATTAGCGTTCCTGTGGGCTTCTGCGTGTCTGTGGATCTCTGTGGATTTATGTAGCTCTCTGTGCGTGTCTGTGGGTCTCTGTGCGTGTCTGTGGGTCTATGAGCGTATATATAAGTCTTTGTGCTTGCGGGTTTCTGTGCGTGTCTGTGGGTCTTGATGTGTGTCCGTGGGTCTCGGTCGTGTCTGTGGCTCTCTGAGCGTGTCCGCCGCTGTCTGAGCGTGTCTGTGCGTCTCTCTTCGTGTGTTGTAATCTGTGCTTGTCTTTGGCTCTCTGAACGTATTTGTGGGTCTCTGTGCGTGTCGGTGGGTCTGTGCGTTTCTATGGGTCTCTATGCGTGGTTGTGGGTGTCTGTGCGTGTCTATGGGTCTCTCTTTGTGTGTTGGAATCTGTGCTTGTCTGCGGCTCTCTGTGCATGTCTGCGGGTCTCTGTGCGTGTGTGGGTCTCTGTGCATGTCTGTGGGTCTCTGAGCGCGCCTTTAAGTCTATGAGCGTGCCTGTTGGTCTCAGCGTGTCTGTGGGTCTCTGTGCATTTATGTAGCTCTCTGTGCATGTGTAGTAGGTTCCAGGAGACTTGGACGGCGTAGTTGGAGGCACACTTATTTATTAAGTACAAAGTACAGAACAGACCGAGATGTACAACACTTGAAGGGGTATCGGCCCCTTCACGCGTCTAATTGGGAGATCAACACTGAATGTCACAGCTAGCCTACTCCTAGGTCCTCCGCTACCGGGCTAGGGGAGGCTAGCTAACCCAGCCCTGGTTAAGCTGGGATTACGGCACCCTGAGTCCCCTGACCGGCTCTGACAAGAGCAACGGCTCTGGGCTCTCGGGGCCACGCCACTGGCTTGCCCTGGTCGGTCCTGAGAAGGACAGCGATCCAGGGGAGTCCCAGGGCCTATCTAGCAGATCTTCTTTCTTCGCTGGTTAAAGCTGAACACTGAACCCCGAGCCCTCCGGCTCACCGCCTTATATATCCACTCCCCCACTGAGGGGTGGGGCCGTGGGGGATCCCAGCTCCGTGTCAGCCCCCCAGGCTGAACGGCGCGGACGTCGATGTAAGTGCCTCTCGGCGTACGGGCATAACCACGCCCAGTGTGTTTGTTAAGCCCTCTGTAACACCTCTACACATGTCTGTGGGTCTCTGTGCGTGTGTGTGGGTCTCTGTGCGTGTCTCTGGGTTTCTGTGCATGTCTGTGGGTCTCTGTGCATTTATGAAGCTCTCTGTGCGTGTCTGTGCGTCTCTGAGTGTGCCTGTGAGTCCATGAGCGTATATATGAGTCTCTGTGTATGCGGGTTTCTGTGCGTGTCTGCGGGTCTCTGTGCGTGTCAGTGGGTCTCTGTGAGTGTCCGTAGCTCTCTGTGCGTGTCTGTGGGTCTAGGTGCGTGTCTGTGGGTCGCTGCGTGACTGTGGGTCTTGGTGTATGTCCGTGGGTCTCTGTAGCGTCTGTGCCTCTCTGAGCGTGTCTGTGGGTCTCTGTGTGTGTCGTTGGGTCTGTGCCTTTCTATGGGTCTCTGTGCGTGCCTGTGCGTGTCTGTGGTCTCTGTGCATCCATGTAGCTCTCTGTGCGTGTCCGTGGGTCTCTGTGCGTGTCTGTGGGTCTCTGAGTGCGCCTGTGAGTCTATGAGCGTACCTGTGGGCTTCTGCGTGTATGTGGGTCTCTGTGCATTTATGTAGCTCTCTGTGCGTGTCTGTGGGTCTCTGTGCGTGTCTGTGGGTCTATGGGCGTATATATGAGTCTCTGTGCCTGCAGGTTTCTGTGCGTGTATGTGGGTCTCTCTGCGTGTCAGTGGGTCTCTGTGAGTGTCCGTAGCTCTATGTGCGTGTCTGTGGGTCTCTAAGCGTGCCTGTGAGTCTTTGAGCGTATATATGAGTCTCTATGCCTGCGGGTTTCTGTGCATGTCTGTGGGTCTTGATGTGTGTCCGTGGGTCGCTGCGTGACTGTGGGTCTTGGTGTGTGTCCGTGGTTCTCGGTAGTGTCTGTGGCTCTCTGAGCGTGGTTGTGGGTCTCTGTGCGTGTCTTGATATCTGTGCTTGCCTGCGGCTCTCTGTACGTGTCTGTGGGTCTCTGTGCGTCTGTGGGTCTCTGTGCGTGTCTGTGGGTCTCTAAGTGTTGTTTGGGGTATCTGAGCGTGTCTGTGGGTCTCTCTTTGTTTGTTGGAATCTGTGCTTGTCTGCGGCTCTCTGTACGTGTCTGCGGCTCCCTGTGCATGTCTGTGGGTCTCTGTGCGTGTGTGTGGGTCTCTGTGCGTGTCTGTGTGTCTCTGTGCGTGTCCGTAGCTCTCTGTGCATGTGTGTGGGTCTCTGTGCGTGTCAGTAGCTCTCTGTGCGTTTGTGGGTCTCTGTGCGTGTTTACCGCTGTCTGAGCGTGTCTGTGGTTCTCTGTGCGTATCTGTGGGTGTCTGTGCGTGTCTGTGGGTCTCTGTGCGTGTCTGAGCGTGTCTACCGCTGTCTGAGCGTGTCTGTGGGTCTCTGCGTGTCTGTGGGTCTTTGTACGAGTTTACAGCTCTCTGAGCGTATCTGTGTGGTTATGTGGGTCCGTGAGCGTTTCGACCGCTGTCTGAACGTGTTTGTGGGTCTCTGTGCGCATCTGTGGGTCTCTGTGCGTGTCTGTGGGTCTCTGTGCGTGTCCGTAGCTCTCTGTGTCTGTTTGTGGGTCTCTGTGCATGTCTGTGGGGCTCTGTGCGTGTCTACCGCTGTCTGAGCGTGTCTGTGGGTCTTTGTGCTTGCTGTGAGTCTATGAGCGTGCCTGTGGATCTGTACGTGTCTGTGGGTTTCTGTGCGTGTCTGTGGGTCTTTGCGTAACTGTGGGTCTTGGTGTGTGTCCTTGGGGGTCTCTGTAGCGTATGTGGCTCTCTGAGCGTGTCTGTGGGTCTCTGTGCGTGTCGGTTGGTCTGTGCCTTTCTATGGGTCTCTATCAGCGCATGTCTGTGGGATGCTGCATGTCTGTGGGTCTCTATGCGTGGTTGTGGGTTTTTGCGTGTCTGCTGCTGTCTGAGCGTGTCTGTGGGTCTCTGTGCGTGTATGTGGGTCTGTGCGTTTCGATGGGTCTCGATGCGTGGTTGTGGGTATCTGTGCGTGTCTGCGGCTCTCTGGGCGTGTCTGTGGGTCTCTGTGCGTGTCTATGGGGCTCTGTGGGTCTCTCTTCGTGTGTTGGAATCTGTGCTTGTCTGCGGCTCTCTGTGCGCATCTGTGGGTCTCTGTGCGTGTCTGTGGGTCTCTGTGCGTGTCTACCACTGTCTGAGCGTGTCTGTGGGTCTTTGTTCGTGTTTGTGGGTCTTTGTACGTGTCTACAGCTCTCTGAGCGTGTCTGTGGGTCTTTATGGGTCTCTGAGCATGCCGGTGAGTCTATGCGTGTCTGTGAGTCTCTGTGCGTGTCTGTGCATTTCTGTCGTTCTCTGTGCGTGTCTGTGGGTCTCTGAGTGTGTCTGTGGGTCGCTGTGTGACTGTGGGTCTTGGTGTGTGTCCGTGGGTCTCTGTAGTGTCTATGGCTCTCTGAGCGTGCCTGTGAGTCTTTGTGTTTGTTGGTAGGTATGTTTTAGTGTCTGTGGGTCTCTGTGCATGTTTGCGGGTTCATGTGCGTGTCTGTTAGTTTCGGGGTATATCTGTGAGTCAAATACATTTGAAAAAAGTACGCAGCCGGGTTCATATTTTCACTCCTACCATGACATTGGTGGCAATTTTCACCACTGTCTGATACACAAATTATGATTTAAACAATGTACTTTTTAGCGGTTAAGCTTGAGCATCCTGTTCTCTAGACAGGACAGTCTGTAAGCGCCCTAAATTTCTCGTCAAAGGTTTAAAGTACGGGTGAATACAATAACAGCATCGGGGTAAATGAGTTTTGCCATTGAAGGCCAGGCAAAACCAGCTCCATTCGCTCTTGGAATATGGTGGAAACCGTTTATATACCCATTGAATGTATATGTATTCTTTATTTCACTTCCAGCGACCAATCAACTACCATGACATTTAGGCGGCATCCATGACAGAAGCTAGCCATGGCCACCCACACGTTCTGAGAGCCGTCGAGCCCAACTCGCACCTCGTGTGAACCCGCACACTCCACACTGTCACTTACAAGCGGATACGGGGTAGTGTACATTATGTACAGTATGAACACACTGTATTTGTTTTGGTCACATATTTTTTTTGCCTGAGCGCTACCAGCTGTGAATGGGTCATCACAATCCAGATTGTGGCTGCATTCATGCTCATACTGTCATGATGTTGTAAATGATTATTGTGATGTTTTCTGATTTATTTTATCATTCCTGTATTGTCCGTATGTGTACTCAGCCTTGTGTTTATCATGTGTCTACGAGTTCTTTCATCATCGTATTCAAAGGGATTAAACTGACTCAAAGAGCGTAATATAAATATTGAGGCCACCTAACCAGAGTTTAGAAAAAAAGATATCCAAGTTTTATCATGGGCGTACTAGCCAACAATATGTTAAAAGACACATGCATTTGACATACCATTATGCCTGTCCTTTGCAGACTATACAAACGAGTATTAAAAGGCATACAGTCATACATGCTCTCAAAAATAAAGTATTCAATATGAATGTATATAAATTATCAAAACAATTATAATTGATGGACAACAGGTAACAGTAGAAATATATATGAAATTACAGATATTTCAGAGAGTGATTTAACAGATATTGGTCATATATGCAATTGTTTTTACGTAACACTTTAATCTGACGAGATTGCGACGTTACATATATGAAGTGAAAGAGGAATGCGACTCAGAGCGGGACACGGGCACCGAGTTCCCTGCAGGGACTCGCATCGCACGCACGGCGGGGCCGTCGCGAAGCCACCACTAGCAGTACTACTACTATTACTACTACAGTACTACTACTACTTGTAGTAGTAGTACTGTAGTAGTAATAGTCGTGATGATGCACACCCATTACGCACTCCTCAGTCAAGGCTTGGCTCGACCACAGCGTCACCATGGCCTCCACACGCCGAGTCCCAGCGCCGCCTCCGCCTTCAGGAGCTTCACGGCTCCTCCTCTCCCGTGCCGCTGCTGCTGCTGCTCGCATCCGTGCGGCCCGCGCGCCACCTGCGCGGTAGCGAGGTCCAGGGAGGCCGGGGACGAGGCCGGCGTTGGGACGCGTGTCCGCGCTGCGCCAGGAGGCTTCGTAGCTGCCTCCAGCTGCTGCTGGAGAGCGGCTACGCGTGACTGCTGTGGCTGCACTGTGAGCGCCTCCATGCCGCGATCCTGCACAGCCAGGATGGACGAGCGGATGAAAGCGACAGCTCCTTCCAGCACATCCGCCTTCTCCAGCCTGCGGTCCTGCTGCTGCTGCTGTGAGGCGCACGTCTGCGCCTGCTGCTCTGCTGCTGCTTCTGCGCCACTGTCGCAGAGACGCAGCATGAGCTGTTTGAGCTCGTGGAAGCTCTCGTTCATGCGGTGCCGTCTGTCCTTCTCCACCAGGGCCTTTCGCAGCTGCACAGAACACCAGAGTTCGTGATTATCACAACTAATGGCGCTTCACGATGTTCACTTACCACTGCACGATGCGCACGTTTAAGTGAAAGCTCGACGCATGTGTGAGTGAGCTTGTAATGCAATTGTGGATTGTGTAACAATACTCTTGATCGAGTGGATGCACGGACTCAGACTGCCTCACCTTGCGCTTCTCCCCTCGCCCTCTCTGCGGCCCCACGTGGCGTGGGAAGGCTGCGGGACTCGCGCCGCCGTCTGGAGGTGGCGGCAGCGACGCAAGTCGCATAGCGGCCGCCCGCAGTGGTTCCACACCGACCGGACTCGGGCCCAGCAGATCCCACGGGAAGACGGCGGCGGCATTCATTGGACACGAGCTCGAGCGTCTTCCTCTTCGTCTCCACGCTCGGTTCTCCCCAGCGGAGTCGCGTTTCGGGAAAGCGTTGGAGCGCGCGTCGAGCGAGCGAGCGGAGAGCTTCGGCTCGCAAGCAGCGCCCTCCCTCCTGCTGGTCCTGCGATGGATGCCGCGGTTGAGTCCGGCACTCCGAGCGGTGTCAGTCGCCTAGGGGTCGCGTGGTGCCGAGACGCAGGGATCGCACGGCGCGGAGCGACCAGCGCACTTGAGTGTCGACTCGGTGACGGAGCGGCGGGGAATGTGGCGCTGAGAGAGGCGCGGCGGCCGCCTAAATGAGCGTCTCAAGGATGGGCGGGGGGGGTCACAGCGAGTGGGGGACGGGGAGGGGTGCTGAGCACCGTCAGAGGGGACCTCGGAGCTGTAAAGTTCCCTGATGTGATGAGGGGGGGGAGCTCGGGTGCGATTTGTCGGCTGTTCGTGAATACGTGGATGAGGCGTACGGGTGTGGGGGTGATGGAGCGGAGGTGGAGGGTGCCGGGGGCTGTTCATTGCCCGCGACTGCTCAACGTAACGAGGGCGTCAGAAGTGTGGCCATCGCCACGTCCGCTGCTCGCTTTCATGTCACGCGCGGCGTCAGCACACGCCGCCACAGCGAGGCGCATTGAAGTCGTTCTGCGTCTTGGTCTTTGTTTAGTGTCACGTGGGAGATCGGAGGAGTCTGTACGTCTCTTAGGCGTGATTCAATGCAGGTCAACCTAGTTCGATTCCCGGTCACGTTCTGCAGTGTTAAGTAACATGTAAACCTGTTCTGGGCCACTCGTACATAGCTCTTGTGGGGAAGTATTGTCAAAGTCCAAACTAAAACTGAACTATTATTTTTTAAACCAGGCCCATTGAGCTTTTTAGTTATTTTTCAAAAGCGACCTGAACACAAATGATAACTCCAAAAAGTGACTCATCGTGTGGAAAATTATAGCAGCCAAATACTCTAAACGCATGTTTCTAAATGTGGAGGTAAAAACTGGAGTCATCCAGTGAAAAATCCACGTGACCACAGAGAGAGACATGCAAACTCCATATGTACAGACGTCAGTGGCAGGATTGAATCCACGAACCTCCTGCACACCAGGGAAGGTAGTTACCATATCGTGAACGTGCGCTATGCTCAGCACCACGTCCTGTCGGCTTTATCTCGCCAGTGATTCTACTTTATATAGCACACCAGATACTCCTTTACGGCTGAGTAAACCTCGGGTAAGCCAAAGACAGTTCGGATTTGAGTATCAACAGACAGCCGTATCGCAGTGGGCTAACCACTCCACTACCATGTCACAGATCCACAACCACTCCCACACTCACGCAAAGACAAAGATCCCCCATATAGCCTCACAGACTGTTGGGGGTATGCCCAGAACCTGTTCCGATATTCTTTACTGATATTGGTTATGAGCGGGAATCGAACTCGTGTCGCTGTGAAGTGGCCAGGATATGGCAGGACAGCAAGAAGATCGTGACCTGTCTGTGCGAACCTTTAGCGATATTCCGTCATTTGCCTCTTCGCACGCAAAGCCACTTCTTGGAACAGGATTCGAGTCACAAATATATTCTTAATGCAGATGCAGCGATAATCTCAGAGATAAATGCGTCATCACATCGTTATCATTAAGATGATATAAACTCAACATTACAAATGTTCCCGTAATAAATGAAAGGTATTTATCATCTGTATATACTCGTAAATGTATCACTTAAGGTCATTATATTCGTCGTTCTGGAGAATAGAAATACTAGCACGAGCACTGTCTCCTCCGCGTTCACCCGCTATGTCCATTCTCCTCCGCGACGTCAAGAGAGGCTCCTTCCTTGTCTGATGCATCGGCTGTTCACCGGCATTGCTTCAAGTAAGCCTGACTCCGCTGATGAGACACTGCGCGTCCAAACCGATCCAGAGTTTGCTTGGAATGAATCAGTGCTGCTGAATTAATACGATCCCAGACGGCCGTAAGGCTGATGGGTTTTGTAACAAATACTTTCAACTTTGATGTGGAGGGCGGGACTTGTGAAGGAGGCATTGTGTATTTGTCTTATCAAGTGAAATATATCGGTTATAAGATGGAGTTCTACTCCAGCAGTGTTTAAGTAATAGATCATTTGTGGCGGCCTATGTTCACTTGCCATTGTTTGGTGAGATTTCCTCGACTGAACATTTCTGTTGTCTACAGTACTTGGATGCTTTAACGTGGTAATCCCTTATGTAGTAGTTATTTGCTAACATGTACAAATAGTTGTGGAGACGCCAGTGTATTTGGCGGGTCAGCGTTGGCACGGAGGCTGAGTGGCGAGGCTGTCAGTGCGAGGCGCAGATCGATGTCGTGTTTGGTGCTCACGGAGTCGGACTCCGCGGTGGGAGCCGGCCCAGGTGACACCACAATAATCGTTGGCTACGTACGGTGTGAAATAAGTACAACGTTCGTGGGAGTCTTCAGGCTGCGTGGAGCCACTTGGTGCATGAGCCACGCTGTGGCTCTGAGCGCGCCAAGCTGCGCGCGTTTCCACACGGGCACCGCACGCGGCACCGCTGGTTGATAGTTCACGTCAACAGCTCCATTAAGTCGGGCTGCAGGTTGCCGCAGTGCTGACACTCGTGCTTCACAGCAAAATGTACATGGGTTCGACTCCCGACTTGGGCATCTTTCTGCATCGAGTTAGATCTGCATGGGTTTCCTCCGAGTTCTTCAGTTTCCTCTCATAGCTAACACAGTAGAATCTGACTGGATTATGCAAACATGCCAATGTTTAAAAGCTGTCTGCAACATTGTCTCAAACTGCGAAAACTTCGCATGACCTTCCTGAAAAAACTCGGCGAAGCATTCTTGGGTTTAAGAAAAACGCGTAACGATGAAGTAATACTCCACGTACGGGATTCGTGTCGCTCTCCCTGGCAGCGAGTTTCCAGCCCGACAATGGCAGTTGACTAATACAAGCACAGTGCAGCACTTTCACCGTCACACCTCGCATCACGATCCATACGGCGCTCTGTGTGGTTTATATGCGAGCACGTGGAGACACATTTCACGGTCACTCCGCGGATCAAATAGGAACATCTCACCATCCGAAGTCATTCATATATTGATCATCGCACCACGGCATTGTGTTTTCCTATTGCGATAACTCTAACCCGACCATAAAACTCAAACTTAGTCGCTTTTGGTAAAATTGGGATTTATACGCTAATGGATATGGCTATACTTGAGAATTCTACATTAAAATACAGAATGGTCAAGATGTCACCAATTGATTTAAAAGCCTCGAGTCATAAAAAAAAAACTTCTTCGCCAACAATTATTCCGCTACGTTGATCTGAAACAAAGTGATTCCATGCTCACATGAGCGTTAACGTGCTCATCATCATCTCCTGTTTACAACCGTGAGCTGGTGGTGGAATGTATACATTACATTAGCGCGAACGAGTCGGTACATAGCACAGCCACTGTTGTCTTATCGACCCCCAACATCCAACCGGGATGTCAACTGCCAACATTCGAATTGCGAGTCGCTCGCTCTACCGCTGAGTCGCCGCCTGACCGGGACGATCTGAATTCTGAGTAGGATAACGACGCAAACACGGTAATCACAATCATAGATTTGTAATTGAAAGGGGCAACCCAAATGCACGGCTATGGCTATAAGCCAGTTCTGTAAATAAACTAATTACATAGTCAAATTATAGCCAATTCATCTGGAGCACTGACGGGAATGTCTGCCAAACCATTGGACCTTTTTGACCAGAATTAACTTTCTCGAAGTCACGTTTTTGCTGGCATTTTATTCCGAAAAGGCTCACCTCGTGCAAGGCCAGAGTTATACGGTTGCGGGTCATTGCAGTGGCAATGGAGAGGTTTTCCCGTTGCAATTGAATTCCGTGAAGGTCGTCTAAGAGAACCTCGCAGAGTGCGAGTCGAGGCGGCTCTTTAACCATATTCCTGGGGCGAATGGAGACCACTCGATACGCCGCACACAACTAGAGGCCGACCGAAATTCGTTTTCGGTTTCGGCGCCGAAAGTTGGCAATTAGCCACTTTCGGCATAGTTTCGGTTTCGGCCTAAAGTATTTTTTTTCCTTTCGGTCTGGTTTCGGTTTCGGCCGAAACTGATAGTTACTTTCGGTCGTCAACCGAAGATCTATTTTTAGAATATAACGCTAGTGCTAAGTCAGCCGGTCAGTCGGGGGATCTTTGTCTTTCGCCTGTGTGTGTGGGGGCGGGGCAGCGACAGCGTAGCGATTTGTGCGCTGCGCTACGAACCCGGCTTCCCGAGTTCGATTTCCACTCAAGGCCGGTGACGATTATTTGAACCGGTCCTGGGCCTCCCCTAGGTCAACTCAGCCTCAAACGAGTAAGTGGTGTGGTGTGTCAACATCGCCACTGGGGAGACAAAGGCGGCCGGCCGTGATGTTGGCCACTCACCCCCTCGTGTGCCGTGCCGGCCTTCATAGGTGCTCGCTAACAGCACTTGGCCCCTACAGTCTCACAGGTTACACGGGGGATCTTTGTCTTTAGCCTGTGGGGGGGGCGGGGCAGCGACTACGTAGCGATTCGCGCGCTGCGCGACGAACCCGGCGGCCCGAGTTCGATTCCCGCTCACGCCCGGTGACGATTATTTGAACCGGTCCTGGGCCTCCCCTAGGTCGACTCAGCCTCAAACGAGTAAGTGGTGTGGTATGTCAACATCGCCACTGGGGAGACAAAGGCGGCCGGCCATGGTGAATCCAAGTCCCAGGCGAAGAAGGGGAGTAAAGCTAGTATTTCATAAATCTTGTGTTCGGTAACCGCGGTTATATACCTTTCTGTTTCGGTCGAAAGTGGAGTTAAACTTTCGGTTTCGATTTCGGCCGAAATCAATTTTTAACTTTCGGTCTGGTTTCGGTTTTGACCAAAACCGGAAATGCAGTTTCGGTCGGCCTCTACACACAACCTAGGGAGGCTGCACCTCCGCGGCACTGCCCTCTGATATCTCGCGTGGCCGCGCGTCGCGTTCGCGCGACCTCGCCAAACGCGCGCGACACGCGGCGCGCGGGTGGGTGGGCGTCGCGAACGGCGCGTGGCGGCGGCCTCAAAGTGCGACCGAGGCGGCCCCGCGTTGCCCCGCGGCTCCACGGCGTGAAGCGGCGCAGCAGGGAGTCCACGCGATGCCTCTCGTGGCACCGCTAGCCGCGGGGGGCCCCCACCCATTACAGCCTCAACCCGCGCCGTCCCGCCCACTGGCCGTGCCCTAAAGCAGGGCCCGGCCCCGCTTCCTTCAGCCCCCACATACCACCGCAGCGCTCCTGGCTCCCCTCCTCCCTGCAGCCCTCGTTCCGACCAAGGAGGCACACCGCCTGGCGAAGCCGAACTCGCCTGCCGATTACCACTGCAGCTGTCTGATGCATCGCCCCGCGTTGTTGTCGTCATTCTACTATGAAGACCGATAACGTCGTCAATGGGTCAAACGGCATGGATTTTGAAATGTTTGAATATACTCGCTCGTATTTATTAACATATTGAAGTTAACGGATTATTTAATAGGATATTGGACATTAATTATATTTACTAATAATGCAGCTTTATAAAACGATCTATACTGCACAGTAATGTACATGTTTTTACATGCGGAGCGATGAGGAAGTAAAATTTCATACTCGCCGGTGTGCTGAACTAGCAACGAATTGGAACGTTTTGTTTCCGTGACAAACCTTACTCATTGGCTGTGTCGGGTGGTGGCGGGTTTAACGATACATTTATATATGCGCGATCATACAAAC
Source organism: Lampetra planeri (assembly GCF_965212315.1). Lineage (NCBI taxonomy): Eukaryota > Metazoa > Chordata > Hyperoartia > Petromyzontiformes > Petromyzontidae > Lampetra > Lampetra planeri. The sequence goes on along the minus strand of NC_136122.1, from coordinate 2,547,030 downwards.
AAAACACCTCTATTATGGACAAATTGCATTGAGCCATCGAGTTACTAGCTCTGGTGAAATTGTGAGTCACGGCCCACGCTCCACGCCGCCACTATTCGCTATTCACGCGGCCGCCTTTGATGTCCGCACAATGCGGCCGGGCGGCTCAACAGTAGGGCGAGTGGCTCAGCGGAAGGACGATCTGCTCGCAATTCAAATGTTGCCATATCCAGCACCACTTCGTGGGGAGTTATAATTGGTTATCCTCTTGATATACAGTAGATTATCCGGTGACTTCGGGTGGAAGGGGGCGCCGGATTTTCAAAAACGCGCAATAATCACTAATCCATATCTGCCAACCCCTTATCAGTGCCGACCTTATTATTTGGTTCTTTCGGTAAAGTCACAGAGATAGAAAAAAAACACTAATGTCGACTGTAGCCTGGTTCAAAATCGGAGTGAGTGTACTTGCAGTCTATAATGTAGACTGTAGCCTGGTTAAATTTTGATTTAAAGCTTTTGTGACTGAATATGTAGAACATGTAGCCTGGTTATTAAGTTTGTTTGGTGTACTGGCAGTCTATAAGGTAGACTGTAGCAATGGTTATTAAGCTGGGTGAGTGTACTGGCAGTCTATAATGTTGACTGTAGCCTGGTTCTTAACCTCGGGTGAGTGTACTGGCAGTCTATAATGTAGACTGTCGCCTGGTTTTTAAGCTGGTGAGCGTATTGGCAGTCTATGATGTAAACTGTAGCAATGGTTATTAAACACTCACTCAGTTCGCCAGCTTAAAAGCCAGGCTACAGTCTACATTATAGACTGCCAGTACACTCACCGAGGTTAAGAACCAGGCTACAGTCTACATTATAGACTTCCAGTACACTCACCCAGCTTACTAACCATTGCTACAGTCTACATTATAGACTGCCAGTGCACTCACCAAATGTAATAACCAGGCTACAGTCTACATTACAGACTGCCAGTACACTCATGATTTAGAACCAGGCTACAGTCTACATTCGTGTTTTTTTGTTTTTTATTATTTGAACTTATTGTTACTTTTTAAATGCTTTTATATCTACGTGACTTTACCGAAAGAACCAAAGAATATGAATTCCTGCCGTCACGAAAGTTGTAAGACCAATTCAGACCTTATTGGTCACCCCGTGCCCTTATAAATCTCAACATTAATCCTTAAAAGCCCCATCACAAGTGAGAAACACAAACAAATAGACAAAAAAATGCCCATATTGAAACGGCTGTACGTCGTATGGACCTGAAAACTCGATTTCCCTGTACAAGAATATAGGTAAGCCGTATGGGTTGACAGGTATGCTAATCATTATTTCAAATACGTTATTTTGCACATTCTTGCATAACATGTTGCAGGTGTTGTGTATACGTTTCTTTAGCGTTTTTAATGTATTTACTATATGAAATTGGCATATATATATAACGATACAAATAGACAAACAAATATCCTATTGTTAAAAACTATTGTATTTACTGTACCGTACCTACCACTCTCATCTCGAAGACTGTATCATGGGGTGATGTACCTAGTACTATTACGCTCTTGGTTAAACAACATGATTATGTTTGACGATCGCCGGACTGGTTACAGCCGTTGGAGCGATTTTTCCAGTTTCGCCGGATCAGCCCGGGACCGTCGGATAATATTGGAAGCCGGATAATCGATGTTCTACCGTACTGGCCTCCGTCATAGGAACGTGACATTTCCACCACTTGCTCAGGGCTGTCAACAAGAAATGAGTATTACCTCGATGCGCATTCGAGCAATACATCACTTTGACTTGTTTTTGACACCACGATAACGTTTCGGACAATGGCCCTTACTTGGAAGAGAGAGGCATGACAGAATGTTACAGTTGCCTGCCATACTTTATTTATTTGCAGTGAAGCTCCCGGGTTACTCGCCGCTGCTGGAGCGCTCCCACGTGTGTTCAGGTTGTCCCGCGTGTTGTTCAGCATTGTGTCAGACGTTTCGCTCTACATGTTCTGAACGTTTTTTTTCAATGCATTTTGGGAAAGAAAAAAAATACAACACCAATGAGTATGCGCATAGAGTCCACGAAAAGAACCAACAACCTTTCCTGGCACAGACGGAGCTCCGTGTGGTTGTAGCCCAGGTGAGGGCCATGCTGATGGTAACGACGCAGCGCAGTGCCAGGGAGCCCGTCCGACACGGTGGTCGTCACGTCACCGTTATCCATCACATCAACGTGTGTATGGCATATTTGTTGCTACGATGTTCGGTTTTAGACAACATTCAATCAGTCTCAAGAAATACAAACATTACGTTCGTTGCACATTAAAATAACTGATACATTTTACGTTTGATTATAATAAATTATTTACAATATTCATTTATTAATAGGTTTGATAATTATAGAGGGCACATTCTTTGGGTCTTTTGGTAATGTCACGTAGATAGGTTCAAATTAAATAACAACAACTACGACGTTTCGATCGCAACACAAGCGATCGAAACGTCGTTCGTCATCAGGAAGAGCCTGATGACGAACGCTTGTGTTGCAATCGAAACGTAGTTTTTCGTAATTTGTTTTACCTATCTACGTGACATTACCGAAAGACCCAAATAATTTGAATTCTTGCAGTCACGAAAGCTTTGTCAAGATTTATAGAGGGCACATTGAATCAACAGGTATTAAACATGTTCAATTATCAAACATGTATAATTATGATACATTTACATGTCGATTATCAACTGTATGTGCCAAATGAATCGACAATCTATATAAACACACAGCTGTTATATACCAGTACTCAACTATGCATTCCATACATTGTATAATTTTAGTTTTAACGTCATTTAGTTCATTTATTAATACTTTTTGTTGAAGCCTTTGTTTGTTGCACAATAGTTATTAGGTAACTATGCAAGCGACCCTATATGCTGTATATTCATACCTGGTAAAATAAAATTAGTAATACTGTAGTAGTTATACGCAAATTGTCAGGTCGTCACAATTTATTTAATAAATGTGTAGTGACATAGAACGGTCACTACTGTGTCGGCCCGTACGAGGGCTGGGGGCCCCAAGGGGGTGCCTGGGGGGTCACGTGGTGGAGGGACCCGGACCTTCCCAGAGGTGGGGGGAAGGGAGGCGTGGTCTGGGAAGGGAGGCGTGGCCTGGACAGAGCCAGCCACGCCTGGGCGGAGCCGGCCACGCCAGAGGAGATATAAGCGTGGTGTGAACGCAGAGCGGGGCTGTTGTACTCCGAAGTGGAGATGACATCATCGGTTCTCAAGTCCCGGGTCGTCGTCCTGGGCCAGGCAGGCCGTTGCCTGCCTGGTCCAGTCTGTGTCGTGTTCCAGAGTGTTAGTGAGTTGAGGAAGGTGGTCACCACCTCATGTACAGTGTTATATTACTTACCGTTTAATAAATAGTGTTGCCTCCAAGCTGCGTGTGTGTGCACCTAATTCGAACCCACTACAAATGTAACTATCACCAGGCCCTGTGGTGTAAAGATGTGTGACGTCAGCAGGCACACTGCATAACGCTGCCGCATGCGGGTGACATCACAGATGTGACGTCACCGCTCACTTGCCGTGCAAAATATAACAATTATTGCGCCCCCCCCCCTCCAAAACACAAAAGTCTATTTTTATACTTTTTGCATTGTGTACAGTCTGGAAGTTTGTTTGGTAAGTATGTTCAACATTTCGAAAAGACACACATTCACAAATTTCCCTTTCATATATAGACTAGCTTTACTACCCGGGACTTGGATTCACCACGCCCGGCCGCCTTTGTCTTCCCAGTGGCGATGTTCACACACCACACCAGTTACTCGTTTGAGGATGAGTCGACCTAGGGGAGGCTTAGGACCGGTTCAAAAAATCGTCACCGGTAGTGGCCGTGAGCAGGAATCGAACTCGGGTCGCCGGGTTCGTAGCGCAGCACGTTAACCACTACACTACCGCTCCCCCCACACACACACACGCGCGCGTCCATAGGTACACATACACGTGCTTCTAGATTTGAAGCTTTCGTGACTGCAAGGAATCATATTCTTAGGTTTTTTCGGTAAAGTCACGTAGGTAAAACATCAAAATTAATGAAAATAAAATAAAAACAAATGCAGCTAATCTGTCTGTGACGGTCCCACCTGATGACGGAGACTTGTGTTGCCTCCGAAACGTCGTGATTTTTGTTTTTATTTTATTTTCATTAATTTTGATGTTTTACCTACGTGACTTTACCGAAAAAACCTAAGAATATACACGTGCTTGCTGCAGACACACACAACTTCCAGGGTGCATACGGCAGTAAACGACTGAAATAATAAAGGAATGCTGCGCGAAGATCGCCTGAGACCTGCAACATATTTGTATATTTGTATTCCACTTTACCCGCGGAGGGTTGGGGGGGGGACATCAACAGGCACACTCTGTTTTGCGTTCGATCTTAACACGCTGCGATTTTTTTTTTCAATTGGTAACTGGCCCCACGGTCTCTGAGAATATTGCTCGAAGGCGCGAGGAGGAACCACAGACACGCGAAAAGGCAGCCAAGTGTTGGGCCGCCGCGAACAATTTCCTAAGCTCTACGGCCCTCTTTAAATGAATGTGTTCTCAGCCAATGAACGAGTGACTGTACATGTGGAAGGGAACTGGAGCACCCAGAGTAACCCCACGCGTGCGAGGGTCAACACTTCCATACAGATGGAACATATGGAGATTCGACCGCCCTTTGCTGGACCGCATTCTCCTGGCAAGCCAAGGAATGGCACTTCCTCGACGCCCTCGAGAAAGGAGTTTCGCGACATCTGCGCGCGATCCGCCGACCCTCGCTGCCTCCACAGCAACGCCGCATAAGAGGCCGCGTGCGTAGCCAGCAGCGTCCAACACCGCTGCGCCAATTCCGATCTCCTGTCCCATTTATCCGACAACGTAGCTCACAAATATGTTGAGTATACCGTGCAACCAGTTCATGATCGTAATAATTAAGCCTGCACATGTCTGAACCCCCAATACATTAACCTCACTTCACAATCAAGCAAATTGGACCGTATGTGGACGTTTGTGGAGAGCTGACAAGCCGGTTTTCAATCCAAGCCACTCGTTACCGACGTGCAGAGACGTGATGAAGGCAAATCGTAAATGTTATTTAGGAACAATGGACACATGAGTACAACTGTTACTGAAAGCGTGAGCATTTACGGAGGTTATTAAATGGAGGGAAATGGAGCCTGGGGAAATCGTGAAGTGCTTGGTTCGCGTTCGTCGGTATCTGTGTTGTGTGCAGTACGTGCTGCCGATATAGGCTTACTGTGTATGAGTGTGCAATTGAGTATCCATGCACGAACTCTATGAGAGCCTTAGTCTAGCTCTATGAGCCTCAACTCAGTTGGGGTTAGAGTTACGTGAAACAGTGTGATCCATTTCCTTATATTCTTCGCAACGACACTCATTATGGTGTGTGTAATGTGTGTGTGTGTGGTGTGTGTAGTGTGTGTTACGTGTGTTGTGTAATGTGTGTGTTTATAACGTGTGTGTGTAGTGTGTGTGTAACGTGTGTTGTGTAATGTGTGTGTTTGTAACGTGTGTGACGTGTGTGTGTAACATGTGTGTGTAATGTGTAACGTGTGTGTGTGTAAAATGTGCGTGTAGGGGAACGGTGGTGTAGCGGCTCGCGCGTTGCGCTACGAACCCGGCAACTCCGGTCTGATTCCCGCTCACGGTTAACACCTTTGACGATTATCTGAATCAGTTTCAGACCTCCTCTAAGTCGACTCAGCCTCAAATGAGTATCGAGTGTAAAAATCACCACTAGAGAGACAAAGGCGGTCGGACATGGTTCTGGCCACCCACCCCCTTAATATACCGTTCCGGCCTTCTTTAGCACATGTCGTGACGGGTACCGCAAGATTCGTCCAGTGCTCGCCGAGCTGTACTGGCTTCCTATGAGGTCGCACTCATTACACACAAAATCCTTGCCACAAATTAACCACAATTTATTGATGATCTTGTCAAGGAGCATAAAACAATATCCCGCTAACTCCGGTCATCCTGGCAGTGGCTTTTGGCTGTCCATCAAACATAGACGGGCACTGCATTGCGCGCCTTCAGATTCGCTTCTGCGGCCGTCTGGAACCCTCTGCCTTCCAATATTAGGAAGCAACTGGAGCTATGCACTTTTAAAACTAGATTGAAAACTCGTTTCTTTTGTGTTTCGTTTTGTATCCTTCCTCGCTACGAAAGAAGTGCTAAATACATAGGTGCTCACTAAGTGCACTTGCCCCAACAGTCTGATAACACTATACGGGGGATCTTTGTTATAATGTGTCTGTGACGTGTGTGTGATGTGAGTGTGTAACGCGGGTTTGGGTCAAACTAGGAGTCGTCTGTAATGTAGAGGCATATTGTCTAATTTATTTAATTTTAGGTTCACATATCACTCACCACTGAATAACATGACCGGGAATCGAACTAGGGTGACCTGCATTGAATCACGCCTAAGAGACGTACAGACTCCTCCGATCTCCCACGTGACACTCAACAAAGACACAGAACGACTTCAATGCGCCTCGCTATGGCGGCGTGTGCTGACGCCGCGCGTGACATGAAAGCGAGCAGCGGACGTGGCGATGGCCACACTTCTGACGCCCTCGTCACGTTGAGCAGTCGCGGGCAATGAACAGCCCCCGACACCCTCCACCTCCGCTCCATCACACCCGTACGCCAAATCCCAATGCTGAAAAAAATGCCCAAAACTGCAAAAACTTAGCATGGCCTTCCTGAAAAAGGTTTTTCTGTTTTTAACAAAAAGCGTAACGATGAAGTAAAACTCCATGTACGGAACTCGTGTCGCTCACCGTGGCAGCGACATTTACCAACCCGAAAATGGAGGTTGACATACAAGCGCAGTGCAGCGCTTTCGCCGTTACATCTCGCATCACGATCCATACGGGGCTCTGTGTGGTTTATATGCGAACACGTGGAGAAAAATATGACCATCTCACCACCTAAAGTCATTCGCCTATGGAATGTCGCACCACGGCATCGGCTCAAAGCGCGATCGAGGCGACGGCGGCAACAGCAGCAGCAGAGGCGGCCCCGCGTTGCCCCGCGGCTCCACGGCGTGAAGCGGCGCAGCAGGGAGTCCGCGCGGGGCCTCTCGTGGCACCGCTCGCCGCGGGGGGGCCCACCCATTACAGCCTCAACCCGCGCCTTACGTGGGGTGAGCTGTTCCGCCCACTGGCCGTGCCCCACAGCAGGACCCGGCCCGCATCCTTCAACCCCCCACACCACCACAGCGCTCCCGGCACCCCTCCTCCTCGCACCTGTCTGCAACCCTCGTTCCGGCCAAGGAGGCGCACCTCCTGGCGAAGCCGAACTCGCCTGCCGATTACCACTGCAGCTGTCTCGTTAGCAGCCCTCTGATGTCACGCGAGACATCAGAGAGGAGTGCCGCGGAGGTGCAACCTCCAAACTCGCAGCGTATAGTTCTAGCCTTGCACGAGGTGAGCGTTTTGGGAATACAATTTTAGCACAAACGTGACTCCGAGAAAGTTAATTCTGGTCAAAAAGGTTCAATGCATTGGCGGACATTCCCTTCAATGCTCCAGATGAATTCGCGATTATTTTCCTCAGTAATTATGTTATTTACAGAACTTTATTGGCTTATGGCTGTAGCCGTGTATTTGGGGTGCCCCTTTCTAAGTAAAATCTATTATTGTGATTATCGTGGGACTCGTTTGATGCTGAAGACTACCGTTGTTTGCGTCGTTATCTTACTCAATTCAGATGGTCCCGGTCAGGCGGCGGCTCAGCGGTATAGCGAGCGACTCGCAATTCAAATGTTACGAGTTCACATCCCGGCTGAGTGTTGGCTGAGCCCATCATCCTTCGAGGGTCACTAAGACAACACCACCAGCTCACGGTTGTAAACAGGAGATGATGAGCACGTCACCGCTTATGTGAGCATGGAATAACTTTTTAAGATCAACGGAGAGCGAAATCGTTGCTAGCAAATAAATTTGAATTGTGTTTATTACTCGAGGCTTTTAAGTCATTTGGTGACCTCTTGACCATTATATTGTATTTTAATGTATAATTCTAAAGTATATGCCATATACATTAGCGTATGAATTCCAATTCTACCCATAGTTACTAAGTGTGAGTTTTATGGTCGGGTTAGAGTAATCGCAATAGAAAAACACGTTTCAGTGGTGCGATGGTCAATAAGCTAATGACTTTGGGTGGTGAGATGTTCCTATTTGTTTCGCGGAGTGACCGTGAGATTTGTCTCCGTGTGTTCGCATATGAACCACACAGAGCGCCGTATGGATCGTGATGCGAGGTGTGACGGTGAATGCGATGCACTGCGCTTATATCTGTCAACCTCCCTTGTCGAGCTGGTACTGTCGCTGCTACGGAGAGCGACACAAGTCCCGTACGTGAGATTTTACTTAATCGTTACGCGTTTTTGTTAAATCCAGGAACGCTTCGCCGAGTATGTTTTCAGGAAGGTCATGCTAAGTTGTCGCAGTTTTAGGCAATGTTACAGGCCATTTTAAGCATTGGAATGTTTCCATAATCCAGTCACACTCTACGGCGTTTGCGATGAGAGGAAACTGGAGAATTCGGAGGAAAACCATTCAGAGCAAGGGGAAAACTAACTTCATGCAGAAAGACGCACAAATCGGGAGTCGAACCCATGGACCTCTTGCTGAGGCACAAGTGTTAGCACTGCGGCACCCTGCCGCCCGACTTAATGGAGCCGCTGACGTGAACTGTTTACCGGTGAGAGTCACGGCGACAATGAGAGCGGCAGTGAGGGAGGGCGTGCGGTTCCGCGTGTGGTGCCACGTGCGGTGCTGCGTGTGGAGACGTGCGCATCCTGGCCCGCTCAGATCCACAGCGTGGCTCACGCCCGAAGTGGCACCACCCAGCCCGGAGACTCTCATGTACCTTGCACGTACGTTGTACTTCTTTCGCACCGTAAGTAGCGAACGCTCCTCGCGGTGTCATCTGGCACGGCTCCCACCGTGGAGTCCGACTCTGCGAGCACTAAATGCGCCTCGCACTAACAGCCTCGCCACTCCGTGCCATCGCTGTCCCACCAAACACACTGGCGTCTCCACAACTATGTGTATATCTCAGCAAAGGACTACCACGTTAGGGATTACCACGTTAAAACATACACGTACTGTAGACAACAGAGATCTTCAGTTGAGGAAATCTCACCAAACAATGCAAAGTCAACGTAGGCCACCGCAAATTACCTATTATTTAAACACTGCTGGAGTTGAACTGCATCCTATAACCGATATATTTCACTTGACAAGACAAATACACAATGCCTCCTTCACAAGTCCCGCCCTCCACATCAAAGTTGAAAGTATTTGTTACACAACCCATCAGCCCTACGACCTTCTGGGATCGCATTAATTCAGCAGCACTGATCCATTCCAAGCAAACTCTGGATCGGTTTGGACGTGCAGTGTCTCATCAGGGGAGTCAAGCTCACTTGAAGCAATGCCGGTGAACAGCCGATGCATCAGACAAGGAAGGAGCCTCTCTTGACGTCGCGGAGGAGAATGGACATAGCGGGTGCACGCGGAGGAGACATTGCTCGTGTTAGTATTTATATTCTCCACAACGACGAATATAATGATCTTAAATGATACATTTACGAGTACAGGTGATACAGACCTTGACTAAGAGGCTCATGATAAAGACGGCGAGTAGTATGCTATTAATTATATTGTTCACGGTAACGGGAGCAATTGTAATGAGTTTGATGTATTATAAGTGATAATGGTAACGATGCGATGACGCATTTATCTCTGAGATTATCGCTGCATCTGCATTAAGAATGTTTGTGAATCCAATCCCGTATCAAGGAGTGGTTTTAGCTGCGAAAGGGAAAATGCGAAAATGACGTAATATCGCTCAAGGTCCGCACAGACAGGTTCATGATCTTCTTGTTGTCCTGCTATCTCCTGTCCACTTCACAGCCTGGTACAGTATTGTTTGTACGTGTCTAAGTTTGTATGTATCTTCGTGTATGTGTACCGTATATGGGAAAAGGGAGGGTCGTGGTTAGTGTACTTTGTTACACATCTGGCGACCAGAATTCGATTCCCGCTTATAACCACCATCAGTGAAGAATATCTGAACAGGTTCTGGGCATCTCCCAACAGTATGTGGAGGCTATATAGGGGAATGTTGCGTGAGTGCGGGAGTGGTTGTGAAGCTGTCTGTTGTTCAAATCTGAAATGTCCTTGGCCTCCCCCAGGTCTACTCAGCCTTAATTAGTATCTGATGTGCTATAAAAAAGCATAATCACGGGACGTAGTGCTGAGCATAGTGCACGTTCACGAGTGATTCTTGACAATAATTCCCCACAAGAGCTGAGTCCATGTACGAGTTGCCCAGAACAGGTTCACATATCACTTACCACTGAAGAACGTGACCGGGAATCGACCGTGGGTCACCTTCATTGAATCACAGTGCACCTATGAGACGTACAGACTCCTCCGATCTCGCACGTGGTACTCAACAAAGACCAAGACGCAGGACGACTTCAATGCGCCTCGCTGTGGCGGCGTGTGCTGACGCCGCGCGTGACATGAAAGCGAGCAGCGGACGTGGCGATGGCCACACTTCTGACGCCCTCGTCACGTTGAACAGTCGCGGGCAATGAACAGCCCCCGGCACCCTCCACCTCCGCTCCATCACCCCCACACCCGTACGCCTCATCCACGTATTCACGAACAACCGACAAATCGCGCCCGAGCTCCCCCCCCCTCATCACATCAGGGAACTTTACAGCTCCGAGGTCCCCTCTGACGGTGCTCAGCACCCCTCCCCGTCCCCCACTCGCTGTGACCCCCCCGCCCATCCTTGAGACGCTCATTTAGGCGGCCGCCGCGCCTCTCTCAGCGCCACATTCCCCGCCGCTCCGTCACCGAGTCGACACTCAAGTGCGCTGGTCGCTCCGCGCCGTGCGATCCCTGCGTCTCGGCACCACGCGACCCGTAGGCGACTGACACCGCTCGGAGTGCCGGACTCAACCGCGGCATCCATCGCAGGACCAGCAGGAGGGAGGGCGCTGCTTGCGAGCCGAAGCTCTCCGCTCGCTCGCTCGACGCGCGCTCCAACGCTTTCCCGAAACGCGACTCCGCTGGGGAGAACCGAGCGTGGAGACGAAGAGGAAGACGCTCGAGCTCGTGTCCAATGAATGCCGCCGCCGTCTTCCCGTGGGATCTGCTGGGCCCGAGTCCGGTCGGTGTGGAACCACTGCGGGCGGCCGCTATGCGACTTGCGTCGCTGCCGCCACCTCCAGACGGCGGCGCGAGTCCCGCAGCCTTCCCACGCCACGTGGGGCCGCAGAGAGGGCGAGGGGAGAAGCGCAAGGTGAGGCAGTCTGAGTCCGTGCATCCACTCGATCAAGAGTATTGTTACACAATCCACAATTGCATTACAAGCTCACTCACACATGCGTCGAGCTCTCACTTAAACGTGCGCATCGTGCAGTGGTAAGTGAACATCGTGAAGCGCCATTAGTTGTGACAATCACGAACTCTGGTGTTCTGTGCAGCTGCGAAAGGCCCTGGTGGAGAAGGACAGACGGCACCGCATGAACGAGAGCTTCCACGAACTCAAGCAGCTCATGCTGCGTCTCTGCGACAGTGGCGCGGAAGCAGCAACAATGAAGCAGCAACAGGCGCAGGCGTGCGCCTCACAGCAGCAGCAGGACCGCAGGCTGGAGAAGGCGGATGTGCTGGAAGGAGCTGTCGCTTTCATCCGCTCGTCCATCCTGGCTGTGCAGGATCGCGGCCTGGAGGCGCTCACAGTGCAGCCACAGCAGTCACGCGTAGCCGCTCTCCAGCAGCAGCTGGAGGCAGCTACGAAGCCTCCTGGCGCAGCGCGGACACGCGTCCCAACGCCGGCCTCGTCCCCGGCCTCCCTGGACCTCGCTACCGCGCAGGTGGCGCGCGGGCCGCACGGATGCGAGCAGCAGCAGCAGCGGCACGGGAGAGGAGGAGCCGTGAAGCTCCAAAAGGCGGAGGCGGCGCTGGGACTCGGCGTGTGGAGGCCATGGTGACGCTGTGGTCGAGCCAGGCCTTGACTGAGGTGTGCGTAATAATGGGTGCGCATCATCACGACTATTACTAATAGTACAATACTACTACAGTACTACTAGTTGTACTGTACTACTACTAGTAGTACAAATACTCATGGTGGCTGCACGACGGCCTCGCCGTGCGCGCGATGAGAGTCCCTGCAGGACACGCGGTGCTCGTGTCGCGCTCTGAGTCGCATTTCTCTTTCACTTCATATACGAAACATCGCAACTTCTTCAGTTCAAGTTTTACTTCATACCCACAACTTACGTAAAACTTTTGCATATATCACCAGTATCTAATATCTGTTAAATCACTCTCCTAAATATCTGTAATTTCCCCATATATGTTGCTACTGGTATCTGCTGCCCATTTGCCTTTCATTATTTATATATATTTGATAATGTATATACATTTATATTGAATAATTTATTTTTGAGAGCTTGTAATGACAGCATGCCTTTTAATAATATTTTATAGTCTGCGAAGGATAGGCATAATGGTATGTCAAATGAATTTGTCCTTTAACATATTGCTGGATAGTACGCCCATGAAAAAAATTGTAGCTATTTTTTTCCTAAACTCTGCTTGGGTGCGTTCAATATTATTCGATGTTATGTTCCCCATTGACAATGAATAAGAACCAAGTGTGTGTGTGTGTGTGTTCTTTACAACAATCGTATCTCCTTTTTTATAAAATGATTAAGGAATCATTCCATGATTGAGATATTGTTTTTCTGTGTTAACATTTAGTGAGTAGGTCTGCAACTTTGTTCCAAACACTGGTCCTGTTTATTTGCTGATGCCTGTGGTTAAAACCCCCGGTCCACGACCTTCCCCTCGTGTGTCGTGGCAGGGGGCAGAGTTTTCATCTTCAGTTGTGGGCATCTGTAACTTCCTGCTCTGCATGTGAAACATGATACGATTCCTAGGACATACGAATGTCTTTAATGTCGAGATATGAATACAATTCCTCCCAAGCTATTGATATATCGATATCATGTGGAGGAAGAGGAACTCATTAGACACATGCTAAACACAAGGCTGAGTACACATAGGACAATACAGTAATGAGAGAATAAATCAGAAAACATCCCAATAATTATTTATATCATGACAGTATGAACATAAATGCAGCTACAATGTGGATTGTGATGACGCCAGTGGTGTGGAGTGTGCGGGTTCACACGAGGTGGGAGTTCGGCACGACGGCTCTCGGAACGTGTGGGTGGCCATGGCGAGCTTCAGTCTAGGATGCCGCCGAAATGTCATGGCAGTTGATTGGGCGCTGGAAGGTGGTCCAAATCGCACGGGCATCGTCGAGTTGGGAAATCATTGAATGGCAATAGTTACACGACACGCCTGAGCATGCGGAATAAGACGTTAGGACAGTGGCCCATTGACAAATTAGAAGCCAGAGGGTGGAGTTAACGCGGATCAGATGAGCAAGCGGTGTCAGAATCGGGTCGCAGTGATGCGGGTTGATGCGCCAAACACCAAGAGTGGGACCAAAGGGCCCGAGGAGGGAAATTAAACACCCAACGCTGTAATTTGCTATGATATGTGGATGAGGGTCAATGAATATGTAACTTTAAGGACCGTAAACTCTGGTAAGAAATGGGTTATACAAGTGAGCGTTTAGCCAGAGCTGAAATCTAAAATGCGTGCATAGCCTGTGCCAGGCGCGGTTCGTCCACTCGGGTAGTTGGGGCGCCGCCACACCAAGCAGCTGGAGATGAGAAATTATATTTCTAATAAAAATACTTTTCTGTAAATAGTTTTGTTGTTTAAAACAATATATGATTCTTTCAACGTGAATTACCTCATAATATAGTTTTTTGGGTCAGATCGCGTTATTTATAAATGTGTCGTAACCCTCCACCACCCGACACGGCTAATCAGTAAAAAATGTTTAACACGTAGGCTTTCGCGACCAATATTGTTCATAATCAACGAGTTTTGGGTTTAGATCGCGTAGGACATCATCATTCATGAGAAATTCAGAACATCTTGTGAATATGATCAAAGATATTAAACTTAACCCTAATGATATTTTGGTGAGTTTTGATGTGATTTCGCTATTCACTAAGGTTCCAGTGAGCGAGTCGCTTAAATTACTTGATACACTGGTAAAGAATACAGATTTACCAAAAGATATTCCGAAACTCGCTGACCATTGTTTAAATAACACTTACTTCTTATGGAGAGGTGAATTCTTTAAACAAAGGGAGGGAGCAGCAATGGGCTCTCCTTTATCTCCTGCTATAGCAAATTTGTACATGGAAAACTTTGAAACCAGAGCACTTGCCTCGAGCACATTAAAACCATCCTTTTGGTTTAGATATGTGGATGACACTTTGGTTGTCTGGCCACATGGTAAAGATACACTTAACGATTTTCTAAATCATCTCAATGCACAAAACCCGGCCATTCAGTTCACCATGGAAATGGAGGTGAATAACACACTCCCGTTCCTGGATATTTTACTTGGGCATGGCCTAAATGGTAAAATAACACACAGCGTTTACAGAAAGCAAACGCATACTGATGCCTATCTGAATGCGAAATCGCATCATCACCCAGCTCAGAAATCCTCTCTAATCAAGACGCTCATACATCGGGCTAAAACAGTGTCAGATGATGAAAGTCTAGTGAGAGAGATTAAACATGTTAAAGAAGCACTAAGACAGAATGGCTACAATAATGCTCAAATTAACAGAGCACTAAATGCCAAATCACGATCGCAAAGCAACACTGCTGAAAGCGATCAGATTATTAAAACAATAAAAATACCATTTATCTCAGGAGTAACTGACAAATTAGCCCGTGTTTTGCAAAAGCAAAACATTACAGTAAGATTTGGTACAGTACACAAAATTCAACAACTAGTAACGTGCACTAAAGACGAATTACCTAAATTATCAACAGAAGGTGTATATCGGATTAATTGTGTATGTGGCAGATGCTATATTGGACAGACAGGGCGTAACGTTAGTGTAAGACTAAAAGAACACCAGAGAAATATTAAACTATCGCAAACACAACTGTCGGCAGTGGCAGAACATGCTTGCCAACAGGGACACTCAATTGATTTTGACAACGTTGAAGTGTTGTGTAAAACTAGTTACTACTGGCAAAGACTAATTAGAGAATCCATTGAGATTGAGAGAAACAGAAATAACTTTAATCGCTCAGACAGCTACAGGCTTAGTGCGGCCTGGAAGCGTATTATTAAATAAGATGCATTTCAATTCCTTATAAGGGAAACAAGCACTAACTGATTATTAATGTAGCATAATCACAATAGAACACATTCCAAATGATTACTAATCTACAACTCGCATCGTAACAATAGTCTTATTACTAATCAAGTATATAATTACAATAACCCCCCCCCCTCAAATCTTTGCACCTGATGAGTTAATGAGTTAATGATGACGTCACCCTGCTGCTGCTCTATATAAGAACGGGAGACACAGCAGAGCCTCACCATTCTGGCGAATTGCCCGATGATGCTGGATGCAATTACCAGCGAAACGTCGTACTCAAATTGTAAATGTTGTGGTTTCACGCTTCAACACACCGGTGGGCTAAAGCAGTGAACTATTTGTCTTTTGTCAACGTGACACTTTTTTTACTGATTGGCCGTGTCGGGTGGTGGAGGGTTACGACACATTTATAAATAACGCGATCTAAACCCAAAAATCGTTGATTATGAGTAAAAAATGTGTCACTTTTTTTTTTCAAAGGACAAAATAATTCACTTCTTTAGCCCACCGGTGTGCTGAAGGGAGATTCAACAACATTTTTAAATTTGTGTACGACGTTTCGCTGATAGTTACAATCAGCTTCATCGGGCAAGAATGGTGAAGCTCTCCTATTGCTTCCGGTCTTAAATAGAGGTGCATCAGGGTGACGTCAACATTTAATTCAATTCAATCTGGTGCAGTGATTCGAGGCAAAGAGGGGGAGGGTATTGTAATTATATATATCAACAAGGACACTCAATTGATTTTGATAACGTTGATGTGTTGTGTAAAACTAATTATTACTGGCCAAGACTAATTAGAGAATCCATTGAAATTGAGAGAAACAGAAATAACTTAAATCGCTCTGACAGCTACAGGCTTAGTGCGGCCTGGAAGCGTATTATTAATTAAATACAATAATTCCTTATAAGGGAAACAAACACCAATGAATAACAATTGAACGATTACCAATCTATATAATTACAATACCCTCCCCCTCTTTGCCTCGAATCACTGCACCAGATTGAATTGAATTAAATGATGACGTCACCCTGATGCTGCTCTATTTAAGAACGGAAGCAATAGGAGAGCTTCACCATTCTTGCCCGATGAAGCTGATTGTAACCATCAGCGAAACGGCGTACTCAAATTTAAAAATGCTGTTGAATCTCTCTTCAGCACACCGGTGGGCTAAAAAAGTGAATTATTTGTACTTTGAAAAAGTGACACATTTTTTACTGATTGGCCGTGTCGGGTGGTGGAGGGTTACGACACATTTATAAATAACGCGATCTGACCCAAAAACCTATATTATGAATAATATTGGTCGCGAAAGCCTACGTGTTAAATTGTGAATTACCTCATAAATATAACATTTTAAGTTGTTTATATTAGAAATTGCTCCAATAGTCTGATTTGTGCATCTAGGAGGTCTCGGGGCAGCTGCGGAGGTGTCTGAGTGAGATATATCCCTTTTTTCGTTGCAATTAGCTTCACATTATAGCCACGCCATTTGAGACCCATTCAGGGTGGTGAAAAAGGCGCCCATGGCTGTAATGACTATGTTACAACGCGAGGTTGTACTGTGCAAATATAGCAGGTCACAGTTTACACTATCTAGGCTTTTGGCACTGTCAAAGGGATTGTGTAGTGGGGACTTGAGGGTCATGGGGACAGCATTTGAGTGCTTTGTTGTTTTGTTTCGTATTGTTTATAAATGCCTACCGTTGGTAGAAAGAAAGTTATGTCACTTTCATGGAAAGGCCAATAACATGACGAGGTTTTTCTAAATGAGAACACCATCTTTTCAGAGGTCACACAACAGCCCCACCTAGTGGAAATGTCAAGAGCCGCCACTGATGCAGGGGATCCCTTGACTCGTTACACATCCCACTGGCGACTCCTTGCATATGTAATAAGAGCCTATGTCAGATTCACGTGGTGATCGGCTTTGCCGGTCCCGCTTTACAGCCAATGGGGGGAGAGCCTGGGAGCATGGCCCCGGCGTGATCACGGGATGTCAGCTAGGTGATTGGTTTCGTTGGTCTTGGCCTCAGCCAATGGGAAGACAAGTCGGGGGCGTGGTTCCGGGAGTTGATGGGGTGATCTGGAACATTCGGCGCAGGCTATTGAGGATTGGCTGGAGTGTACCACGTGACCCAGGCATTAAATAAGGGGAGAGAGGAGAGACACGGGGTCAGACACGGAACAAAGAGAGAGAGAGGCCACGCGCGAGTGGCGCTCCGGGTGCCACGTGGTGGTGTGTCTCTGGTGGCTGTCTGCCCGCTTCCCGTTGCCTGCCAGCAACGGGGAGTGTTTGTGAACTGGAAAGAAGTGAAATAAAAGGACCGATTCTACAAGCCGTCTCCAGCGTGTTATTACACATATCCCACCGTTGACTCGTTTACCATGTAACGGTGGCCAGGTCTATCCAACTACTCTAACTCTTGCTATCGCTTTCTCCATTCACTTGACACTTAGACTCCAAAATCAAAATAAAAAACCCGAAATATCACGAAAGGAAACAGCAAGTGAAGAGTAAAATTTTCAGCAATGAGGAACCTGGCACTCGGACCCCAATCCGCTGCTGTACTGCACAAGCAGAGTACCCCTTCCCATCTATGCGATGTTGCCAAATCGCGAATAGTCGAGGGGAAAGCCGCGAACGTTAAACTGGTAAACAAGTATAAAATTTCAAATAGTCGCGGGAGTAAAATCCACAAATGAAGAGGTTTGACTGTAATCCCAAAGAACGCTTGTGTTTCTCGCCGTGTCTCTTATCCGCAAATAAATTTAAAAGTATCTCTTGATGCTACGTTGGCAGTGGTGCACAAGCACAACTAATAGAGACAGTAAACGCAATATTTTCGTCAATAATACCGTAAATGAAACATATATAATAGGCGACGTTTCTACAAAGAACAGGCATTGGCCGAAACATCGCCCATTTATGTTTTCTCTTCATGCCAGTGTTATTGACGAATATTTTAGCATCTATCCCCCACTCGCCACTTTCTTCCACTCTATCCCCCACTCTCCCCTCCACTCGCCCCTCCCCTCCATCCTCCACTTGCCCCTCCCCTCATCTCTATCTCCACTCGCTCCTCCCCTCTATTCCCCACTCGCCCCTCCCCTCTATAAATAATTATTGAGAAAAAAAAAGCTTTTTTCCAACGGTTTTACTTAACTTGATTCCTCTGTTTGTCGTGGTCAAATCGTGTAATCAAAATTTCGTCCACTCCACGTTGTCCAATCAATTCCACATTTTGCACACGTACTCAGTTCCGGTGACAATGCATACCTGTATCAAAATCGGCATCAATTAATCAATTAATTCGCTACTTTAAAGCAATAAACATTTTGTATGGACGCATTATTTATATATATTTGTGTAGGTCAAAAACGCTGCGGTCCCTAAACTGTGGAATCGGCTAGCTCAAAAAGCAGGTGCCGCGTGTCTGAGGTGCCATTGACGTACTTCTCGACCGTGAGTTAAATGAAGTTGTTAATAAACCGTTGTTTAAAAAAAACTTTTTTAAAGGAGTTTATTTTCAACGGTTTTATTGAACTTGAAAGCTGTGTCGTGGTCAAATCTTGTCATCTACATTTCGTCCACTTCTCGTCCAATCAATCCATAATTTTGCACACGTATTCAGTTCCGGTGACAATGCATGCCTGTATCAAAATCAGCATCAATTTATCAATGAATTGGCTCCTTTAAAGCAATTAAGATTTAGTATGGACGCCTTATTAGTTATATATAGTTCTGTAGGTCAAAAACGCCGCGGTCTCTACACTCGAATCGTCTCGCCCAAGAAGCAGGCGCCACGTGCCTTAGGCAGATTCATTTCTAAAATAAACCATTAAATCAGGCAAGCGTTGATGTGACAGCAGGCGCCGCATCATTGACGTACTTCTCGAAGGTGAGTTAAACGAAATTGTGAAAACAAATGATTAAACTTAATTCCTCTCTTTGTATGTTGTCGTCATATCTTGTAGTAAAAATGTCGTCCTGTTCCCCTTGTCCAATCGAGTTATTAAACTTCATTTCTCTGTATGCCGTGGTCTAATCTTGTAATCAAAATGTCGTCCAGTTCCCGTTGTCCAACTTTAGCACACTTACTCAGATCCAGACACAATGCATGCCTGAATCAAAATCGGCATCAATTAATCAATTACTTGCCTCGTTTAAAGCAAATTATATTTTGTATGCAAGCCTTATTCGACGAGCGCTTTGCGAACACGTTTTGTGAAAATATTAATACCAACGTAGGAGTTGAGAGTTTTTTGTATGTCGTGGTCAAATTTTCTAATGAAAATATCGTCCAGTTCCTGTTGTCCAATCGATCCCAAATTTTGCACACATTGAGATCCAGAGGCAATGCATACCTGTGTAGGGGTGTTAGAGAGAGAGCCGTTATGCATGGCAGCTTATGGGAAACAAACACAGTGGGCGGGGCTACGTGAGTGCACGGGGGGGGGGGTGCTCTCAACGACGTCCGCACCAGGCAGCCCGGGGCCCCACCCCTCAGTGGGGGTTGAGTATAAAGGGGGATGTGTCAGAGGGCTCGGGGCAGAATGTTAAAGCTAAACCAGTGAAGACCGAAGATCGTCTAGCTAGAGCCCTGGACTCCCCTGGGACGCCGCCCTTGTCAGGGCTGCGCAGGACCGAGCCAGCGGCGTGGTCCCGAGACCCAGAGCTAGTGCTCTGGGACTCCGGGTACCGTAGCCCGACTTACCAGTGTCGGGCCAGACAGCCTCCCCTAGCCCGTTAGTGGAGGACTAGGAGGTAGGTCAGAGATAGCTAGCAGTGTATTCCCAGCTACACCGGGTGAGGGGGCCGATACCCCCTCCAGTGTTGTATGTCCGCGGTTGTGACAACTGTTGCGGAATAAATACGTGTGCCTCAACCCCGGCGTCCAAGAGTCCTCAACGGTATTACATCTGGTGTCAGAAGTAAAAATCTATGAACATGGACACGCGCCGGTCAGCTCGGGTCAGGATACCGGGCGCGGAGGACACCGCTGCAGTCGGAGAGCCCGGGACGGGTGAAGAGAGCACGGAGCAGTCGGGGCCAGATACGGCTACGCCGCAGCAACAGGAGGGTGGAGAGGTGTCGGCAGAGGGGCTGAGGCAGGCGCACGCCAAGCTGATGGAGCTGCTGCACGCCGCTGCCAGCATGCTGGACCACATCACTCAGCTGGGGGCTGCTGGACCGCCACGGGGCGACGAAAGCCGACGACCACAGCGCCTTCCCGCCATTTCGGCGGAACACCAATTTGAAAATCCCGCCATCACCGCAGCTGCAGTTGAGGGCGTGGCCGGCGTGAGCATCGCGTCCAACGGCGGGCATACAGTACCTGCCGCGTCATCGCCAACGGACGGGACGTCACCACGGGTGCGACCGGCGATGCCATCGGTCGTGCGCGCCGAAGCAGAGCCGGGTGAGGGGGACAAGGAAGGGCGACCTTCTGCGGCAGCCGTTGCGCTACATCAGCGACTGCCTCCACTCAAAGAATTTGTGGGCGAGGAAGGCAACTGGGGCGGCTTCCAGCGGCGCTTCCTCGCTCACCAGGAGATGGCGAAGTGGACGGACGCCGAGGCTCTCCGCGCGCTGCCAGCACTCCTCGACAGCGATGCCCTCGCCACTTTAACATCGGCACCGAAGGAGAGGCGCTCTACGCTGCAGACGGCGATGCAGGTGCTGGCTGCAGTTTACGGTCCGCCGTCAGACTGTCGCCAACTCTTCTACGATCGCCAGCGGGGGGCAAAGGAGTCGCCTCTGGCGTACTGCACAAGCCTCCTGGCACTGGCAAAGGCGGCCTTTCCACGAATGGACAACGAAGGTGTCGACGCCATGGTTACAGAGAAGATACTCCTGCTGGCGGACGACTTGGAGATCGTCATCGTCGCACAGGACGACGCGGAGATGTGCTCCCTCCAAGCAGCACGACTCCTCCACGCAAACCTGCTCGCGCAACGACGCAAGGCCAGCAAGGCGGCGAGCGGGCGTACCGTGGCCGCAGCCACCCTCCCGGCGGAGGAGATCTGCGCCATCGACCATCAACGGCGGCAGGGAGCGGGAGTACGGGCGGACCGGGGCGGCTCGAGCCATCCCGATCATCCGTCGTCATCACCAGCGCTCCCGCGCTGCTACAACTGCGGCATCCGGGGCCATGTCGCCTCGGGGTGCCGCTCTCCTCGGCAGCGCGGGACGACACCTCGACGGGACGCCGGCCCTCTTCCCAAGCTCCATCATCATAACCCGGCGAGTCGCGGCACCTCACATGTTTGGCCCACGCACACACCCGCCACACACTCATACACCGCACCGATTGGGGGGCCAATATCGCGCACCATCGCACCAACACGCACCGCTCTGGGTACTCAGATTGAACCCAGCCAGTGGTCCGTGTTGGCCCATCGTGTTGTAGCCGCGTCGTCGGGGTCGTCGGCCGTTGTGGGGCACATCGACGGGGTCGAGGTGCGCATCCTGGTCGATACGGGAGCATCGGCGACCATTATTTCGGAGTTAATTTACAATATTCTCCCTGCCCAGAGCCGTCCTTTGATGCCTGTTAACGTGCCATTCTTTGCTGCTAACGGGGGCTCACTTGGCATCATCGGACAGATTCGAGCCCTAATTTGTATCGGGGATATTAAATTGTCTGGGCCGATTTTTGTTTCCTCCTCGCTGGCGGTTCCGTGCCTGCTGGGGACGGACTTCCTGGCCAAAATGCCGATTAGGATATTAATCGACCAGGGATGCATTGAGCTCCCGTCGGGCCGACGCATGGCTTTTCTGCCATCCCCCGGTACGAGTAGGATGGCGTTCGCAACGGTGCCGGCGTTTGTTTCCTTTGAAACTTCGGCGGCCCTTCGCTAAGGGCGTTGGGGCCCAAGGGGTTCTGCTGGGGCCATCTAGGGCCGGGGTTAGTGGACCTCATTTACTTCCGGCCCAGACCATAGTAAGAGGGGACGGAGACCCCTTCATCGCGGTCCTCAATGTGGGCTCGCAGACGGTGGTGGTCCCGCAGGGGACCGTGCTTGCTCACGCGACGCCGGTGCCCTGTGAGGAACCCGTCGCGAATCACGTGAGTGCTGTCCCTGCGCCGCGACCACATTCGGACAGCGATGAAGGGTGGCTCGAGGCGCTTTGTGCGGGATCGACGGACCTGTCAAATTCAGAGCGTCAACAGCTTAAAATGCTATTGCGGGAATTTTCCGACGTTTTCAGTCGGGACAAATACGATTTGGGTTGCACTCATCTGCTGCGTCACCATATTGATACGGGTGACAGCGCGCCAATACGCCAGAATCCGTTTCGGTTAAGTCCCGCCGAAAGGACCATGTCAAATCGGCTATTGATGACATGTTAGCCGCCGACATCATTTCTCCTTCCACCAGCCCTTGGGGAGCGCCGATCGTCCTGGTTAAAAAGCAGGACGGCTCGTGGCGGTTTTGCGTTGATTTTCGGCGCCTTAACAAAATTTTGGTTGCCGACGCATACCCGCTCCCACGGATGGACGAATCGCTGGACGCCTTGGCGGGAGCGCAATTCTTCTCCACATTGGATTTACTTTCGGGATTCTGGCAGCTTCCTCTGGACGATGATTCAAAGCCTAAAACTGCTTTCCGTACACCGCACGGCCTGTACCAATTCAACCGGTTGCCGATGGGAGTCCACTCAGCGCCGGCAACTTTCCAGCGTTTGATGGAATTGGTTTTGGCTGGATTGCAATGGGATTCGTGCCTGATTTATTTGGATGACGTTATCGTCTTTAGTAAAACTTTTGACGAACATCTCCAGAGGTTGCGGGCGGTTTTCCTAAAGATGCGGGCTGCTAATTTGAAATTCAAACCCCAAAAATGTCATCTGTTACGCGATTCGGTGCGTTATTTGGGACACATTGTGGGGCGCTCAGGTATTGCTACCGATCCCGCCAAAACGCAGTGCGTCAGCTCCTGGCCGACTCCCACCTCGGTGGGAGAGGTCAGGAGTTTCATTGGCTTCGCGTCGTATTACCGACGTTTCGTCGCAGATTTTGCGACGATTGCGAAACCCCTACACGCTTTAACATCAAAAGGGGTTCGGTTCCACTGGGGTCAGGAGGAGGAGGCTGCTTTCTGCTCCCTTCGGAACGCCCTGGTAAAAGCTCCTCCCTTGAGTTACCCCATTTTTCTAAGCCTTTTTTGCTCGACACCGATGCGAGCAACACAGGTATTGGGGGCGTGCTTTCCCAGGTGGTTGACGGCGTGGAACGGGTGGTTGCGTACGGCAGTCGGGTGTTGTCTCCGGCGGAGCAAAGATATTGTGTCACCCGTCGGGAACTGTTGGCAATTGTCTATTTCATCAAACAGTATCGCCCATATCTGTACGGTCGGCATTTCACCGTCCGCACAGATCATGCGGCACTGCAGTACGCCCTGCGAGTTCAACAGCCATCGGGACAATTGTCCCGATGGTTGGAGATCCTCCAGGATTTTGATTTTGAAACCACCTACCGTAAGGGCGTTCGCCACACAAATGCTGACGCTCTTTCGCGCATGCCAACCACCTCCGAATGTGCATGCCTCCTGGGGTCGGGACGTTGCAGGCCAGCAGGGGACATACCGGTTCCGGTCCTGGCGGCCGCCGGCCACGACGAAACATTGGTTCCAAATTCAATCGCACAACAGGGAAAAGATTCCCTGTTGGGGATGCCCGTCAATGAATGGGGGCGCCTCCAGATGGAGGATACCTCTCTCCTCGGGTTGCGTCGTCGCGTCGGCTGTGCTGGGCAGGGCAGGGGTGATGCCGACGCATGGGAATTGGTGCATGGTCTGCTGATGCACTGGGACGGAAAATCCCATCGACATCGGCTGGTGGTCCCTTCGGGGTTGCGGGGCAAGGCGGTGTGGGCCGCACATGAGCGCCTCCTACACCTGGGGACCCAAAAGACCCTCGCCTTACTCCAACTTGATTATTTTTGGCCAGGCATGACGAAGGATGTTGGGGATTTACTGGGGTCATGCCCTCGGTGCGCGCAACGAAAACCGCCAGCACGTGTGTCTAACCCACCCTTGCAGTCAATCAATGTGTCCAGAGTTAACGAACTCGTCGCGCTGGATATTTTGGGCCCATTCCCCGCCACACCCAGGGGCAATAGATATTTGTTAACTGGTGTGGAGTATTTTACACGCTGGCCTATGGCCTGGCCCCTTGCCAACCAGTCGGCAGCAGCCATCGTGGAGGCCTTTGTTCAGGGTTATGTCCTGGACAAAGGTGCTCCGGAGCGGCTGCTGACCGACCAGGGCAAACATTTTTCCGGTAAATTGCTCAAAGAAGTCTGTGAGCTCCTGGGCACGAAGAAAATTCGTACCTCCCCGTATCACCCGCAGACTGACGGGATGGTCGAGCGTCTGCATCGGACCATCGCGTCAATGTTGTCACAGCAGGTGTCGGACTCACAGACCGATTGGGACTTGCAAATTCAAGGGGTATTGGCGGCGTACCGGATGGCCCCCCACGCAGCTACGGGATTTTCACCCTTTTACCTCATGTACGGCCGCGAACCTGACCCGCCTGTTCGTGCCCAGCTGCAGATCCCCGCGCCTCAGGGAAAAACTAAATTGGCTGACCATGTAAAATTTAATTTGGCCAAATTGACAGAGGCACGGGATGCTGCCATGCAAAACTCTGACATCCGTCAGAAAGCGAATGAGCGGCTCAGACTGGGTCGGGCGCACATGCTGCAGTGGAAGCCGGGGGACAAGGCATGGCTGCACTGTCCCCAGGTGCCACTCGCAACCTCCTCTAAGCTGGTGCGGCCGTGGCGGGGCCCTGTGGAGGTGGTCGAGGTTTTGCGACCACAGTGCGTGCGCATCAAATGGGGGAAGCGGCGGTGGTTCGTCCACCCCTCTAGATTAAAACCCTACGTTGCGGTACACATCCCCACTTCACACACGCGTGGCCAAACATGTGGGGGGTCGACCGACTCACAGGGTCCGTCTCCGTCGCGCTCACCTAATGCCTTGCCGGCTGTGCCACCTCCAGGTGCATCAGGAATGACGGGCTCACGCCCGATCACCCCTCCTGGGGATGCCAAGGGTCACGCGGCGTCGGATGAGGACTCACTCCGAGACGGACAGTTACCACCTGACGGTCCACCACCCGGGGTTACCCCGTGTGAGGGGCCCGCTGCACGGACACGCACTAAAATGCGCAGACTGTTGTGAGGCCGGAAGATGTGTACATAGGTTGTGTTCATTGCGTGTTGTGTGTGTGGTGGGTTCCCTGCAAATTGTGTATAGACTGTTTTTACGGAATTCATATTAAATCGGGGGGGTGCGTCGGGTTGTTTTCTCTTCTTGCTGTTGCGTTCTTGTTGTGTTGTTCTTGTTATTGTTGAAAAATAGTGAGGCACACGCGCGGTCAGGGGGTAAATGCGCTTTTATTGTCGTTTTTTTTGTATGTTGGCAGCCGGGACGGCTGCAAGCTATGCGGGGGGGGGGGGGGGGGTGGTGATGTAGGGGTGTTAGAGAGAGAGCCGTTATGCATGGCAGCTTATGGGAAACAAACACAGTGGGCGGGGCTACGTGAGTGCACGGGGGGGGGTGCTCTCAACGACGTCCGCACCAGGCAGCCCGGGGCCCCACCCCTCAGCGGGGGTTGAGTATAAAGGGGGATGTGTCAGAGGGCTCGGGGCAGAATGTTAAAGCTAAACCAGTGAAGACCGAAGATCGTCTAGCTAGAGCCCTGGGACGCCGCCTTTGTCAGGGCCGCGCAGGACCGAGCCAGCGGCGTGGTCCCGAGAACCAGAACTAGTGCTCTGGGACTCCGGGTACCGTAGCCCGACTTACCAGTGTCGGGCCAGACAGCCTCCCCTAGCCCGTTAGTGGAGGACTAGGAGGTAGGTCAGAGATAGCTAGCAGTGTATTCCCAGCTAGCCGGGTGAGGGGGCCGATACCCCCTCCAGTGTTGTATGTCCGCGGTTGTGACAACTGTTGCGGAATAAATACGTGTGCCTCAACCCCGGCGTCCAAGAGTCCTCAACGGTATTACACCTGCATCAAAATCGCAATCAATTATTCAACGGTTTTACTTAATCGTCTTGGTTCTTTCGATAAAGTCACGTAGAAGGGAAATAAAAAAATAATAAAAATAAAACATAATAAAATACAATTCACGCTCCGCTGCAAGTCTCCTGTCACCACTCTCCCATTGACATATTTCGTTGCTTCCTCTTAGTACCTTTCACGCGACGGTCAATGGTATAGTGTATAGCAGATTGTATTTTAATAATAAATAGTATAAAAGTGTAATGTTAAATATAATGTGTAATAAATGACTCCTTCACACGTTGTCGCTCTCCGTTGCTCCTTTATTGGGTTCTTTTCCTTTCACCTGCTGGTCCTCGCTCCGACCCTCACCGTGCGCCCTGCGCACGCTCCGTGTGGCTCTCTTTCTCTGTGCGTCGCCGTACGCCCCGCGCACGCTCTTTGTGGCTCCCGCCACGCCGTCACCTCCGGCTCCTCCGTGTGCTCTTCCTCACCCGCTCGGGCCACACCGCCCTTCGGGTCCCCCACACCCGCTCCGGCTCTCTCTCTCCCGTGCACTCCCGCACGCTCCGCTGCCCGCGCACACTCCACCCCAGTACGCCTATCGGCCCCAAACACGTGGCAATGGCGCTACTTCTCCCTTCACCGCCAGCGTGGCTCCCCTCTCGTTCACTCTCTTCTCCCCCAGCTCCTCCTCCGTCTCTTCCTTATATCCCCTCTCTCACGTGACCCAAACTCCACCTTCTCATCCTGCCCCTGTCTCTGCCCCCACTCACCCCGACGACCAGGCTCCGCCTCTCCAATACACCGGCCCGTGTGAGTGGTGCGGAGGCAGCGCCCACCCTGTCCTTGCTCGCATTACATAATGTATAAGGTAATATATAGTATCGTAATTGTATAGTGAATATACAGCAGTGTGGTATACAGTAGGGTGGGTAGAATGATACATCGTGTAATATTACAATGTATAGTCTAAGGTATAGGGTGGTGTATAGTAATGCAGCATATAATTTAATGTTGGGTTTGTCTATGGCAGTATATAGTACGGGGTAGATCCGTGTGATGCAAGGAAAAAGTTTAGCTGGAGGCATATTATTATTTTTTGCGACGTAGAATTGTAATGTATGACTTACTGTTAGTAGCTCAGCATATTGGAGAGTATATTTAGTATATTGATGATATTGATGTAGTTTATATTTTAGTTTTTACGTGGTGGTTTGGCTGCTGCAGCTTCTTACTATTAAAATTCCTTCCATTTATTACTGCTAACCCTTCTTCCTCCCTTTGTTGCTGCTAATCCTACATAATGCATGGGCATAATATGACTTTGAGACCCCCCCCCCCCTACCGCCTACGCATTCCACAAGAAGTGAATAATCCCATATCTGCATTTTCCATAAATATGCTAAATTCCTCCGTTGATATGCAAACTCCTTTGTCAAGGCGCCCTTCCTCTAACCCAGCTTAAATATACGCTGCCAAGCTTGGTGGTGTTCATTCAGACGCTGTCTTTCCGACAGACCTGTTCTTCACCTGAGGACGGCTGCTTGCGTTGTGGCTGAAACGTCGTGAGAATTGTATTTTATTATGTTTTATTTTTTGTATTTTATTATTTCCCTTCTACGTGACTTTACCGAAAGAACCAAGAAGATGAATCCCTGCAGTCAAGAAAGCTTTAAATCGAAGGTTTTACTTAACTTGATTCTTCTGTTTGTCGTGGTCAAATCTTGTAATTAAAATTTCGTCCACTTCCCATTGTCCAATCAATTTCACATTTTGCACATGTACTCAGATCCGGTAACAATGCATGCCTGTCTCAAAATCGGCATCAATTAATCAATTAATTCGCTACTTTAATGCAATGTATATTTTGTGTGGAAGCATTATTTACATATATATTTGTGTAGGTCAAAAACGCCGCAGTCCCTAAACTGTGGAAGCGGCTCGCACAAAAAACAGGCGCCGCGTGTCTCAGGCGCCATTGACGTACTTCTCGACCGTGAGTTAAACGAAGTTAAGAAAAACCGTTGTTTAAAAAAAAAAATTTTTTAAAGGAGTTTATTTTCAACGGTTTTATTTAACTTGAAAGCTGTGTCGTGGTAAAATCTTGTAATCTACATTTCGTCCACTTCCCGTTGTCCAATCAATCCCTAATTTTGCACACGTACTCAGTTCCGGTGACAATGTGTGACTGTATCTGATCAAAATATTGTCCAGAAACTTGATTTAAACTCTCACCAGCTGCCCGTTTATGTGTAAACTTGATTTAAATTCTTATCAGCCACCTCTTCATCTGTAAACTTGATTTCGACTCTCATCAGCCGACTCTTCATCTGGAAACTTGATTTAAACTCTCATCAGCTGCCCCTTGACATGTAAACTTGATTTAAACTCTCATCAGCCACCCCTTCATCTGTAAATTTGATTTCGACTCTCATCAGCCGCCCCTTAATCTGTAAACATGATTTAGACTCTTAACTGTTCTGTTGGCTGACTGTCTGAGTTGCATTACATTTCTAAGTTTGCTAAGTTTGATATATTTTTATTTTTCCTCTCTATCACCTTTTTCCCTCTGTAAATGTCACCCCCACCCTCTCGCCCGTTGCGGCAGCCCCCCTCCCCCCTCCTCGGATTAGCCGAGGTCACCCACTCCTACCCTCTCTGCGATTACATTTACTTGCAAATTTCATCCCTAGTCCCGCCCACTTACCTTTGGGTTGTACCCACCACAAACGTCTATAACCTTTGGTTGCATTAGCTCTCTCGCTACATTTCCTCCTCAGCAGTCCGCCTGCTGTATTGTTTCACCTGAAGACAATGGCTTGTGTTGCTATCGAAACGTCGTGATTTATTAGTTATTTTTTCATTCTATGTGACTTTACCGAAAGAACCAAAGAGTTTGATTCAAACTCTCATCAGCCGCCTCTTCATCTGTAAACTTGATTTAGACTCTCATCAGCCATCCCTCCACCTGTAAACTTGATTTAGACTAAAATGAGTACATGGTGCGGTGTGTAAACATCGCCACTCAGGGAGACAAAGGCGTCGGGCATGCTGCTGGCCACCCACCCCCGTGTGATGTACCGGTCTTCATAGGTGTTACTCGCTAACAGCACTTGCCCCAAAAGTTTGGTAAGGGTATTCGCGGGATATTTGTTTTTGTAAATAGGGCCGAGTGGGTTGTTTACAACAGGTAAACAACAACAGCAGATAATCCATCGCACGGCCGTGAGACACTTCACTTGTGTTGAACCCATGCTGCTGACAGCCATGTGGCTGGCAGTGCCACAGTGGTGAGATGTTAACTCCCTCGCTTGGTATACAGGATGTCGTGGATTCAATCTCGACCCTGACGCCTGCTGTATATTTTGGAGTTTGCATGTTTTCACCGTGGTCGCGTGTCTGCTCTTTGTCTCTGGAATCATATTGCCACAAGATTAGATCTACATTCCCTACTATCAACCAATCACTTTGAATCACTCCTTTCCAGTGAATTCCTGCCTAGCTGCCACTTTATATAACTAGACGATATGTGGACATCGCGGATGTCACTGTGTGGTGCCGGCCCTAGCGGGGCACGGAGTGCGATGTACTCACATCGCGGACATCACTTATGTAGCGACATCCTGAATGTCAATGTGTAATGGCGGCTCTAGCGAGGCATGGCGTGCGATGCATTGTCATCACGGACACCCTGTAGGTGGGTGTAGTACCAGCCCTAGAGGGGGCTCGGTGAGCGCTGGAATAGCGCAGTGGCACCACGCGTGGCGTGCAGTGCTGACTCCTACAGGAGGGAGTGTGAGAGTGTCAGCCAGGGGATGAGGTTACCCTAGGCCAGGGGTCTGCAACCTTTAAGACATAAAGAGCCACTTGGACCCGTTTCCGAAGGAAAAAATAAACTGGGAGCCGCAAAACCATTGCAACATTTAAAACAAATATAACACTGCATATATTGTTTCTTACCTTATTGCTATATATATAGGATCGTGCAGTCAGCTGTCAATCTGAATAAAAAAATGACTTTTCACTTAACAATGTAAAATATATTTTTGGCAAATTAATAGCTAAATTACCTGGTTAATGGGATTTTTGCTCCTGAACCTCAGTGCACAGTGTCTGCACATCAGGGCTGTAAGACGTCACCTTCATTTTCACACAGGCTTGCAAGCTGTCATCTGTGAGGCGTGATCGATGTTTGTTTTTAATATAGTTCATGTTGGAGAAGACCTGCTCACATACATATGTGGAGCCGAAGATCGACAGGACTCCAAATGCATACTTTTTCATGTTTATATAAGTGTTGGGGATGGCATTCCATGTTTCGAATACAAGTTTGTCCTGTTTGGGAAGGTTTTCAATATCACTCCATTTATGATTCTGAGCCAGAATGGCCTTCTGACGGGCAACATCCTCAAGAGTAGCGGTCAAGCATTTGAACTTGGACACCCATATATCTTTGTCGGCTATATCGGCCAGTTCCATCTCAAGATCAGGTTGACTTACACCTGCAAATGCAGTCATATTCAATAGGGATGGATCGATCGCCAGGGGAGTGACAGGGAAGGATAATGTCGTTTTTTCCTCTCTGAACTCACAGAATCGTTTCCCAAACGAACTTTGCATTGTGGTGATTGCAGACTTGAAATATTCCAAATTTATCGTATCATGACTTTGTTTGAACTCTCTCAAAGAGGGAAAGTGAGACAGTGTACCTCTCTGTAAATCTTTGACAAACACTGTCAACTTGCGCTCGAATGCCAAAACCTCCTCCAGCATGTGCAGGGCTGTGCCTCCTTTCCCCTGAAGGGTTGTATTTAGCGTGTTTAGATGTGCTGTCATGTCTACCATAAAATGTAATTTTTCCAGCCACTCTGGCTGTTCCAGCTCAGCAAAGGTGAGCTCTTTGCTGCCCAGGAAGGTTTTTACTTCTTCCAAACATGTGACAAAGCAACGGCAACGTTATTGCCTGTCACCGGGCGGGCAGTGTGGAGCGGAGCGGCGACCTGTCAGCAGCGGCAACGCCAGAGCAGGTGTCACAGTGCGCCTCCTCCCCTCGCTAGCATCCGCCCCGGAGCCGCGGTCAAGGTTCAAAAGAGCCGCATGCGGCTCCGGAGCCGCAGGTTGCCGACCCCTACCCTAGGCCATGGCACTCTGGTTGACCCTGGAAGGCACGTGACCAGTAATATCTACACAGGGGCCCCAAGTGGGGGCTAGGGGGTGGTCACGTGTCAGGGTGAGATCCTATGGGAAGGGTCGAGAAACGCCAGGAGGTTTTTAGACGGTGGTTGTGGCCAAGGGCGGGGCCAACCACGACCCAGGCGTATTAAAACCGGGTCCGCACAGGGACCGGGGTTCAGCGTTGCTGTCTTCATCTGAAGATATACAATCTACGTTCTACGTCCAAGAAGAAGTCACCAACACGTGGACGAGGACCCAAGTTAGGGTCCTGCCCGTTGTAGCTACTCCCAGTAACTAGCGTAGTTAGCCTGGTAGTTCACCATAGGTTATCTGGTAAAGGGGCAGTAACCCCTTCGTGTTATGTGTTGGTGTTAATAATTATGTGTTGCCTCCAAGAAGTACGTCTGCGACTCAGTTGAATCCACTACACCTGCAAGTAACCTCCTTGTCTTGCGCGTTGTTTGCAATACTACTTTTTTTACGCTGCTGTGTTTTGCTCGGTGTATGTGTTTGTTGGTGATGGCACATTTATATTTTAGAGAGATCTGTAAATTTCATTGGAGATTTAATGTAGTGTTTCTTGGCAAATTTTGTGTTTTACCCCTGGCACTTTTTACGACCAATCTTGCACTTTTTAAATGTATTAGTTTGCTCAAAACTTTTCAAAGAAATGTTTTATATTTTTAATTATATAACTTCTTACCCTTTTTTATGTATTCATTTGTATTCATTTATTTTTCTCTGTTATGCCTGTCACAGACACGGTGTGGGTTTTTTTTATTGATGAAACCCAACTTAAGAGCTTCATAGCTCACAGGTTACCGTACTTCAAAATAAACTGAACTGAAACTGCGTGGATTTTTCTCCGTTTTTTCCGTCCACATTTAGAGTCAACATCACGCGTTTAGAGTATTTGGCTGCTATACATTTCCACATGATGAAAAACCACTTCGTTGAGCTATCTTTTGTGGCCAGGTCGCTTCTGAACAAGAGCCTGACCTGGTAAAATAAAAATAGTTAATTTAATTTTAAATATAAACAAAATGTACGATGACGTCATGTCACCGTTTGCACCGCTGGTTATACGACGTTCGCTCCACGTGGCTCGTTAGATGACACTGCCCATGCCGCTGGTTACCTGACGTCATTGCCCATGCCGCTGGTTACCTGACGTCACTGCTTTGCGGCCCACGGCTCCGCGAGACTCAAGGCGGGGAGAGTGCGGGGAGGGTTCCGCTCCATCGACACCGATGTCATCCCCAGGCGAGTACAGCGCTGGTGCTGTGAGAGAACGGCGCTGGTACAGTGAGAGAACAGCGCTGGTACAGTGAGAGTACAGCACTGGTGTTGTGAGAGAACAGCGCTGGTGTTGTGACAGAACAGCGCTGGTACAGTGAGAGTACAGCGCTGGTACAGTGAGAGAACAGCGCTGGTACAGTGAGAGTACAGCACTGGTGTTGTGAGAGAACAGCGCTGGTGCTGTGAGAGAACAGCGCTGGTGCTGTGAGAGAACAGCGCTGGTGCTGTGAGAGAACAGCGCTGGTGCTGTGAGAGAACAGCGCTGGTGCAGTGAGAGTACAGCGCTGGTGCTGTGAGAGTACAGCGCTGGTGCTGTGAGAGAACAGCGCTGGTGCTGTGAGAGAACAGCGCTGGTACAGTGAGAGAACAGCGCTGGTACAGTGAGAGTACAGCGCTGGTGCTGTGAGAGAACAGTGCTGGTGCTGTGAGAGAACAGCGCTGGTACAGTGAGAGTACAGCGCTGGTGCTGTGAGAGAACAGCGCTGGTGCTGTGAGAGAACAGCGCTGGTACAGTGAGAGTACAGCGCTGGTGCTGTGAGAGAACAGTGCTGGTGCTGTGAGAGAACAGCGCTGGTACAGTGAGAGTACAGCGCTGGTGCTGTGAGAGAACAGCGCTGGTGCTGTGAGAGTACAGCGCTGGTGCTGTGAGAGAACAGCGCTGGTGCTGTGAGAGAACAGCGCTGGTGCTGTGAGAGAACAGCGCTGGTGCTGTGAGAGTACAGCGCTGGTGCTGTGAGAGTACAGCGCTGGTGCTGTGAGAGAACAGCGCTGGTGCTGTGAGAGAACAGTGCTGGTACAGTGAGAGAACAGCGCTGGTACAGTGAGAGTACAGCGCTGGTGCTGTGAGAGAACAGCGCTGGTACAGTGAGAGTACAGCGCTGGTGCTGTGAGAGAACAGCGCTGGTGCTGTGAGAGAACAGCGCTGGTACAGTGAGTACAGCGCTGGTACAGTGAGAGAACAGCGCTGGTGCTGTGAGAGAACAGCGCTGGTACAGTGAGAGTACAGCGCTGGTGCTGTGAGAGTACAGCGCTGGTACAGTGAGAGAACAGCGCTGGTACAGTGAGAGTACAGCGCTGGTGCTGTGAGAGAACAGCGCTGGTACAGTGAGAGAACAGCGCTGGTGCTGTGAGAGTACAGCGCTGGTGCTGTGAGAGAACAGCGCTGGTACAGTGAGAGAACAGCGCTGGTACAGTGAGAGTACAGCGCTGGTGCTGTGAGAGTACAGCGCTGGTGCAGTGAGAGAACAGCGCTGGTACAGTGAGAGAACAGCGCTGGTACAGTGAGAGAACAGCGCTGGTGCTGTGAGAGAACAGCGCTGGTGCTGTGAGAGAACAGCCCTGGTACAGTGAGAGAACAGCGCTGGTACAGTGAGAGAACAGCGCTGGTACAGTGAGAGAACAGCGCTGGTGCTGTGAGAGAACAGCGCTGGTACAGTGAGAGAACAGCGCTGGTGCTGTGAGAGAACAGCGCTGGTACAGTGAGAGAACAGCGCTGGTGCTGTGAGAGAACAGCGCTGGTACAGTGAGAGTACAGCACTGGTGCTGTGAGAGAACAGCGCTGGTGCTGTGAGAGAACAGCGCTGGTGCTGTGAGAGAACAGCGCTGGTGCTGTGAGAGAACAGCGCTGGTGCTGTGAGAGAACAGCGCTGGTGCAGTGAGAGAACAGCGCTGGTGCAGTGAGAGAACAGCGCTGGTGCAGTGAGAGAACAGCGCTGGTACAGTGAGAGAACAGCGCTGGTGCTGTGAGAGAACAGCCCTGGTGCTGTGAGAGAACAGCGCTGGTACAGTGAGAGTACAGCGCTGGTACAGTGAGAGTACAGCGCTGGTACAGTGGGGCTCTGTTAAGTATTCGCAGAAGGGAGCGATGTCGTTGCTGTATGAAGTCCCAACTGAGTAATCTGTATGTACATTTATAGCTTTAACACGTAGGCTTTCGCGACCAATATCCATAATAGAGGTTTTTTTTAGTTAGATCGCGTAAATATGTGATCTAACCCAAAAACCTCAATCAACTTTGTTTTGTGCCCTGCACACAACACAAAACCACATCAACACGCACGCTGCAGTTCCTACACACAACACACAGTTCATTGCAGGTATTTTTATGTCATACTGGCAGGAAGTACCCGGCTGTGCCCGGGGGAAAAATATATTTCAAAACTTGTCTTCTCTTAAAATACATAACATATACATACACAAATACTAATCTATTGTGACAGCCCGGCGTTCCATTTGTCTGTCCATTTGTCCATCAACAAACTTATAAGAGGCTTGCAGACGTCCTTAATCAAAAATTAATAGAAAGTGGAGGGTAAATAGTTGATCTAAAAGGTTTCCAAAAATTGTCGACCCCCCACCCTCAAAAAATATTTTTACCCCCCCTCCCCCCAGCCAATTTAATTTTATCGTCATATATACCGACACACCCTACATACAATAGTGTCAGTCATATCTAGTGATTCTATAGTAGTGTCGTGTAGAATCACTCAGTCGGATACGTTGTTCCAAGTCACCTGCTTACACTTTATTACTCTTTCGCACCAGTTGTAGGCGATCCTATCTCTGTCTATACCGTAATTTTGTTAACCAACTTCCCCTATCTACTTTATACCTCACTGACCTGCCTGCGGCAGCTGTTCCTCTCAACAGCTCCGCACTCAC
The DNA here is from genome assembly GCF_965212315.1 of Lampetra planeri. Lineage (NCBI taxonomy): Eukaryota > Metazoa > Chordata > Hyperoartia > Petromyzontiformes > Petromyzontidae > Lampetra > Lampetra planeri. Next base: position 2,511,501 of record NC_136122.1, on the reverse strand, counting down.
AGCTCCGCACTCACAGCTCCGCACTCACAGCTCCGCACACAGCAGCTCACACAGAGCGTGCACACAGTCGTGCTCACACAGAGCTTGCACACAGCAGCGCTCACACAGAGGCTTCACTCACACAGAAGCTTCGCTCGCACATAGTTTGCACACAGCTGCTCTCCCTCTGCGCCGCTGCCCTCGCCTACATTCCCTCAGACCCGCTCACTCGTCCGATCTGGGCGGTGGGATCAACCATCACCCGACTGTTGACTCGTGAGGGTTGAGGTCCATCCCTGGCTTGAGCGCCAGCGGCGAGATGTCTTCACCTTGGTCCCAGAACCAGAACTCCCGCTTCGCTCTCACACACCCCCTTATATCCTCCCAATTATCCAGCTCCTCCCTTGTGTTTCTTTAGGGCCCGACAGGCTAGCGCCTGTCAGGCCATCAATCACTCCTTATCGCACATCTCCAAGGCGATACCTCTGGTGCCAGCGTACGACCCCGGACCGACCCCGTCCACAACTGAATTTCCCCTTAAAGAGGTGGCGGTTTGCACGTGGAACCTTACGTTGCACACGCGCACCTGCCTGCCCTCGGTTTCCCTAGGGCAGGGGTCGGCAACCAAAATAACAAGAAGAGCCATTTCTTTCCAATTCGGTACAAAATTCAGTATTTCAAGAGCCGCAATGCATCTGAGTACATACTGTACATACGTACATATCGTCAAGAAGCAGCCCGTAAAGAGCCGCATGCGGCTCCGGAGCCGTAGGTTGCCGACTCCTGCCCTAGGGCATCAGTGCGCACCACGTATTTTACCACACTTCATCAGTGTAGTGTTCTTCACGGAGGCACACACTGGAGTTGGAGGCAATACGTTTATTTCAACATCCCAACAGGGGAACTATAACGTACACTGGTTCTACTGCTATGTGTTAGCTAGACCGTTATCTATGTGGACAGCGCGTTAACTACACGAAAGGGTCCGTCAGCCTACATGCTGCCTGACCCACGATGCCGAGCGAATACTTAGCACCCAGGGTTGATTTCACAGACGAGCCCCGATCACTGTCAGGGCTTCCCCTTTATCCCGTTCAGTGTGGCCTTGCCCTGCCCTCAGCCCTGCCCTCTTCTCGATCTTGCCAGAAGGCTCCCGGCTTGTATCACATACCCCTCGGGGTCCCCCTTCGGGTCCCCTTGCTACCCCGTGCCGGTCAAGTGCCCTCTCCGGTTCACACCGGGCAGCACGTTCGCACCTGCTCACCTCCAACCCTCACCAGAAACATCCCCCAGGGTCCGTTTCCATGGCAATCCGGAGCTTGCACACAGCAGGTGGTGCCATCCACCAAAGTGACTCAACTCAGTCACCACACTAACATCATAATGACACCATTTAAGTCACTACAGTAGTATCCACTGACCCTACAGTAGTATCTACTGACACTACAGTTGTGCTTTTGACTGTAATATTATCTACTGACATAGTATCTACTGAACATAATAGTATCTACTGACTGTAGTGGTATCTACTGACTATAGTTGGATCTGTTTAACACGTAGGCTATAGTAGTATCTACCGACTCTACAGTAGTAGCTCCCTAAATTTTTATTTAAAATTTTTGTGACTGCAGGAATTCATATGCTTTGGTTCTTTCGGTAAAGTCACATAGATAGAAAACAAAAATAATAATAAAAAACCAAAAACTCATGACGTTTCGATCGCAACACAAGCGGTCGTCATCAGGCAGAGAGAAAAGGGGGGCAAGCCCCCAACTGCAACTGTTTATAAAGGCTTGAAATGGGCATAGCCCAAGTGTCAGAAGGAGTGGGGCCAAGTGCTGCGGGGCCAAGTGCTGCGGGGCAGCATGAATGGACGAGCCAAAGCTGTGAGTGGGCGGGGCACAAGAGCCGTGGAGCCAGCCCTGAGCGTCGAGCTGTGCAGTCCAAGTGTGTTAGCAGCATGGGCGGGGCAGGAAATGCAGGAGAAGACAAAGGGGGAGAGAGAAGGGAGCAGATCTAGGGGGAGAGAGAGGGTGTAGAGATGGTGGGTATTGCACCTCGCTCCACACATCCACACTGCTGACGAAGGTTGACAAGAAATTACATATCAACTCATGACCGAAAGTGGTTGAAGACCTCTTTCCAATGATTGCTGGGTTTATAACCGTCTTCTCGGTTGAAATTGTGTCTGTGTCTATATATGTGGATGGCTTCATGAACGAATCTTTGTTGATAGCTAGTAGGCTTGCAAAGTACCATCGTTTTAGAGAAATATATTTTGTGTAAGCCAGCTGCAATAAAATAATGATCAGCTATGGCAGAACTATTGGTCCTACCGTGTTTCAAATCTGCCTTATGTTCACGAACACGGTCTGAGACATGTCGCTTAGTTTCCCCAATGTAACTGCTGCCCCAGATACAGCTTAGTTGGTAGACACCGGGATATTGTATGTCAGGAATCTTGTCCTTCACAGATGGGATCAGATCACAATTTTTTTGTACTGTGTTACTTTGGACCTGGATCTTGTGTTTGTTCATGATTTTGGAAATCTTTTTGGTTACCCCTGCTATGTATGGCAAGGTGATGGTTTTGATTGGATCTTCAGATGGTTCCTTCCTCACGGTTGCGGTGATGGCTTTACGGACTGTGTAGTCAGAATATCCATTCGCCTTGAGAGCTTGGTGTACGCGTATGAGTTCACTGGTTAGGTGTTCATGGTCGGAAATACATTGGGCTCTATGGGTGTAGCGTTTTGATTCGGGAATTCTTCTGGGATAGATGATGGTGGGATTCAGGTTTTAGGTAGGCATCAGTATGGGTTATTTTCCTGTAGACAATGGCTCATTGAGCCATCTGGTCTCTTTTTGATTAAGACATCCAAGAAAGGTAGTTTTCCATCCTTTTTTACCTTCATTGTGAATTTTGTGGCTGGGTGTATGGAATTGATGTTGTTGAGGAATTGGTTCAGAGCCGGTCGACCATGTGGCCAGATGACAAACGTGTCATCCACGTACCTCTTCCACAAAGACAGGTGTAGAGTGGATGCCTGGATGGCATCCGTCTCAAATTTTTCCATGAAAATGTTGGCTACAACCGGAGATAAGGGAGAACCCATTGGGGTACCTTCAGTTTGTTCGTAGAATGATCCATTCCAGGTGAAGTATGTATTGTGAGGCAGTGTCTCGCCATCAGCATTCAATCCTTGTTGGACCAAATTTTCAATGATTGCAATGGTATCGGGCACAGGAACTTTGGTGAACAAAGAAACTACATCGCAATTAACGAAAACATCACCTGGGGGCTGTGCGATGTCTTTAATTGATGATACCAGGTGAACTGAGTTCAGTACAGAAGAGGTGGTCTTACCAGTGAATGGCTGCAAGGTCTCAGAGAGATATCGGGCCAGTTTGTAGGTGGGTGAGCCAATGGTGGAGACGATGTAACGGAGGGGTGTACCTTCTTTGTGGATTTTTGGTAAGCCATATAATCTGGGTGGTCTAGCAGCAGAAGGTTTTAAGGAAAGCCGTTTGGTCTGTTCAATTAATGAAGCTGAATCAGTAATGATACTGTTCGTTTTAGTAACGAGGCTATTGGTGGGATCTTTTTTTATTTTTGTGTAGCTACAGGGTTTTGTCCATGACGACCATGGCATTGCCCTTGTCAGCTGAAATGATGACGATTCTGTCAACAGCATAATTTTTTGGAGCTAAAATAGCCTTCTCCCGTAGCCAGATAACATCTTGAAAATGTTTTTGCATGTTTGGGTACACTTTTTCCTCCATTTCCTCTTCTTAAGTGGTAAGGATGCCTTTAGACATGGTGATAAGTCCATTTGTGTCGTCAGCAAGAATACTGCAATTTTCAATATCAAGAAGAGATTCAGAAAAGTTTCCTGCCTCTTGGTCTCTATGGAGATTTACGCGCATGTTTGTAGTTAGCTTCAATTTCATCACGTGTCTCCAGAGGAATGATGATTGATGCAGGTATTTAACTCATCAGCTTTATTTCCTCGAAGTACTACAGGTAAGGTCTGTCAGAAGTCACCAGCCTTGATAAAAGTTACACTACACATAATCCTGGAATTGTGCCAAAGGTCCTGCAAAGTTGTGTTGTCAGCCTCAAATGCTCCTTTGTGGAGCATGGTGCATTCATCACACACTATGAATTCACTATTAACCAGGACTTGTGCAAAATATTGCAAACAGGGGATTCTTGTCGGGATGGATCCAATAGAAACTTGAATGTGGAATGGGCAGTTCTTCCTCCAGGGAGCAGAGTTGCCGCAATCCCTGATGATGCCACAGCCAGAGCAATTGTCTCCCTCTGGTGAAACTTAGTCAGGAGCAGGTTGAGGACAAAGGTCTTCCCAGTACCACCAGGTGCATCAAGGAACAATATACCTCCATTTTTAGACTCAATGTCTTCCAAGATTTTTTTATGTAGGCTTCTTTCTGCATCCACCAGCTTTGGTTCATTTTCCTCAATAAAGTTGAAAATCTCTAAACCATCATAGGACATTTCACGTATGATCTCTTGGGCAAGAGCATGCTGGTTGTCCCTGGAGGGTGTTGGTAGTCCAATAGACTTGAGGTCTTTTCCACCAATGGAATAAAGTTTGTCATCAAGGAGGATTAGGGCCTGGTTAAAGATGGCATCAGAAAAGTTCACCTCGAGGTTGGGATTTTCTCGTTGAGCTCTGCGGAGGATGTCCTCACTCCTGCCTTCCTTGTATTTTTCCCAAAGTCCCATGGGGTTAGAAGGGCTGCAAACTTAAAGAATTATGCAAAAGAGCAATCTCAGTTGAGAAGGGGACTTAGTAACAGAAGCTTCTGTCATAGCTTTATCAAGATGCTGATCATCTTCAAGAATTCCATGAAGATTGCAACCTTCCCTGTATGTTTGACAGATGACTCCTTCCACTGTTCTTAGGTCTTAGAAATATTTTGTCCCTTTGACAACATGGAGAAGCATTCACAGAAAATAGCACTCCTGATTGTTGGGATGAACTGTGTAGACTCTTCCTAAGGCATAAGATTCACCGTCACCAGCACGGCACTTCCATTTTTTTTAGCAGACCAGGTATAGTAGGAGGGAACTTTATGATAGAACAGGTTGGCAGAAAATTGATCACTTTGGCACAAAAAAACGCCATAGAGGTTGTATCTTGTGGAGCCAGGGCCTGTTCTTGGAAATTTCTTTTGGTGAAGTAGATGCATTGATCATTTTCAAGGTGAACTGCCAAATGGACCATTGTGGGGGAATGCTCATGGATGGGGAAGCCAATAATTCTCCAAATGGCCTCATTGCTGCTGATGTAACTTCTTTTGACAAAAAGTTTAACTTCATCCACACTTTCCCCCTCTTTTTGTGAGGCAAACAGCCATGTAAGATCCTTTGTTGGTGTATTTGCAAACATTTGATGGCTTTCACAGAAATGCAGTATACCACATTAACGTGGGCCTCAAATATCTTGCATAAGAGAGGGCAGAGTTAGTGCCTGGTCTGAGCGTTGTTTCAAATCCACCATCTTCAGTTTTTATGCAACGATAGAGAGGATAGCCATCTTGCCCTGCCTGAGTTTCTTTCAAGAAGTTTGTTGGATACTTTTTGGTGCACTTGCGGTCTTGCATACATGGTGCATTTGGATTGAGCACCCCACATGGGCCATGGACCATTTGCTTGCAGACCACATCAAATAGGGCAGGGTCTTTTTTGGGGTCGGGTAGCTCAGTACTGATAAATGTGTTAATGTCACTTGAATAAATTTTTCCCTTAACCATACCAATATGTGGGCATGAGGAAGACCACGTTTTTGCCACTCAATGGTGTGCAAGTTACATATTGTCTTCCCAATGACGCCGCCTTCCTTTGTCATAATAAGCCTCATGAGTTGATCAACTTTGAGTTTAAACACCCTTGCAATGATGTCATGTCTCTCTGTTGGCTTTTGGTTTTGATAAAGCTCAACCTGGATCTCCTTCCATTTTGGATTGCAAGTGAAGATGATAAAGAGATCAGGCCTGCCATATTTCCTGATATAGGTCATTGCATCTTGAGTCCTCTCATGCATGTATCTTGGTCCACCTGTGAAGGATGAGGATAAAATAACGAATCTCTGCACATTCAGAGCGTTTACATCCCCGTCAGCATTGATAGCGTCCCTGAGATGAACATACTGTTCTACACGCAGACGTTTTTTATTGAGTTGAATGTAAAGAAGGCGCTCACTCTCAATTTTGTCATACTCATCCACAACATACTGGTGAAAGAGTTTGGCGCACCTTAATATGTGGTTTCCTCCTTCTTTGTCCATGATCATGAAGGAATAGAAGTCCTTAGAGGAGACGGTTTTGTGAGGATGATTTTGGCCCGTTGCTTTGATAATTTGAGGCATCTGGAAGTGGTAACCATCTTGCCCTTGCCACAGTATTATGGGGTATTGTAGGGCATCATATGCTTTGTTTGTCTCAGGAACTAGTTTGATGGTATTTCTTTGGTATCGAAGCACAATGTCTCGCTTACCATGTCCTTCAACCACCATAAAAACAGCAACCTCGCCACAAGTTGGGGCATTGCACCTGCATGCGTGCTCCCCCCTTGGGACCTTGGATGCACTGCTGATAATTTTCATTGGAGGTGACTTGTTGTGCTACATGTTTAAAACGTATGATCATTAATTTGTGTTGGTTGAACATCCGTTGGAGGGAGAGAACAATTTTAGTCTGGCACTAGAAACATTGCTGCATCGCTGGTTGCCTTGCTGACCTTCATCTCCCATGAAGTATATCTGAATAAACTTGTGCTTTTTGCCAGGCAGTGGTTGAATGGATCCAATTCGATGAAAGACTTGAATTTTGAAGGTGGGCATTCATCCTGGCTCCACTATCTCCTTTGTTGGACCAAAATAAGTCATTTGAAAGTAAAAAATGTACTTCCTGATGTTGATCAGAAAGTGTTAAAACTCAGGGGTATGGCCAGATATCAAGGATTTCAGTGGCTCGGGGGGGTCTGCACGTAGCTAAGTTTGACTTTTCCATCACTGCTGCACATTCCCTTGGATTCTCCTTTCCACTTTTTAGCACCACATTCTTTGCAAGTAATTGACATAGAGCCTAATATCACCATGGACTGATGATCAATCTCAGGTTGGTAATTTAAAGCTGCTGTGTTCCAGTCCGGGTTATTTCTTCTTTATGCAGCATGATGGACTTGCCTCTGGCGTTCCATTTTTAAATCCTTTATATTAAGTTCGCTTGCTTGCTTGCTTGCGTGCTTGCTTGCTTGCTTGCGTGCTTGCTTACGACCGTGCAAATCTTTCGGTCGTTTTTTAACCCACTTCCCATGATCCAATCGAGCTGACATTTTCCACACAGACTCGTTGTGCGAGACAATTAATGTTCGTGAAAAAAAATTCCCAAAATTTTACACTTTTTAGGCAAAAAAAAAATGTATTTTACATATATTCAAATAGAACTCATTCACAGTATAAGAGCCCAGAGCGTAACCCCTCCACAGGCCGTGGCGGAGTAGCGCAGTTGGTAGCGCCCTCGCTTCCCATGCCAAAGGTCGCGGGATCGATCCCCGCGTCCTCCACAGGCGAATATATTTTTAAATCCTTTATATTAAGTTCGCTGCCACGCATATAAAGGATTTATAGTCAAAAACTTTGTTTTTACGGGTTATACTTATTTGAATGTTGTGGTTCCTCAGCCCGTGCTGCTGCAGTGACTGTGCGGTCCTTAGCTTGTCGAGATGCACGTTTTTCAGTAGTTTCCTTAGCCCGTACCTCTGCAGCGGCTGTGCGGTCCCTGGCTTTTCAAGTTGCCCGCCGTTCTCGTGTTTCCTCAGCCCGTGCTGCAGAAGTGGTTGTGCAGTCTCTAGCTTGTCTCCATGCATGATGTTTAGGATTTACCTCCGTGTGTGTATCTGCAGAAGTAACTGTACAGTCTGTAGATTGTCTTCATGCACGCTGTTCAGGATTTACCTCGGTGTCTGCATATGCAGAAGTAACTGTACAGTCTGTAGCTTGTCTCCATGCACGCTGTTCAGGATTATCCTCAGCTTGGGCTGCTGCAGTGACTTTGCAGTATCTGGCTTGTCTCCATGCACACTGCTCTTCAGTTTCCTCAGGCTGTGCTGCTGAGGTGCCTTCGTTGTTTGTTACCTGTTGAGAAAGCCGCTGCTCCTCAACTGTTTGTTTTACGTGCCACAGCGCCACTCGCTTTGTGTTTGTTTTTCTCTTGGAGTGGCTTGATATTTTTTTGGCATTTTTGCCACGAAGGAGACCCTCGCTCCCGCTGCTCAGCAAGCTCGTTTGCGTTGCTCGGGACAACCGCGAGTTGGCGTTTCTACGTATGCGCAGTTGCGTACTTTGGCATGCGCTCAAAGTTATCATTATGATCAGCGTAATTTGTTATGAAGTGTGATTTTATTAGTTACATTGGACCAAGGAGAAAAACAAATAGCACGTTTTTGTCTGGGGGCATAGTGGGTTGTATCTGTGTACTTTGTTTAAACGTAGAACCAACAGTTTGTCAGTTAAAAGTGTTGCACGGATAGGCGTTCGCAGACAGACAGAAAGTCAGACAGGCAAAATGGATGAACTGTTTATCAGAGTAATATAATGTGTAAGAATACATTAACCCACTGGGCCCCTCTAACGTGTTAGGCGCAGTGATGACATCGCCTTCCTCGATACCGGAAACAGGAAGACTTTATTCACAATTCTGACAATCGCATGATGATGCTGTAATCACCAACGAAACTTCGTTTAAATCAAATTGTAAATTTTGTGGTTTTGCTGTCCAGCACACCAGTGGTGGTTGGTGAAATATGAAGTAACTAATTCCCATGTTTTGTTGACGTGACAAACCTTATTAATTGGCTGTGTTAGGTGGAGGTGGGTTTATGACGCATTTATATTTACGAGATATAACCCAAATAATGTTTTTTGAATGCATAATATTGGTCGTGAAAGCCTACATATCAGTTTCATTGTCTTGCATTAATGTAGCAGTGGTGAACGGTAGTAGTTATCCTGTGTTGTAAATGTTTAAGATGTTTTTAGTCTTTGTAGCAAGAGAGATGCTGCCACCGTGAAGTTAGCGCACTCTCTCAACGGGAGCCCGCGCCGCACACTGTGCGTGGTGCCACCGCGCTTAACCAGCACTCGCCAAAGCCCCCACTAGGGCTGGTACTACACCCCGTGTCCGTGTTGTACATACAACAGTATACATCCCGCCGTGGCCTCGCAGGCCCGGCACCACACAGTGACATTCCCAGTCACTACAGATGTACCCCCGACTTTTGGGTCCTGGAGTAACAAAGTCAGCGTACAGTTATATACGATGTGAGTAAATGTACAGGAACGCAATACAGATGGTGAGAATTGTGACCTTAGCTGGTACGGACCACAGTGTTACTCGTGGTGTACAACGCTGCACTCTCAAAACTGTTACAGCCCCAGTAAAAGCATATACAATATAGGAAGAATTCCCTTCTCTTGTCTCCACATATACATTATTATGAGCTTGTGTACAGTACTGGCAAACCATTGTCTTCAAGCATGGGTTAAAGTCTATTCGGTAGACTGAGGGCATAGAGATTGCAATTGTAGCTTGCATGTCGAGGTACCAGGTTTCATGCCACATACTACGTGACAAGAAATACTCCAAACTTATATTTTGGAGAATATAGTATTTTTCCCCATCAAGTGTTTTGCACTGCGTTTTCACAGGTCTCACAGTGTTCCTGGAGAAAAGAGCACTCATTGAATCGGCACTAAAAGGGGTCATACCATTACATATATGGCGATACATTCCCGACAGCGTTATTTCTTTTGTATGAGCAATATATGAGGGCTTCATTGAGGGTATCAGCTCGTTGCCCTGCGAGCAGTGTACTGCCTTACATCGTATCCAAATTGGCCATCGCAGGTAAAATCACCTTTTTCACAAGTGGAAAATAAAAGTATCACCCACGTGCGACTGTGGCGCAGCAATCAGCAGAACGCATCTTGGACTCTTGTCCACTACAAGCGTTCCCCAAGGGCACAAGTGGGATTCACTCATCCTCTTTAGCCAGCAGCTGGATTTATAACCAAGACATCGATTTATGGTTTTTAGTTTATAACCCATACAAATTAAGAAGTGCACAATTCTGGCAAAATTTCCCGATGATGCTGGATGTAATTACCAGCGAAACGTCACAGTTCTTAAATTGTACATGTGGATTTACTCTCCAACACGCCGGTGGGCTGAACGAGTAACTAATTAGTACGTTTTGTTTACGTGACAAACCTTAGTAATTGGCTGTGTCGGGTGGTGGCGGGTTAATTACACATTTATACTTGCACGATCTAACCCAAAAAACCCTTTATTATGAGTGTATAATGGGTAGTGCTGTGCTTCATATGGATTGACATTGTGCCCTGCTGCTGCTATGTGTAGGTGAGGCAGCCATGTGAAGCCTCCATTGCAGGAAAAGCAGACGGGGTCCATGGGGCAGCAAGTGTCTCAGGGCGGGGCTGCCAGGCTGTCCGAGAAGATGCTCAAGCAGGCATGGCTGCTGCGTGAGATCGCCAGCCTCCCCTATGAAGACTTCCTCGGCCGCATCGGTGACATCAATGATACGTGCGTGGATAATGAGTGACAGTAATGTGTGGGTGTGTATGGAGACACAGATGGCTGGGTGCCCTACTGGCCACATAAGCCGCTGTGTCCTGTGGTGTCCTTTATAGGTGCTAGCTCATAGCATTTCTCTGAGGTTCTATAAGGATACACATGATATTTATTTTCATGCCTGTTTGTTTACTGTGGGGAGCGGGAGCATAGTGGTTAGTGCGCAGTGCTACAAACCCGGCGACTCGAGTTCAATTCCTGGTCACGGCGAACATTGGTGACGAATATCTGAACCGGTCCTGGGCCTCCCCTCGGTCGACTCGGCCTCAAATGAGTGCTTGCTGCGGTATGTAAAACATCGCCACTAGGGGACAAAGACAGCCAGGCATGGTCCTGGCCGCTCACCCTCTCGTGTGCAATGCCGGCTTTCATAGGTGCTCGCGAACAGCACTTGCCCCAACAGCCCATTGAGGCTATACTGAGGATTTTTGTCTTTGTTTACTGTGTGTTACGCTACAACAATCCTGGAAACCCAAGTATAGATATGGCTGGTAGCTCTACATTTTGTATTTGATGGGCATCAAGATGCCCAGTATTAAGTAATATTGTACTGTATTATAAAGAAGGATGCAATTGGTACATTAATTTCTACATTTTATTGGGATTTTAAAGATTTAATATGCTGTAAGGTTCTCTTAAGACTCGTTATGCTCATCTAGGCTTGCGCATGCATGTTCGTATTTCCATGTGTGTTTGTGTGTGCAGTGCTGCACTTGCTCCAAAAGTGTGTTAAGGCTATATGGGGGATATTGGTTTGTGCAGTGCACGCAGGTTAACAGGGGGCCAAGACAAGCACCTGCTGTTTGAGGTGCAGCCTGGCTCTGATGCCACACCACTTTGGAAAATCACAGTGCGTGTACTGTGCACCAAGGTGAGGGTTGCCATCATATTTGTGCATGTATGTGTGCGTACGTGTGTGTGCGTACATGTATGTGTGCGTACACGTGTGTGTGAGGCAAAGTATTAATAATAATTTAGTGCGTTTTGGTGTTTGCACCATTTTTATAGCACGAGGCTATAATAAAGGCGATGTTACACTTTAGTTTCACAGTCTGTGTGATATCACTGTGTGATCCTAATTGAGTCATTTGCGGGTAACTTTTCACATTTGGCAAAATTGGACCGTGACACCGACATACGATAGCCTATTTGTTTCGATGGACATTGAACTACTGTCGTGTATGTTACGGTTTAAATACCCGCAGTAATAACCAGGGCAGCCTGCCCGTTTTTAACTACGAGCCTCTGTAACAAGTGGCCAGAGTGGCTACTGCTGGAGCCATGTCACTGCCATGATACATGATATCTGGATACTGTCACGTATGAGGAAAATTTAATTCGCTGGGAGACAGCGGTGATGCAGAGCACCTCATTTTTTTGTATCGGCGACAGATTGGACACAAAAAGAGATGGCTGCTTTCAGTGCAGTATTTACTTAGCACCAAAGCGACATACAGCAAAACACGTCTTAACAACATTTCCGCGAAATACAGGTGTGTGTGTGCGTGTGTGTCGCTGTTAGCACCGCGGTGCTGTTACTTGCGTGTCAAAGAGTCCACATTTGTGTCTCACGCTGTAGACAACACCCTGACCCTTACTTGATCTCATGTTCAACAAAGACAAATATCTCCTGTATATCCTTAACAGACTGTTGGGGCAAGTGCTGTTAGTGAGTAGCACCTATGAAGGCCGGCGCTGTGGCACATGAAGCGGTGGGTGGCTAGCACCATGCCCGGCCGCCTTTGTTTCCCCAGTGGGGAGGCCCAGGACTGGTTCAGATAATCGTCACTGGTGTTGGCTCTGAGCGGGAAGTAGTGCAATGCGCTAACCATTACGCTCGTTCCCATGTGTTCAACTTCCACACAATCACAAATAATGCCTTGGTAGTGGCAGCGCCATCATTAGTCTGCTAGTTTAATCTCGTTACGGATCAGACGATTGTCGTCACAGCTGCAGAATGGGGCTGATGAAAATGAATACTAACACTTTCACTCTCAGTGTAAATATTTACATTGATCTAGGCTATTAACACTGATGTAAATAACCATGTCTGCTTTGAATAGAAAAATAACGTTACATATATATGTCTAAGCATCTGTATTATATACATGATTACAGTATAATGTTACGACAAAACGTTATCACTTATGCTTTCTGCCCTGTTCAAATGAGAGGTCTCGGCTGCGGCGATATATCCTCCTCTGAGAATGTTGTCTCTATCTGAACCACCGTCTATATGGGTGAGGCAATTATCATGACCCCTCCCCCACCACAGTGGGCCACTTCATGACTGGTATGTCTGAACATTTTTAAACATCGAAGGAATCAACACGTGTATAACAATCCGGTAGGAACCAGTCGAAACCATTTTGGAAGCAACTAACATCAAAATAAGCATGAACTTGCACTCTTCTGTGCCTCAGATGCTGCTCGTCTTCACATGTCGAGTGGCATGTAGGAAGCAGTCATGGCTGACACGACCGCTGCTGGGGAGCATCGACCAGAGGCGTAGCTAGGGGGGGGCAGGGGGGTACATATGTCCCCGGGCACCAAGGTAAAGGGGCGCCAAAATGAGGCTTACAACGTTACATTATAACTTATTGCGGCGGGCGCGGCAGCCTGAAACTACTGCACAAATCTACACCTCAACCTAAAAGTTTATATATGCCGCTACACACAGCCTACATTTCACGTAATTACATTTTGGTACGCGCGCCTATTAAGAACTTACATGGAAGAACGTCCCAAACAACAGACAGGCGCAGTCTTTCAGCCTTAGTCACTGGCCTGTTTTTTGGTGGCAGAAACTACGACGGCCTATTTTTAGTTCTTATTAGTGACACCACGCTCCAGGCGGCTGCAGCAGCCGCAGCAGCCCACGCACGTTCAATTACATCATCATGGTTTAAACGCCGACTAGCGAACGGAGAGGAAGTGAATCGTTCGTGGCTATTATATTCACCAATCAATAAAGCTGCTTACTGTTTTTGTTGTCTATTATTTACATCATCGAGTTCAAACTCACGAGCTTCATTTGAGTTAACAAACGGTTTCAACAAGTGGAGAAAGCCAGAAAAACTAAATTTTCATGAAAACAATCCTAGCCACCGCACAGCTTTTACTGCATGGAAGGAAGCCGAACGAAGGATAATTGATGGTACTGGAATTGACGCAGTGGTTCAAGCTCAGATTCATTTGGAAAAACAACGTTGGCGAGATATATTGCAAAGAATACTCACCTGTATTAAGTTTCTGGTTTCACAAAATTAGGCACTACGTGGCCATGAGGAAAATTTGAATGCGGATGAGGATAAAAATGTTGGAAAAATTATCGCGCTGATCAAACTCGTTGCGCAGTATGACCCATTGTTAGCAAAACACGTACAGCACGCAGGAGAAAATCCGGGATCAGTTTCTTATTTGTCACCGGAAATCCAGAATGAATTTATCCACATACTTGCGTCGACTGTAAAGAACCAATTGTTGAGTGATATCAGGAAAAACAAGTACTACGGTATCTTACTTGACTCAACTCCTGATCTAGGACATCGGGAACAGCTTTCTCAGGTCATAAGATTTGTGGATGTGGATTTTCAAACTAAAAAAGTAACTATCAAATAATTTTTTTTAGGTTATATCGATATACATGCAAAAGATGCAGCAAGCCTAGAAAGAGTCATCGTCGAAAGACTGAAATCTGACAACATACCTCTAGCCGACTGTCGGGCACAATGTAATGACAATGCTGCTGTGATGACTGGGCATATATCCGGCCTTCAACAACGAATATGTGACAAAAATCACAGAGCATTGTTTGTCAACTGTGACAACCACAGCTTAAACTTAGCAGGAGTACACTCAGCTAAACAGGATCCACATTTCGTCACATTTTTTGGAACAGTTGAAAGTATATATTTGTTTTTCTCTCGTTCAACAATTCGTTGGGAAGAGTTAAAAAAAGCTGTGCCCATCACAGTAAAGCGGGAGTCTGAAACATGCTGGAGTGCACGATCCGAAGCTGTTAAAGCTATCTATGAAGGACTGGATGAACTAGTAGGGCTGCTAGACAAATTATCGGAGGACGTAACTAGACGCCTGAAACCAGAAGCGATGCAAAACAGTTACAGGCATGCGTATTAAATTTTAACTTCATAGTTTTATTACATTTCTAGAATGTCATTCTTGGAAAAATGTATCGTGTTCAGAAGCGCTTACAGGAATTTTTGGAAAACGGGGCATAGATACAACAGGATCCTACTATGAACTTCAAGGAAGCAGCAACTGATCTTGAATCTTTGGAGCATGAATTTGTCAAGCTTCGTGATGATTTGAGCCAAGTTGCTGTAGAAAACGCCAAAACAAGATGCACAGCCTGGGGGATAGATGTGGACAGAAGAAGATGCCATGAAAACTGGCAAGAGATGCAGGACTTTCAGCAGAAGAAGAAATTGTGCTCGTTATGAAGAGCGACTTTATCGACTTCAACAGGAGATGTCAACACGGTCTTTACGACTAAAAGACCTGAACACAAAATATGGATTTCTGCTGGACGTCAAAACTCTTCTATCCGACACAGATGTCGATGCAATTCGCCGAAATTGCAGATTTTGGAAATTTCTATGACACCGACATCAATGGCCACGAACTTTTCACAGAAATTGGAGATTGCAAAATGCTGCTCAGTAACCGGAATGAAGTTCTACCAGAAACTTCTTTGGATCTTCTTAGTTTTATTGTGTTTTATGGAGACGACATTTCCAAATTTGCGAATTTCACTGCAAATTTTATTAACAATAGCAGTTTCAATTGCAAGCTGTGAGCGGTCGTTCAGCAAATTGAAACTTATTTTATTGTATTTGCGTGCTTCAATGGGACAAGATTGTCTCAGCGATCTTGCTCTTCTTAGCGTTGAAAGAGAAACATTGGAAAAAACAGATTTTGATTACGTGATTGACCAGTTTGCGACAGTGAAATCAAGAAAAATTAATCTTTTGTAGACTATGTCAACCAGTCTACGACAGTGACTGAGTGAGCCATGTAATATAATTTCTATAAATTTGCTTCTTTAAATACAATGTTTCATTAAAATTAAAATTGTTATTCCTTTTTCGATGTAATAGGAAAATGTGATTAAACCGGGGGGGGGGGGGGGGGGGCGCCAATTTTATAGTTCGTCCCTGGGCGCAAAATATCCTAGCTACGCCTCTGGCATCGACTTGGATGTAAAAATTCTTAAATCCAACTCTGATGCTAGGAACCCAAGTCTGGTCTTACGATTTTCGTATCCGAGTGGAAAATGTATTTAGTTCTTTCTTTTCAGTTACGGTCGTGCGCTTGTAGTTTTCGGTTGTTCTTTGCTCTGAGACAGAGAGCTCCTTTGTGCAGGTGACGCGCTCGACGGGGCTCATCGAGGCGTCGCGCATCATGAACCTGCATCAGTTCACCCTGCTCTACCACGAGGTGATGGGCCAGGCTCACTGTGCTGCTGCTATGGATGCTGCTGCCACAGCAGAACCGGTTCCCCTACGGTTGCCCCATCCGACAAGTGACCTCGCGCCGGAACAGGGCATCGCAGACGCAGTGAAACCCATGGTACAACGTCATTAAGTTCTTCGGCGGCTGGGAATCGGGTGTCATTTATCCCTGGCTGGAGAGAAGGTTATCATACAATACAATATAGATGTATTTAGCATCTAAACCTTACGACATCTTGAGCCAATGTACATAAAATGTGGGAATATTTATTTGGTAGAGAGGCAGTCATCAGAGGGGGGGGCACCATGGTGGCGAGATGTTAACTCCCTCGCCTGATATACAGAAGGTCGTGGGCTCAATCCTGACCCTGATACCTTTATATTTGGAGTTTACATGTCTCTCTCCCCGTGGTCACGTGGATTTTTCTCGGGGTCCTCCGGTTTTTTCCTACACATTTAGAGGCATGCGTTTAGAGTATTTGGTTCCTATAATTTCGACGTGATAAGCCACTTCATTGAGCTAGAATTTGTGGCCAGATCACTTCTGAAAAAGAGCTATATCGCCCAAGTGGGCCTTACCTGGTAAAATAAAAATAGTTACATTTTGTGTTTAATATGGTTGACCTGTTTAACCGGGGTTGAGCAGTCAAGACTTAAATTATGATTGTTATAATTTCCAACTTGTGATATGAGCTCCAAATTTCTGGATTTACAACCTACAATAATGTTTGCCCCATTTTCTGTTATCCTGTGTAACACTAGACGGAGGATGCAGAAGATGTATCAAAAGCGGAGGAGGCTGGGAGCATCGCGGACTGTGAGATGGAAGATGGGGGAGCCTGCCACGCCTCTCTGTGGATGGGAAGGTTCGCCCTACTGCTCATGCTGAATCGGTGTACACTTTGAAGAAAGACGCATTCCAACAAAGCAAACCGCTGACATTGTAGACCTATATTGGCGACAGGATGCCGCAGCGGTAACACTTATGCCTCACAGCAGGAAGAGCCTGGGTTTGATTCCCGACTCGGGACACTTTTCTGGGGGGAGTTTGTACGTTCTCCCGCTGTTCTGCATGAGTTACCTCAGGGTTCTCTAGTTTTTTCCCATAGCTAAAAATCGTACAATTTAAGCGGTATTGCAAAAACATTGCTCAATTGGGATCATACAGCAGCAACATCGCTCCCTACTGAGAAAAATTGTCAAAACCCTCCTAAAAAAAGTCTTGAGGCTCTGTAAGATTTTTCTCGGTAATAAGCATAATAATCGTAATATTAAACACAATATTGTCTCAAATCTTGACTTAAAAATTTCGTGACTGCAGGAATTCATTTTCTTTGGGTCTTCCGGTAAAGTTACGTAGATAGAACAATAAAATAAAAAATAAAAAAAGGAAAATAAAGTTAATACAAAATAATAAAAATATTCACTTTTTTATAATTGTTCTATCTACGTGACTTTATCGAAAGACCCAAAGAATACAATATTGTCTCTTAGCATTATTATGATGCGATATACAGTTTATTTTCTATTTTGAATATGAGCTCTCTTCGCACCGTCAATCAGGATCAAACAGCTTACGGATGAAGAGGAATGCTGCATCTGCATGGACGGACGCTCAGATGTCATCCTGCCCTGCACACACAGTTTCTGCCACAGCTGCATTGACCGCTGGTACCGCTGTGTGAACATACAACTTCACACACCCTCGCTCACCCACTGAAGAAAAACATACACTCACTTTGTACATATGTAGTGACTTACTCAGAGACACTAAGAGTAGGAGGCACTCTTGTTTATTAACAGCCTTAACAGTTCACACTTAGTAACTACGGTTCCCAGTCAGGACAGCTGGCAGACTGCCTGACTGGCGATGCCGAGATGGTGAAAACGGTGACGGCGACGAAGATTCCAGCAGCACGACGGGATCCCACTCCAAACGACAGCCCCGAGGTCCCCTCAGCGTGGCCTGGCTCCGCCCTGGCCACGCCCCCCTTCTGGAACCTACTAGCAGGTTCTGGATGTGCCTCTTCCGTAATGTTTCCCCTACATCCCTCTCTCTGGTCTATCACGTGACCTGCTGTCAGTCAGGGCTGCTGTAACTGCAGATCCCCTTCCCTGCCAGCAACAAGCGCTATGCTGCTAAGTGACCGATTCTATGTCACTACACATACATTACATAACAGCCGCCGTTCGCCACTAAGTGGCGATGACGTCATTGTGGCGTCTGTGCCAGGCCAGGTGTACTTTGAGGCCACGTGAAGTGTTGAAGGCTTGCTGGCAGGTCATGGAACAGACCCAGGTACTGTGGTTTGACTGACTGAGATGACTGGCAGATGTACCCACTGTGCTCCCCAATGTGCCAACTTGTGTTTTAGACACCCGGCACTCTGCTCATTGTTGTGAGCATCACTCCTCTGCTCTCCATTGTTGCTGAAAGGCGGCGCCCCGAACTGCCCAGTAGCGTCCGTCACGAACCTCCTCCATATTCTTGGTTCTTTCGGTAAAGTCACGTAGAAGGGAAATAATAAAACATAATAAAATAAAATTCTCACGACGTTTCGGCCACAACACAATCAGCCGTCCTCATGTGAAGAAACAGAGCTGTCGGAAAGACAGCGTCCTAATGAACACTGCTAAGCTTGGCAGCATATTTTAAGCTGGGTGGGAGGAGGAGAGTGCCTTGACAAAGGATTTTACATATCAACAGAGGAATTTAGCATATTGATGACACATGCAGATATGGGATTAGTCACTCCCATTGTATTGATACCAAATGGAAATTTCACCGATAAATCCATCGAATTACGTGGTTAAAGATGTTAAATAGTGTAGGGACTAGAGGACTTGCCTGTTACACCCCAAGGTGACCAGGAAATGGCACCAACTCTGGGCCACACAACTTTTCCTGGGCCTGCCCACCATCAAGGTGCTTAATGATTGTGAGCAGAGGGTTAAGAACCCCGAAGGCATGAAGAATAACCAAGAGCCCTGAACTGTTGATGGTATCATAAGCCATTGACCAGGTCAATAAAGCAGAGATGTAGGTCCCTTTTGAAATGTCCCACACTTCTGCTGTAGCAGACGTATAGAGAATATGGTGTCTGTGCAAGGCTATGTTGAATAATCCTTGCCAGGACCTTCCTTGGTACACTGAGGAGAGAGATGCCCTGGTAGTTGGTGCAATCAATGTGTGGTCACCCTTAAAATTGGAGACCACCAAAGCATCCTAATCCTGCAGAACTCACCCTGTAGACCTGACGATGGTAATGATGTCAGATAGGGCAGCCTGCATGCAAATGCCACCCTCCCTCAGTAGTTATCTTGAAAGGTTGTCTCTCCCCAGTGCTTCACCTCATCTCAGGCTCTGGGTCGCCCTGCGCTGTTCCTCAACAGGAAGGGGGGAGGAGTAACTTGCATGCACTCGGTGAACTTATCACCAGTCAAAGTCCCGCAGAGCAGTATTTCACTCCTGTCCATCCCTGGAGGAGGGGAGGCACCACCCCTTACACCCATCCCCTCTCCCCGACCTCCCAGCGTGCGTGCCTCACATCAGGCTCTGTCGGAATGGGGACCATCTAGCCTATTCCCGCGAGGGCGAGGAGGGTACTTTGTCACCGTTTCCATGAGGGGGGGGGGGGGTTCATGGTCCTTACATTTTTCTAGAATGATCTTCCTGACCATGATGTTAAAGGTTTACAGTAGATTTTGCTGGTGATTTGATGCAGTGTCTGGTTTCAACCCCCACAGAGTTGTTTCAGTTGAGGGGCTGAGTTTTGTGCCTCAGATATTATTAAAGAGAGTCCATAATATTCAAGTAAAAGGTATTTTTATCTGGGCATGACCAGAAGGCGTGGAGGTGCATCTGGACCGTGCCCGAAGGGCAATCCAGTAAGACATCTGTAAATTTAGCTCTCTTCTCATTGGTTAAATAGGTGCTGTGCATGAATTTAAATTGGATGAGCTTCAGTTGTAGCGATCTTTGGCCGATTTAAGGGGCCCGCCAGATTTGGGTCTATTTACGTTGAGGAATATCTCGGCTCAGAAGCCTGTTCCAGAGCTTCTTAGGAATGGATCTGGTGTGAATTCCCTCACCATCAACCATCAAATACAAAATACGAAAATTTAAGGCATCGCAGCCCCAGCACGGTTAACTGAAATTTACTCCATGGTGTTATCTGAGCTAAGGGGTTTCCCCTCTTCCAAGACCTCACAAAATGCTCAGCAAGCCTGCAGACCTCTTCCTGAGGGTCGAAGATTGGACCACATTCTCTTCCTTGATGTTGGAAATTGATGTAGCGCTGAAAGTGCCTTTCTTTCTTAATTCTCCGACATGGAATGTTGTAGACGGTGGGAGTCTAGCCGGAACACTTTCTCCATCAGCCAGGGTTTCTGGGGGGTCTGGACTGCTTACCTAATGCAGTCATTTCAGCTGCATGAGTCACAGTCCTGAACCTCACCCATTTCCCCTCGGCATCAGGAGGACGGGGGACGATGTCAGCCCCAGTTGCATGACCCACTCGGGCATTAAAGTCACTCATGGGGATAGCACTCAACAGGATGGGACAGGTCATGGAAGGCACCTTGATTCATCAACCTTACCTGCATTCCTCCAGTGATGTCCATCTTCAATAAGCTAACACCAGCACAAATTACACACCCGCTGTGTACATACAAAGATCCCCCGTATAGCCTCTAACAGACTTAAGGGGCAAGTCCTGTTAGCGAGCACCTATGAAGGCAGGAACGGAACATACGGGGGTGGGTGGCCAGCACCACACCCGGCCGCCTTTGTCTCCCCAGTGGCGATGTTTACACCACAACAGGTACTCATTTGAGACTGAGTCGACCTAGGGGAGGCCCAGGACCAGTTCAAATAATCGCCACTGGTGTTGACCATGAGCGGGAATTGAACTCGGGTCGATGGGTTCATAGCGCAGCGTGCTAACCACTACACTACCACGCTCCACATACACACATCTTTTTACACCCACTAACATACTCACCCTCACCCAACCACACGGATATACATTTGCCTTGTGGGCTGTCAGAGTTATTTGACTATACAGTACTTAACCATATTGGTCAGTGGGGGTTGAAGGCAGACTTTGGAGCATACAACAACAGTGTAGTGTCTTATAAAATCACTCGTACTGACACGTTGTAACAGGTCACCTGCTTACACTTTATTAGCCTATTCTTGCACCAGATGTAAGCACCTCTATCAATGTCGCTACGGTCACTTCTGTTAACCAATTCCCTCTCTTAGCTACGCTACACCTTGCTAACCTGCACACAGCAGCCCTCGCTCTTGGCAGTTCCGCACTCAAGGCTTTGCACACAACAGTGCTCACATAGAGGCTTGCACACAGCAGCGCTCACACAGAGGCTTTCACACAGCAGCGCTCCCGCAGCCGACGATCCCTCAGACCCACTCGCTCTTCCGACCGAGGCGGGGGGGGGGGGCAACCATCACCCGCCCGGCGACTAGTGAGGGTTGAAGTCCGTTCCCGGCAGCGGCAAGACGTCTTCTCCCTCTTGCTCCCCGCAACACGAACGCCTGCTCCGCTCTCACACACGTCCTTATTTCCCCCTCCCAATTGTCCAGCTCCTCACTTGTGTCTCTTTAGGGCCAGACAGGCTGGTGCCTGTCAGGAAATCAATTACCCCTTATCGCACTTCTCCCTGGCAACACCTGCGGTGTCAGCGTGCAACCCCGGGCCGACCCGGTCTGCACCTGCTTCTCTCCCAATTTAGGTGGCGGTTTGCCCGTGCAACGTTATGTTGCACACTCGCACGCGTTTGTCCTCGGTTGCCCTCGGCCAACAGGGTGCTCCACATATTTCACCACACTACAACAGTATAATGGATGTTGCTACACTGCTCACTGGTGACGATTTGACCCTAACAACATGGAACAGCGCGCTGCAGGTGCCCTCAAAAGCATGTAACACCGTGCTCTGAAAAACATTGAGGGAGAACCGTGATTTAGATTGTACACAATTTAAAATGCTTGCAATATGTCAATTTAAGAGTGTCTTCCATAGTTTTCAGGTCCAACAGGAAGTCATGGACTTGGAAGCATTCGTAGTTAAATTATTTACAGCATTTTGAGAAGCAGTTTTATTCTGATACTCTATAAGTTCACATTTTATTTTAGTAGTGCAGATGGTGAGATGTAATCAAAGTGGGTAGAAAGAGCCCATGCCTGTCTTAGGAAAAGCATGGAGCACAAGACAAACGGTGATGTGTACATACTGTATAAGTATCAAGCACTACACTTCTTGCCCTGCTTGGTTTTCTGTGGATCCACAGGAGTGGGCAGAACAGGAACTGCCCAATCTGTCGACTCAAGGTGGAGGGACCAGAGGAGTCGTGGCTCCTGCCAGACGCCCCTACAGATGAGGATGTTGCAAACTACATCCTCACGCTGGCCGATGCGGCAGGGACGTCGCATCAGCCTTGAGCTGCCCCTGGTACCCGGGGAACACCTCACAGAGCCAGCAGCCCCCACCTTGCACCTTGCTCCCTGCTCACTTCACCATGCACTGGTGGCACGGAGCCTTGAGCGAGGTCTGTGCTGCTTGTATGATGTTGCACCCTAGCATAGACATGGCACAAGACCCCTAGCCCTGGCTCTATATTTACAAGAGCTGTGATTTATATTTATGAGAAATGCACCTGCTGAACTGCAGTGTACTTTCTGATAATTGCATACGTGTGGTTTGCCACATACATAGAAGTGTCAAGCAGATAAAATATGTACCTATTAAATGAGAAATTAAGTTTTCTGCCCTGGTATATTGGTTAGTACAATAGACTTTACAATCTCTTCAGCTGTGTAAATGGGCAAGTCATTGAGTTTATTGGCTGGTCTCTTGTTGTGGGGCGATATGCGAGTGCTTTCGCGTTTTCAAAGACATCTGGTCAGCGTGAGAGAGTAGACCAAGTACTCCCTCGTGCTCCATCTAGTGTAGGCTCTTCTGCCAGCATTGGAGGGATCAAGCTTGCACCTTTCCCTGTTCCACAAGGTGGTTTGTACGTTCGCATGTGCCAATCGGTGCATTCATTAACATTCCACTGGATACGATCACCGCTTCCTGACTTTCACAAATGTTAACGGCTCTCAAACGGTTCCCGGTTTACCAGTTGTTGGTGAACAATCCTAGAGTTTTTTAAAATGGGAAAATAAATTCCGAAATTGCTTATTTTAGTAACTTTAACGACAAACTAAAAATATGTGTGCATGCTTTGGGGTATGTGAGAGCCCTGTAGCAGTTCCTTCACTGCCATACGATCCCAGTGACGTGGATTCGATTCCCATTTACATAACACTCACAGCAGGCAGTGTCTAGACAGGAGCAGTGAGTCCTGTTCTTGTGTGGTTATGAATATAATCACCGGGGACACCGATGTCCTCGTCTATGGTGCTGGTCAGTCGCCCCCTTGGTGGGCTGTGTATTATACTTGCTCTCCAACAGCACTGGCATTGTGATGGCAATGTAGAAATCCTCGTGCTGGTGTGTCGATGTGTGAACTGCATGCACTGTTTGTCTCGTGTTGGCCAGTATAGTTCACATGTACCCAGTACAACAGGAAGTGTGGAATTGTGTAGCTTTATTTTGGTGTTAATTTAAGGCATTGCTTCAGAATATTATTACTGTCACACTGTACAGATTTAAATTTCGATTTAAAGCTTTCGTGACTGCAGGGATTCATCTTCTTGGTTCTTTCGGTAAAGTCACGTATTACTTCCCTTCTACGTGACTTTACCGAAAGAACCAAGAAGATGTACAGATTTAGTTTTACCTGTTTTAGTTGATAAGAGCAGTTCAATTCCTTTTATCTGCGAATCCACATCACCACCATACATGATTACCACAGTGACGTGCGGTGAGGTCAATGGCTGGGGAGGCACTGGCTAGTGTCAGAGCCAGATTCACACACTAAGGGGGGCGTGGCCTCACTGAGGGGGGCGTGTTAGACTCGTCCTCCTCTGTGAGGCGGATGTGATAGCTGCCTCCCCCGGTGCTTTTTCATTGCAGTTTCATGACGAGACCAGCGAGCCTAAATATCTTTATACACATACGTGAAATAAGTTACCTGGAGTATGGAAGGCGAGGGCATGAAATAAAGGGGTCTACAAACATTACATTGGTGACATACTGAGATAGTAACAGGCACGCGCTTATTGCCCACGCTCCATCCAGTTACTGAGGAGTTGCGCAATCAGAGGGGAGGCTGAGCTCGTCGCTGCCTCACCTCTCGTCTCTTCCTGTATTTTCAGCGAAGCTCCGCAAATTTGGTGATTTTGACTATACAAATGATTGGAATCGTACAGAAATGACATTATAACACAGATCAGTGGAAAATCTTTATTTATTTTATTTGATTATTCGTTTTTTTCGTAACAGCTATTTTCATTGGAGTATGACAAGTGAGGCTCTGCATCCCCTGTCTCCCCTGACCGCATGTCCCTGGATTACCATTCATCGGAGTTGCACTCCAGTGTATTTTTGATTGCTTCAGACAAATAAAAAAAATGAGTCCATAATTAAAGCCTTTTATGTTGAGAAGCCTAATACAGTCACACCTGTCCAACATTTCCACAACAATGCAAGAAAAATGGGACTGTTTCATGGCAGAAAAGAAGTCCAGAACTTGGGCTCCGGACCTCCAGAAGCACCCTGTGCAATCAGCGGCAAAGCTGTCGAAGCAGTGGATACATTTCCCTACATGACCACTGATGGACGATGCAGACCTGATGTCATGCGCCGAATCGGCCTGGCCTCAAGAATAATGAATGGTCCTCAACCGCATTTAGTCCCAGAAACGTTTAAGTCTGAGAACCAAATTGAGAGTACCAGTGCTGTGTCAGTTTTCTCGTATGGTGCAGAGGCCTGGATGTTGCTTCAAGCTGATGTGGATCAGCTGCAGTCTTTCCAAATGTGATGCCAAAGACGCCTTGGCATCCGATGGTTTGATTTAATCAGAAATGTCATCGTTGCATTTGCGACTAGCGATTGGGAGCTCCTTTCCCGGGAGTCGGCTGTCACTTTCTGGACACTGCCCTGTCTTGATGCGCAAACTCCAATAAATTGTGCACTTAAGTTGGCGGTTGATAATTGAAGTGGACTGCGACCCGCAAAGAAATGACACAGCCCCCGCGATTGTACCCTGTCATACGTGAATCAAATAAATCACTCGAGACATCGCTGTATGGCAGCAAGAGCAGTTTATATGAATGCTGTCGCAAGAGGTCGCAAATTTGGTGCAACGGTCCTTCGCTGACTGCATGATGAATGAATAATTATAAACTGCTTAGTGAGCAATTTGCGTATCAAGATGCCTGTATGCCTTTAGGCACATACTAATACTGTAAGCAATCACTGCAGTTACTCCAAAACAGTTGGCTGTATACCAGTGAGGGTTCACCACTTGGATCTGCTGTACTCTATTGATATTGTCGAACAGGTTTTCAATCTTAGCATACGTAGAATTATGCTAATGAAATACTATTGAACACTTCATCATCACCAGCCATATTTAATCCAATGCTGGATGAAAGCCTTTATAAGCTGTTGCTACCTCTCTTACCCTAACCCAAACTGACACAGCCAGCCATCGCGCTAATCCTACGAATACTGATGTGTGAAGGTGCCGTGTGAGCGCTTCACTCGGAGGTGGCCTTCATGGCGTCCATAATGAGGTCGAGCTCGTAGCACCAGGTCTCGTAGCGGTACGCCAGGCGGATGTGCGCCACATTTGTCTTCAGGATATTGTTGCCCGCTGGGCCGTCCTGCAGGTAGTTGTTTCCCAAGAAATGTTTCTTCTCCTGCACATGGGTAAAAGAGGGTGTACGGGGGGACGTCCCACGAGCACGTACGCACGCAGCGAGGCATTACACATGAGCACCAGCACGCGGCTCCTGGGTGGGGAGAAGTCGGGCCTTGTCGAATTGTGCGGTACCGATGATAATGGCGGTGTGATTTCACAATCGCAGCCGTGGTACAGCAGCGATGCAGGCTTTTGATGGCCGATGGAACCACTTTGAAAAGGTGATATGAGTTTGAGTGTAAAGGACGTGGTGCATGGATCAGAGCTGGACCGTAACCTCAAAAAGAAGTTGGCATTTAAGCTCAGGTGTCTTGAGATGGACACCAAGAATGCCATGGCAAGACAGGATACGCAATGCATAGGGTCCTGAAGATAATATGGTTGGAGTTGTTTGCAATATTGGGGAGGGAGACGGGCATTGGAATGGTCTCACACGAGTCCAGCATCTAAGAGGAAGGCCTGAGGCTAGATTGCAGGAGACTCAGGAGAGATCTTAGAGGGAATGTGTCTATTGTGCAGCAGCTGTGGGATTTGGCAGAGGGTAGAAAGCGTTGACAAGGTTGTGGTGATTTGCAATTGGCCAAGAATAAACCACTTGTAAAATACCACGGAACAATTGTGCAACACATAGAAGTAATATTCTTAGGTTTTTTCGGTAAAGTCACGTAGGTAAAAATTTTTTAAATTAATAATAGTAAAGTAAAATAAAAATCACGACGTTTCGGAGGCAACACAAGCTTCCGTCTTCAGGTGGAACCGTCACAGCCCGACAGCTGTATCAAGTAAATGAGAGATTCCAAGAGATACCACTCCGTATATATAATGGTTGAGGGGGGGGGGCAGGAATGGCCCACTTTTATTATTATGGTAAGGTGCGGCTTGAGACTATGAATAGACTGCATAACAAAAGACTGAGCCTTTATTATGGAGAGGTTCGGTTTGTGACTACGCCTAGCCTACATAACAAAAGTGTGAAAAAAGAAAGCTAAACCTGGTAGAAAGCTAAACCTGGTAAAACAAAACTGGCTGTCTATCAGTAACCTGTAATAGTTTTCTGTCAAATAAGATGGTCCAAATAAGTGTAGTTAAAACTTTTTTGCATGGTTAATCACATCTTTCCAATGATTACTCAGTTTGTAACCATCATCACGGTTGAAATTATGTCTGTGTTTGTATATTTGTATGGCTTCGTGTACAAACCTTTGATGGTAGCCAGGAGGTTTGCAGAAGCACCTTGGTCTCGGAAAAGACAATTTCATGAGAGCCCACAGAGTTGTAGCAATGATCGGCAACGGCCGAAGAATCAGTTCTGCCGTGTTTCAGATCTGACTTGTGCTCGCGGACACGATCAGCAACATGACGTTTTGTTTCTCCAATGTAGCAATCACCACAACTGCAACTCAGTTTGTAGACTCCAGGATACTGTAAGTCAGGAACGACATTTTTCACAGATGGAATCAGATCACAGATTTTATGCACTGTACTGAATCGGACTTGGATCTTATGTTTGTTTAGAATTTTGGAGATCTTTTTGGTCACGCCTGCTATGTATGGTAACGTGATAGTTTTGGTCGGAGTTTCATTAGGCTGTTTCTGTATGGTGGGAGAAACAGCTTGGCGGATGGTGCGGTCAGAGTATCCGTTCATCCTGAGGGCCCGATGTACATGTCTTAATTCACCGGCCAGGTGGTGTTGGTCAGAAATGCCATGAGCTCTGTGGTATAGTGTTTTGATGAGAGAATTATTTTGGGATGGGTGGTGGTGGGAATCCGGTTTCAAGTAGGAATCTGTGTGGGTGGCTTTCCTGTAGACAGAATGTCCCAAGGATCCGTCAGGTCTCCTCTCAAACAGAATATCCAAGAATGGTAGTTTACCATCTTTCTCCACTTCCATGGTGAATCTGATGGATGGGTGTCTGGAATTGATGTGGTCCAAGAAGTGGTTCAATGCTGGGAGGCCATGTGGCCAAATGACGAAAGTGTCATCCACATACTTCTTCCACAGGGAAGGACGCAGGGTGGATGTCTGGATGGCGTCTGATTCAAACTTTTCTATGAACATGTTGGCTATCAGTGGTGACAAGGGGGAGCCCATAGGGGTACCCTCATTCTGTTTGTAGAAGGTGCCTTTCCAGGTAAAATAGGTGTTGGTGAGGCAATGCCTAACCATCGCAGGTACATCAGAATTCAATCCATGTTGGACCAGGTCCTCAATTATTGTTAGGGTGTCCGGTACTGAGACTTTGGTAAACAGAGATACTACATCAAAACTGACGAGGATGTCATCAGGAGATAGTACCATGTCCTTAACCATAGAGACGAATTGGGTTGAGTTGAGTACTGCCGAAGAGGTCTTGCCTGTGAAGGGAAGCAGAGTATCTGATAGAAACCGGGCTAGTTTGTAGGTAGGAGAGTTTATCGTCAAAACGAAGGGTCGTAGCGGGGTGCCTTCTTTATGGATCTTGGGAAGACCATAGAGTCTGGGAGGTCTTGCCGCCGATGGTTTTAGAGAGGGACGTTTGCTTGGTTCGATTAGGGAAGTCGAACTCGTGATGATTCTGTTGGTTTTTGTCGTTAGGCTTTTAGTGGGATCGTTTTTAATTTTGGAGTAAATCCCATCATTAAGTAGGTCCAGGATTTTGTTGTTGTATGAATCTTTATCCATGATGACCGTGGCATTGCCCTTGTCTGCCGAGAGGATGACTATATCATCTCTCTTTTTTAGGTCCGCGAGTTCAGAGCGTTCGTTTTTGCTGATGTTACTAGTGGGTTTCTTAGCATTCTTAGAGCTGAAATAGCCACTATTCTTAAGAATGCTAAGAAACCCACTAGTAACAGCAAAAACGAACGCGAATCTCTCATGGTAGCCAGATGGCTTGCAGAGAACCTCTGTCTTGGAGAAGGTTCTCTGCAAGCCATCTGGCTACCATGAGAGATTCGTTCATGAAGCGATCCACATATACAAACACAGAGACAATTTCAACCGAGAAGATGGATTCTGGCTCAGCAATCATTGGAAGGACGTAATAAACCACTTCGGATCTTAACTGATTGTTGTTCACGTTTATGGTGACTTTCAGACCGCAGTCCACTCACTGTCATTAACTGTGTATCTTGTGTTCTCCACAGGGAATGCATTATTTGCTCTGCTGCAGATCTCCTGCCACCGTTTTCCCATTCGCATGTTTCATTGCTTCTACATACTATTAACATGCCCTCCCTTTGTTAATGCTACCCCCCCCCCTCCCTTTGGTGCTGCTGATCCTGCATAATGCATGGGCATAATATGACTTTGAAACCCCCCCCCCCCGCCCACCTCCTACGCATTTCCCATGAATATGCTAAATTCCTCTTGATATGCACATTCTTTTGTTAAGGCTCTCTTCTTCTTCCACCTCCAACTCAGCTTATATATAAGCTCCTAGCTTGGCAGTGTCTCATTCTTCACCTGAAGACGGCTGCTTGCGTTGTAGCCGAAACGTCGTGAGAATTGTTTTATTATGTTTTATTTTTATTATTTTATTACTTCCCTTCTACGTGACTTTACCGAAAGAACCAAGAAGATGAATCCGTGCAGTCACGAAAGCTTTAAATCGAAGTTTTGATGTAGTATCTCTGTTTACCAAAGTCCCAGTACCGGACACCCTAACAATAATTGAGGACTTGGTCCAACATGGATTGAATTCTGATGTACCTGCGCTGGTTAGGCATTGCCTCACCAATACCTATTTTACCTGGAATGGCACCTTCTACAAACAGAATGAGGGTACCCCTATGGGCCCCCTCTTGTCACCAGTGATAGCCAACATGTTCATGGAAAAGTTTGAATCAGACGCCATCCAGACATCCACCCTGCGTCCTTCCCTGTGGAAGAGGTATGTGGATGACACTTTCGTCATTTGGCCACATGGCCTCCCAGCATTGAACCACTTCTTGGACCACATCAATTCCAGACACCCATCCATCAGATTCACCATGGAAGTGGAGAAAGATGGTAAACTACCATTCTTGGATATTCTGTTTGAGAGGAGACCTGACGGATCCTTGGGACATTCTGTCTACAGGAAAGCCACCCACACAGATTCCTACTTGAAACCGGATTCCCACCACCACCCATCTCAAAATAATTCTCTCATCAAAACGCTATACCACAGAGCTCATGGCATTTCTGACCAACACCACCTGGCCGGTGAATTAAGACATATACATCGGGCCCTCAGGATGAACGGATACTCTGACCGCACCATCCGCCAAGCTGTTTCTCCCACCATACAGAAACAGCCTAATGAAACTCCGACCAAAACTATCACGTTACCATACATAGCAGGCATGACCAAAAAGATCTCCAAAATTCTAAACAAACATAAGATCCAAGTCCGATTCAGTACAGTGCATAAAATCCGTGATCTGATTCCATCTGTGAAGGATGTCGTTCCTGACTTACAGTATCCTGCAGTCTACAAACTGAGTTGCATTTGTGGTGATTGCTAGATTGGAGAAACGAAACGTCATGTTTCTGATCGTGTCCGCGAGCACAAGTCAGATCTGAAACACGGCAGAACTGATTCTTCGGCCATTGCCGATCATTGCTACAACTCTGTGGGTTCTCATGAAATTGTCTTTTCTGAGACCAAGGTGCTCTGCAATCCTCCTGGCTACCATCAAAGGTTTGTACACGAAGCCATACAAATATACAAACACAGACATAATTTCAACCGTGATGATGGTTACAAACTGAGTAATCATTGGAAAGATGTGATTAACCATGCAAAAAAGATGTAACTACACTTATTTGGACCATCTTATTTGACAGAAAACTATTACAGGTTACTGATAGACAGCCAGTTTTGTTTCACCAGGTTTAGCTTTCTACCAGGTTTAGCTTTCTTTTTCACACTTTTGTTATGTAGGCTAGGCGTAGTCACAAACCGAACCTCTCCATAATAAAGGCTCAGTCTTTTGTTATGCAGTCTATTCATAGTCTCAAGCCGCACCTTTAATCATTGGAAAGATGTGATTAACCATGCAAAAAAAGATTTAACTACACTTATTTGGACCATCTTATTTGACAGAAAACTATTACAAGTTACTGATAGACAGCCAGTTTTGTTTTACCAGGTTTAGCTTTCTACCAGGTTTAGCTTTCTTTTTCACACTTTTGTTATGTAGGCTAGGCGTAGTCACAAACCGAACCTCTCCATAATAAAGGCTCAGTCTTTTGTTATGCAGTCTATTCATAGTCTCAAGCCGCACCTTTAATCATTGGAAAGATGTGATTAACCATGCAAAAAAAAAAAAGTAAGATCGCAGAGCCGCTGCCACCTCTAGGTCGGCGTGCAAAGATGGCTGTGTTAGTGTGATCAATTTAACCTGTTAATGTAAAATCGGAGAGCAAAAAATAACTAACATCGAAAGGAGTAACATCACAGCCAGTTATGACTTAAACTGGTTGATAACGTCCTTCCAATGACTGCTAAGTTTATACCCTATAATTGGTGGAAACCCACCACGAGCGCCGCCTTGGACCATCACTTACATTAACATTTGCTGCCCCGCCCATGCTGCTGACACTTGGGCTACGCCCATTTTAAGCCTTTATAAATAGTTTGCCTTTAGAGGCGAACCCCCTTTTCCTGATAACGACCGCTTGTGTTGCGATCAAAACGTCGTAGTTTTTGGTTATTTTCTTTT
Organism: Lampetra planeri; assembly: GCF_965212315.1. Taxonomy (NCBI): domain Eukaryota; kingdom Metazoa; phylum Chordata; class Hyperoartia; order Petromyzontiformes; family Petromyzontidae; genus Lampetra; species Lampetra planeri. The sequence continues at coordinate 2,479,844 of NC_136122.1, read as the reverse complement.
AACCTATCTACGTGACTTTACCGAAAGACCCAAAGAATATTAATTCCTGCAGTCACGAAAGCTTTAAGGCAAGATTTTGTGAGCATTTGGTAACGTTCCCAACAAACACGTGATCAGCAACTTCCACCACGACCATCACACAGTCCCGGATCCCACCTTTCACGTAAACAATGGGCAGTGCTTAACCGGATCCGCAGAACCACAGAAGATATGGATACCGAAAGCACAAGTGCAAATTCGAAGACTCGTGTGTGACTGGCTACAAATACAAAAACCATGACCCAAGTAACTTCACACTGCCCAAAGTACATATGTGAAGGCAGTGGGTGAGTGCATCTGCAATTCATAAACTCTTAGACAAAGCAACTGAATGACTCAATCAGTTACAACGGCATCTCTTCACAGTTACTCTATATAAGCCAGACAAAAGAAGAAAACTAGTTGAAGCCCTCAGACGTGTGAGCGTGCAGCGATGTCGCAATATCGTCATGTGCATCACCTCGTGTGAATACGCGCTCTGCAGCACGCTGTTGCGCGCGATCTCGCACATGTCGCACGTGCTCAACTTGAACACCTGTGCCGCAATGGCGTACTCCTCCATCAGCGGCTCCTGCAGAGCCACGTTCATCATGAACCACCCACACAACCGCACAACCACACAGCGCACAACCGAACGGCGCACCAACATTGACGGCCGTATTCTTACCGCTGCTCGACGCAGGCTTGGCTCCCACTCAAGTGAGCCGGCTCTGAGCGTGGTCCCAGCCCTGCTCAACTGAGCTTGAGCCAAACCATTGCGAGGAACACGAGCCTCGCGTTACACCTTGTGTTCATTATCTTAACAAATAGGCGAGAAGGCCAAAATCCAAAGCTAGCCAATAAATATGTTGCTTAAAATGAATGATAGCAAGCAGTACTCACCACGTATCTCCTCACTGCTGTGCCCCCTGGCATCCGGAGATGTATATTGTTTTAAAGGACACGACGTGCCACCGGGATGATCAACTTGAGTGATCGATGTGGCTGAAACCTCAGTTCAAAACGCTGGTGTCGGTGGTATTGAATCGGTGCTTCACCACAAGCATCAGCATCTGCGTAATCTAGTAGCGTCTGAGTGGCATTGGACTTCTATTGCAAAAAGGACAACAATAAGTGCATTGCTATCAATGCCATTTGTTAAGTTTAAATGTTGTATTGTCAGCTCTGATAGATTGATTTTACAAATAAATCAACCAGATCAGATGATTGTCCATTGGATCTGTACTTTAGATTGACTGAAACAAACAATCGTACTCGCTGGTTATAGAGAGCTTGCAATTTTACATGCCAGAGTTGAACTTGTGGATTATGCTATTTTGCAACAAACACATACGTTAGCAAGTAGCTTTACTGCGTGTTTTGCCCTGTGAAGTCTGCTTGTTGTAGCGCAATTAGATGGCACCATGGCGCCACAGTAGCGAGATGTTAACTACCTCCCCAGGTATACAAGAGGTCGTGGGTTCGATCCTGACCTTGATGCCAGAATACTTGGAGTTTGCATGTTCTCCCCGTGGTCACATGGATTTTTCTCTGGGTCCTCCGGTAATTCCCTTCCACATGATAAGCCACTTCGTTGAGCTATCATTTGTGGCCAGATCACCTCTGAAAAAGAGCTATATCGCCCAAGTGGGCCTTACCTGGTAAAATAAAAACTAGTGACTATTTTTAACGAGTGTTTTGCACCTTAGTGAAGTGGAATTGCATCGGGTCATCAGTAGACAGGGAGATGCAGAGGCCCTTTTGCAGGAACTCCAGTAGTGGATTCTTGGCGTATTCCAAGAAGAGGCTGTTATTGCTGAGTGGAGACATCGCAATGGGGAGCTGGGTCAGGTAGTACAGGTACTGCAGCACGGGGCTCTGGAAATAAAAAAAAACAAAAGCAAAGTTCCCCATACAACCTCTAACAGACTGGCAAGTGATGTTAGCGAGTGCCTATTAAGGCTGACATGGCACACAACGAGATAGGTGATCGGGATTAGATTTTGGCACCGAGAGATAGGATCTATGAAGATGTGGATAAAAACCACTCAGCTCGAAAACCAACTTAAGCATGATCATTCCTGACATGACCATCTCCCATCAGATCAGTGAAAATTCCACATTCCTACGATGTGAACTCATCTAGCCACAAGATGACCAACTGTTGAATGTCCATCATGCAGTGCAGGTCCCATGATGTGGATGCTCACCCCCGAAGTCTCATTAATCTGATAGCCCCGTGCTGCATTTTGACCACAAGTATTGTGGTTAATGCAGACATGATTCCTTGTAAAAGGTTTCAGTTTGGTGTTTTAACAACTTAACACCTGTTTTGTTGCCAGATAAAAGGGGAAAACCTATTCTCAAGAGGAATGATGCTGCTGCTGATGATAATCTCTGTCGGGTAAATAAACACTTGCAGGGAAGGCAATATAGGCTGTGCTCTAGACTGACCTCCACGATAGCAATGTGAAATGTTCACCACTGGCTCAAAACTGGCAATGGGGTGACCACCACCCAAGGCACAGTTGGGTACAGGGACACGCTGCGACCGCGAAAGAGACGGCCGCGTGCCCAAGGCGCCCCCCCCCCCCCCACCTTCTTGAGGTTTAGCCCATGTGAGATGTTGTCGGCGAGCATGAAGGCGGCCAGCAGGTGGGTGACAGCGCCAGCCTCCCCACAGTGCGGCCGGAATAGGAACGTGTTCATGCCACGCTCCCTGCGTGTGCACAATGATGGGAGGGAGCAATAGTAGGAGGAGATAAGATGGGGTTCTGCTGTAGGATGCATTTTAGACTTTTGAAAACCCTATAATTAATTCTGAACGAAAGGTGAAGCGCAATATCGCAATATAGGAAACGTTGGGTAGGGCGAGAGTGATGGGCTTAAGGAGGAGTGATGCAGGGCCATATGAGATGCGTGGGAGTATGTTCTATTTATTAAGACCGTTGCTGAGCACAGACCCGAAAACGTCAAGCGGCCATTATCAAAAAGCACGTTCACAGTTTGAATAAATAATAATTAACACATTTCTTGACTAGAGCAAGGATAAAAGAACATGAGAAAAGAGACCACGGGAGGGAATTCCAAAGCAGAGCGATGGAGGAAGTAGAAATAGAAGTGTGGTGACCTGCATGAGTAGGATAATTGGTGGGTGGGTTGATGGGTGGGTTGGTGGGTTTGTGGGTGGGTTAATGGGTGGGTGAGTAGGTGGGTGGGTTTGTGGGTGGGTTGATGGGTGGGTGAGTAGGTGGGTGGGTTTGTGGGTGGGTGAGTAGGTGTATTAGTGGGTTAGTGAGTGGGTGGCTGCGTGAATGAGTGGGTGAGTGAGTGAGTGGGTGGATGAGTGAGTGAGTGAGTGGGTGAGCATGTTGTTGTGATCGGCAGTGGTGGTTGAACACAGTATGGATAAGATAAAACAGCCAGTGAGTGTCTGGTAGACTTGAGTCTTCAACATGGGTAGAGGAATCGAACGAGCGATGTTTACGCAAACGGTAACCATGGCAGTAGCAATGTAAGAGTGATAAGATGATTAAAGGAACCATGCAATCGCGTAGGTTCCGGAATAGAGGGGAAAACGAGGCATGCGTGAAGTAGAAGAGGAAAGTCATTTGACTAGAACAGGGGTCGTCAACCTGCGGCTCTAGAGCCGAACGTGGCGCTTTGACTTCCCCCTTTGCGGGCAGCTGTTGTAAAAAACTTAAATCTTCAAAGAAAATTTAACGTAAACAGAATTTATTCACTTTATTGTTAAAGAATAACTGTTGGTGTGTGCGGACACACAAGTGGGTCCACAACTCTGGGGGAAACGAGAACGATGATCAATGTCCCATCGTGCGAAGACAAGCTAGGCGAAGAGGGGCAGTGTGGAGAGATGCCCGTGGTGCTCCCCCAGCCCACCTGCGCAGGTTGTTGAGCACCATAACGTTGGCGTACATGTAGTACATGTAGTAGGTGTACGAAGGGTTCTTCTGCACGTCCCACTCCTGCGGCTTGGGGCTCTTGCTGCTGAACATGTGTCCGCTGTGCTTGGACTCATCGTCCACGCTGTCGAAGCCGGTCACCTGCACGGCAGAGACGCAGAGGAGGCCGCAATGTTGTTAGCGAGCGGCGCGCTTTACCCCACGGCGCACTTTACCCTGCTGGGTTCAATCCCTGACCCGGGTCCACATCCCCCAGCACCGCTGCATTGCCATCCTACCACAGGCTCCTATATTCGTGAGTGATTTATAATGAATATTCTACGTATTATTAATCACTGGACCAAATTTAATTATGATGAAATTTGTATGAATTAATTTGAAATCGTTAATATGGAGTATAAATTTGACCAAATTCATTATTTGGTGATGCTGCGCAGATGAAAACCCGGCACTTAAATGAACGTCGAGATTGGCCAAGCTCTGAAACGCTCGCGGTGATTGGCCATGCAGAGCGGGCAACGAGACGGAGATGGAGCGGGGAATGAGACAGATATGGAGCAGGCAATGAGATGGAGCGCTGTGGTCAAAGTCGCTGCCATAATGTTGGGGTGAGCGGCGGCAGTGCAAGTGTGGCCGGAGCACTGCGGTGAGAGGGTGGTGGTAGTGTGCCGTGCCGGCGTTGATAGGTACTACTCGCAAAAAGCATTTGGCCCAACAGTCTGTAAAGGTTGCCTTTGGTGTGCATGATAACCTCCGCCTAGCGAGAACCACCCCGTATGCAGAAGTCGGGGCCGTCCATAGCGGGGAGCGGTAGAGCAACGGGCAGCGCGCTGCGCAACTGAACCCGGCGACTTGGGTTCAATTCCCGCTGACGGCTACCAACACCTGTGACGATCATCTCAACCGGCCCTGGGCCTCCCCTAGGTTGACTCGGCCTCAAGTGAGTACCTGGTTTGGTGTGTAAATGTCGCCACTAGAGAGACAAAAACGGTCAGGCGTGGTGCTGGCCACCCACCCACCCCTTCGTGTACCATTCCGGCCTTCATAGGTGCTCGCTAACTACTACACTTCCATCTGCTCCCCACGTGTGCTCAACACAGACAAACCTCTCTCATATAGCCTTTTGCAGACTTGGAGCAAGTGCTGTTAGTGAGCATCTATTCTTGTCAGTACAGCAGACGGGGGGATGGATGACCAACACCCAGCACACGCCCAGCTGCCTTTGTCTCCATTGCACCAGCTACCCATTTAAGGCTTAGACGACCTAGTGGAGGCCCAGGACGGGTTCAAATATTTGCCACTCTTCATGGCACAAACCACCACTTCCCATGGCACACACACACAGGTACCTGACAGTCTTAGCATGGTGAGACAAAGCCATAAATAAGGCTGTCTTTGGTGTAGGCCAATCAGTTTCAAAGACAATGCATATATTACACTGTGTAACAACAAAAATTGTCCCTGGGTAGTAGGTGGTATCTTCTAATTTCTTATACCTCAAAAGTACAGAAAATGGCTATTATTCCCCACGAACTTTGCTTTTGTGACCAGGACAGTGATATTTTGAAATTTACCTATTTTCAATGAAAATTCCTGATAGATTCAGTGCTGAGTAAACTTGGAGTAACTTCTAGAACATTCTAAAACTTTCCACTAATATAAATAGTAGTATAAATACAGGGGCCTTAAGCCCACCAATTCAGTTTAGTTCCAGCTGCCTAAGTGGATACATATCAGCATTTTTCTGAGATGGCATGAAGAGGCTGCAAACATCCGGCAGACGCATTTTGCTATGTCTGTGGCCAATTTATCAAGACAAGAGCGAAAAAGTACTATGTGGAAGCATCTGCTAAGATGTGTGAGGCCTACAAGGCATATTTCGGCATGCCTGTTGGGGATCAAGACAATCCCTGGGGACCTCATTTCACCTGTGAGAAATGCAAAAAAACTCTGGAAGGTAAGATGCACAATTGTTGCTCGGAATTTTATGTTATGAAATTTGTTAAAAACATATTAATTGTAAAAGTTTTTAATTTTAAAATGTTTTACAATTTTCAATGTTATTAAAAAATATATATAATATGTTAAAAATGTTGCGAGGATCTCTTACACATTAATCATGGGTGAAATACATTTATTTTTGTAGGATGGTACACAGGGGAAAAGAGAGCAATGAAGTTCGCCATCCCAAGAATTTGGCGGGAACCCACTGATCACTAAAGCAATTGCTACGTATGCTTGGTGGACCCATCCAAACGTCGGACTGGCAAGAATTCACCTGCTATCACGGGACACCAAGGCGCACTACCACAGGCGGGACTGGCCACAGAGTTCTCTGTGGGGAGGAACAACGTCAAGTGGGAGCCATTGGTGGACCCCTGGAAGGTGCTGATGCCACCACTGCCAGAGCTGTAGATAAGGAGTCGGGAGCCTTCAAGTACCTTCAAGACTTTTTCCCTAAGCTGTCTGAGGCAAAGGTCAAAGCCGGTGTCTTCGTCGGACCACAGATAAAGAAGAACCTGGAGTGCAATTAATTCCCCAAAAAGCTCACTAGTAAGGAGAAAGTGGTTTGGAACAGCTTTGCCACAGTGGTTCGGGGCTTCCTGGGCAATCACAAGGTCGAAAACTATGTGGAGCTGGTTGAGACTCTGGTGAAGAACTATGGCACAAGAGGCTGTAGGATGTCCCTCAAAGTTCATATCCTTGATGCTCATCTTGATACATTCAAGGAAAACATGGGAGCATACACGGAGGACCAGGGCGAGCGCTTCCACCAGGATATACTGGAATTTGAACGCCGCTACCAAAGACAGTATAATGAGAACATGATGAGAGACTACATTTGGGGTCTGATTCGTGAATGTGATTTACAATATATTCGTAAATCTCTAAAAACTACTCACTTCTAAATCTTTTGTAGGAATTTTTGTATTACTTCAATATAAATACATGTTAATTTTGATTAATATGTTTTTTCTTCTGACTTAATGTGAACGAAAAGACACAAATTCGCCCGTTTTCTCATTGAAAATAGGTACATTTTCAAATATCATTGTCCTGGTCACAAAAGCAAAGTATGTGGGGAATAATAGCCATTTTAAAAATACTTTTTAGGCATAAGCAATAAAAAAATAACACTTACTACCCAGGGCCAAAAATTGTATTACATAGTGTTATCAGAGCATATTTGTTTGCATGTTCACCACAAGTATGTGTGGTTAATGCAAACTTGATGCCTTGCAAAAGGTATCTCTTTGGTGTTTGAAGATCTTAACACCTATTTTATTGCCAGACATGGTAAAACCTATTATGATTTTTTCATCATGTATTTTTATTATTGTGCTCATTTGCCCAAGAAAGCCTCACTGAGTCCCAATAACTTATTTCAGGAGGGTCCTGCCAATTGTTTTTTGCCGTGTGTAATTTTAGTTGGATAATTTGTAGGTATTTTTTTAAATCATTGTGATGTCTGGCCAATGCCAGTTACATTGTATATATATGTAGTGTTGTAAAGGACAGACTTCTAAACTTATTTATGGCACACACTGTTTATTATCTTAATTCACAGTCCCTATCACACAAAGGGGGTATATGGTCCCCTCACCCGTTACCCTGAGGAGACACAGCCTCCGGACCTTGCAGGCTATCTAATCTCCCTGCTATAACCAGCGTCCTCTGGCTGGACCTAGGGGATCTCTCCCTGACCACTGGTTACACTGAGCCCTAGCCCTGATAAGGGCTGGAGGGCTTGGTCCAGGGTCCTAGATGTATTCGGCCGACTTGGGTCTTCGTGTAGCAGAACTGGCCAAGAGCTCTCAGCGCGCTGGCTTTTATACCTGTTCGTGGCCGAGTTGTCCAATCCCCGGCCACCTTGTGGGACCCTCCGATTGGTCCTTCCCAATCTGGCGTTTGGATCCTACCTCACCCCCTTTGACCCTGACCGTTTGATTGAGCGGGAAAATCTTGTTTACGATCCGCTCTCTCACAGTTTGCGAACAGCGAGTAGTTAACACCACTATATATATAAACATTTGATCATGTCAGGAAAGTGGAGAACCCGGAGGAAAGCCCATGAAGAACAGGGGGACAACATACAAAATCCACACAGCAAGGCGCAACGAGACAGACATTGAACGCAGACCCTTCTGTCTGTGAGGCACCGGTGTTAACACTCCACCACCCTGCCGCCTGCAAAGTACCATTGCTACACTCGGATGCCCTCATAAGTCAAATTATTTTACAATGCTGCCGTAATTAACCCACTAGTTACAATTTCGTGTTTAATTATTAAAAGCAAATGCAGCCTCCTCACATTGAGGTAGCAACATGTGCTTCTTTGCTTGATTGTGTGATTATTGTCCTGTCTTTAGCGTCCAGCAGAGTGTTAAGAGGCTAAGGGGTTGGCAACCTGCGACTCCGGAGCCGCATGTGGCTCTTTGGTTGCCCCCTTTCGGGCCCCCTTGCGGGCAGCCGTAAATTTTTGTTTTATATTTAACATAATTTTACGCAAAAATAATTGATTAAATGTGGCAGGGAATGGGCCTCTAGGTAACAACAAAATGTACAACAGTCAAACTGTATTGTTACAAAATAACTAAGGGGGGGGGGGGGAGTTAAAGTAAATAGACGCAGTTCATTCCACCACCTATTTTGTTCGTCAAAATTTGTCATCTGCTGTATACCCACTGCTGTGTTTGTGTACAAGTTGCTCTGCGTGTGATGTGGCTCTAGAAATATTTTGGTCAAAGCCATAAACTAGAAAAATGGCTCTTCCTCTTCTTTGAAAGGTTGCTGACCCATGGGCCAAGTATATCGCACACTCTCACCCCTGGAGTATGCAGTGTCTGGGCTGAAGATAAACCTATGACAGGCCAAGTTCAAACTTGGTCACAAAGTATTCTGGGATGCTACTAAAATAATTTTCAGTGTCTGAAAATATTTATTCCTGGCGTAGAATAATTGCTTTGCCACCCAGGGATTGAGCTGCATTTTAGTCATCACAGTATACCCCTGTGTAGTATACTATATGGTCACTATGTAGTGCAGATCGTGGAATTACGCACACATGAGTGCACCAAGTGCGCCTCCACTCGTACATTGAATGTCCACACATTTGTACGCTTGCGCGTGCAAACGTGCGTATTCACAAGCTAGTGTTTGTGAACTATGTAAGCATGTGGAGAATTACCAAATGCAATTTATTACGTGGAATGTATACCAGAAGATCTGGGTAAGTCAATGTTCATTGCCCTTGCTAAAGAACATGGTACAACAAAATGTTAATCACATGGAACAATACATCAGGTGAATCACATTACTTATATGATATTAAGAGTGTCAATGGAAAGAGTAAGGAGTAAATTAAATCTAGAAATAGCAAAGAGCGTTGTGTAAGACAAGGGGACTAAAAGGCCACATTGACATCAAATTGGCGATATAAATTCCGAAACATTTTTATGTTATATTGACTAAACAAATGCTTTCCATGAAGTGATACATCGTGAATGACAGTGCTGGGGAACTTTGATATACATGGAAAAGGACTTAGAGTAATAATGCATCTAAATTGGGAGCAAACGGCAGCCATTAGAGTTGACGGAGAGGTGAGTGAGTGTCCGTGCTTCAGGAGAGGAGTGAGATGAGGGTGTTTATGAGCACCTCATTTGTTTTCTATGTACAGCATCGTGACATAATTATCAGACAGAGGAGTTGCATGGAGTAGCAGTTAGTGGTCAAACTATAAATATGATGGCTAAAAGAACGCATGAACAATCAACTGTAAAACCAGTGTCTGCATGGTCATATAAAAGAAGAAATCTTAGCTGAATCTCAAGTAAAAGTAAGTGACACCAACGTGAAGTAGGTGGAGAATTATAATCATCGAGGTCGTGTGATCACAGGAGGTGGAAGGTGTGTAACAGAAAAATAGCGCCGACAAAATATATATTTCAGAAAATGGGATGTATGTTGAAAAATAAGACATTAATAACAATAGAGACCAATGCATCTCCGACCAGGAACACATTGCCAATGAACTCAAACACGTACGCCAAGCTCTTAAGGGTAATGGTTACTCCGACTACACAATCCGCAAAGCCATCACTCCAACCATCAAGAAGGATCCTGTTGAGCCTTTCAAAACCATCACCTTACCCTACATTGCTGAGGTCACAAAAATCTCCAAAATCCTGATTAAACACAAGATCCAGGTACAGTACCTGTGATCTGGTCCCGTCTGTAAAAGATGTGGTTCCAGACATACAGTACCCTGGCGTCTACAAACTAAGTTGCCTCTGTGGTAGCAGTTACATTGGAGAAACCAAACGACATGTCTCGGACCGCATCCGTGAACATAAAGCAGACCTGAAACACGGTAGGACAAACACCTCAGCCGTGGCAGATCACTGTTAGAATTCAGTGGGCTCACATGACATTGACTTCTCCAAGACAGAGGTTCTCTGCAAGCCATCTGACTACCATGAGAGATTCGTTCATGAGGCAATCCACATATACAAACACAGAGACAATTTCAACCGAGAAGATGGATTCTGGCTCCGCAATCATTGGAAGGATGTAATAAACCATTTCGGATCTTAACTGATTGTGTTCACGTTTACGGTGACTTTCAGACTGCAGTCCACTCACTGGCATTGACTTTATATCTTGTATTCTCCGCAGGGAATGGATTCTTTGCTCCGCTGCAAGTCTCCTACTACCACTCTCCCATTGACATATTTCGTTGCTTCCTCTTAGTATCTTTCACGCGACGGTCAATGGTATAGTGTATAGCAGATTGTATAATAATAAATAGTATAAAATTGTAATGTTTAATACAATGTATAAGGTAATATATAGTATCGTAATTGTATAGTGAATATACAGCAGTGTGATATACAGTAGGGTGGATAGAATAATACATAGTGTAATATTACACTATGTATTATTCTAAGATATAGGGTGGTGTATAGCAGAGGTGTGGACTCGAGTCATGTGACTTGGACTCGAGTCAGACTCGAGTCATGAATTTGATGACTTGCGACTCGACTTGGACTTGCATAACAATGACTTTGTCCCACCTATGAGATGTGGACTCGAGTCATGTGACTTGGACTCGAGTCAGACTCGAGTCATGAATTTGATGACTTGCGACTCGACTTGGACTTGCATAACAATGACTTTGTCCCACCTCTGGTGTATAGTAATACAGTATATCATTTAATGTTGGGTTTGTCTATGGCAGTATATAGTACGGGGTAGACCCGTGTGATGTAAGGGAAAAAAGTTTAGCTGGGAGCATATTATATTTTTTGCGACATAGAATTGTAATGTATTACTGTTAGTAGCTCCGCTTATTGGAGAGTATATTTAGTATATTGATGATACTATGTAGTTTATACTTTCGTTTTTTACGTGGTTGTTTAGTTACTGCAGCTACATACTATTAACATTCCTTCCCTTTATTAATGCTACCCCTATCCCCTCCCTTTGATGCTGCTAATCCTGCATAATGCACGGGCATAATATGACTTTGAAACCCCCCGCCCACCTCTGACGCATTTCCCAAGTAGTGCTAATCACATATCTGCATTTCCCATATATATGCTAAATTCCTCTTGATATGCAAATTATTTTGTCAAGGCGTTCTTCCCCTTCCAACCCAGCTTAAATATACGCTCCAAGCGTGGTGGTGTTTCATTCAGACGCTGTCTCCCCGACAGACCTGGTCTTCACCTGAGGACGGCTGATTGCGTTGTGGCCGAAACGTCGTGAGAATTATTTTATTATGTTTTATTTTTATTATTTTATTATTTCCCTTCTACGTGACTTTACCGAAAGAACCAAGAAGAAAAATAACAATACTTTAGTGTTTCACATGCAGGTTTGTTGTGCTGTATGGATGTGAAAGCTGGACAATTACAAAGACCCTATGAAGCAATATAAGCAACATAAATGTGCATTTTAAGAAGGATGTTAAACATTTCATGGACAGACAAAGATGAGCAATGTAAATGTATTATGAATAGCGGGTATAAGAATAAAATTAACCAGAAAAAAATTGAGAAAAGGCAAGTTAAGATTCGTTGGACAAGTAATGAGAAAACTAAAATATTGAATATGAATGTCTTTGAATGAAAAATGTATAATTACAAGAAGCTGAGGAAGACCATGCATTTGTGCACACTTTTCCACACAAGCCGAAGGTGGTGCCTGAGCCGTCTCACAAGCTTGCATACACAATGTGGGCCTGCACTTTCCAATGTGTGTGCGTGCGTGCGTACTTTTGAGGAGCGGTGGCGTAGTGGTTAGTGTGCTGCGCTACGAACCAGCACCTATGGAGGCTAACTGTGGCTAACACCACGCCCGGCCGCCTTTGTCTCCCCAGTGGCGATGTTCACACACTGCACCAGGTACAGTGGGGGGCGGTACAGCGGGGAGTGATAGTGTAGTGGTTAGCACGCTGTGCTCCGAACCCAGCGATCTCAGTTCGATTCCTGCTCACGACCAATAACAGTGGCATATATTTGAACCGGTCCTGGGTATCCCCTAGGTCAAAATGGGCAGGACATGGTGCTGGCCACCTACCCCCTCGTGTGCCATTCCGGCCTTTATTAGGTGCTCGCTAAAAGCACTTGCCCAAACAGTCTGCTAAGGCTATACGGAGGATCTCTGTATTTTATGCATACTCCACTTGCACGTGTACGTATTGGATGTCTGGATGTGTTTCCACAGATGCTCAAGCCTGGTTTGAATGATGACAGAATCATAGTAATTTCAAACTGTTTCCCCACGCGTGTGTATGAGCTCATTGGCGAGCTCCGTACGTGTTTGAGGAAGACGTGCAGGTGCTTGTGCTGGTTTGGGTTGATCGTTGCCTCGAACAGCGGGAGGAAGATGTTGTCCAGCATGGTGCCAAAGTTTAAGACGAGGTTCTTCGCTCTGAAGATGTCACTGATCACGGACACAACATTTAACGACACAGATGTGGTCAGACAATTGTGGCCTCACCCATAAGTCAATAACGGATCAACAGGTAGCATATTCTGCTTAAAGTGCCCAGCTGATCTTTCTATTTATTTCAACTAACACAGACTCGTCTATGAGGCTGTTTGGAAACCGAGATTGAAGTGGGCATGGCTTGTAGCGAAACGGCTTCTCCTGGTAACATAATTTGGTTTGGAAGCACAGCTTCACCACAACCACTGCCCTCCTAAACCCATCCCAGGCCGACGTGACACTTACTAAATACGTGGCATCTGAATCATCCACTTGAGGTTGGGCGAGTAGACGCGGTGCTGGATGAACCAGTCGGCCAGTTTGTGCCACTCGTCCCTCTTGCTTCCGTACACGGAGAGGCGCGGCTCTGCGTGCTGGTACCGGCTTTCTTCCAGGTCCGATGCCACCTCCTGCCAGCAGCACAAGGGGAACGTCTCATTTCAAAACAGATGATTTTATTATTATACTCATTCACCCAGGAGGGTCTTACTGAGTTTCTAGACTCTTTCAAGAGGATCCTCCTCAATTTTCACCTAATTGAGTGATTTTCTAATAATTGTTCAGCATTGGGATGTTTGGCCAATGCCAATAAATTGTGTGTGTGATTGTGTGTTTGGCTATGGACGGAAACTGGAGAACCTGGTGGAAACCCAGGCCAAACTTGGCGACAACATTCAAACTTTACAAAGACTTGTTGGGCAAGTGCTGTTCGTGAGCACGTACACGCTCATGCACACATTCTGAGGACAGGGGGAGGACAATACAAACTCCACACAGAAAGGGGCCTGAGTCGGGAATCGAACCTAGGGCCCGTTCTTGCAACCCCCTACTATTCTAACTGCACGTTCATGGACCGCGTTCCTCCCCCCCGCCCGTGATGGAGAAAGTATTGCTGAAGCAGCTTCCATAACATTCCAGTGAACCGATTCACCTAAGTTTAACACGTAGGCCTTCGCAACCAATATTATCCATAAAATATGTTTTTGAGTTAAATGTGTCGTTAAACTTGCCACCACCCGACACAGCCAATTATTAAGGTTTGTCACGTAAACAGCATGCCAATTTGTTACAAGTTCAACACTCCGGCGTATTGGAAAGTAAACCCACAACATTTACAATTCGAATATGACGCTTCACCGATAATTACAATAAGCAACATCAGGTGATATCCAGAGTTGTGGAGAAATCCTGTCTTCACTTAAACTAGGAAATTATAAGTCGGAGTTTGTAGCTTCTGCAAAACAGCTGCCATGAAGCGCTGTTCAGAGGCAGCGACTGAGACGTGGCCATGGAGAGACGTGCGGGGGGGGGGGACGCGACGGTGGCACCTTGATGATGGTGGCGAAGTACTCTCCCTTGATGTGGTTGTCGGTTTTGATGTAGAGGTCCCGCAGCTCGCTGGCCCCCACTGGGTTGTACTTGGAGTTGAACTTGTCAAAACGGTGAAATGTTTGACGGCCCTTGGAGTGGGCGGAGATTGAAAAGTGGAACAACATACGGTGATGATCATACTCTTAGTTGTGGATCAGATAGCATTTCAAACAACTTAAGGCTGATCGGCTTATGTGTCGCAATAGATGATAATCCAATGTTCGTTTGATTTAATGACAAAGCAGGTGGCCCGGTAGCTCAGGACACCAAGCCAGCACTGCAAACATTCTTCTTTCGACTCCAAACAGCCGCTCGGGATTAATTCTTGCACCAAGTGTTTATTATTTATGTTCATTAGCTGTAATATGAACCAAGTGATGGTGCGCTTTGGAGGCTGACTTGACCTTTCAACCCTCGTCCAGAATAAAGAGAATGAGCATCGCTATACAAGGAGTCAAGCGGTGGAATGTTTACTAGGGGCTTCGCTCCGGTCCATCAGTACAGATGGACAACAACGCTATTGCCCATTTTATAAAGACACCATGGCTTCGACTCGGCGTTAGTTGATGCTTTTGCACAATGTCTGCCTAGCAGGGGTGACGTGGTCCATGAGTAGCCGCATTTGCCGCTTGTTGCACAGATTCCTGGCTCGAAACCAGCAGGCCGCCCTGGTTCACACTGGGTTACGGACCATAATGTATGCACCACCTGCTGCACAATGAACATTAAACAACGTCTGATTGTATTCACAACGAGTAGGAAATTGTGTTGCCGGCGTCACGGGGTGACCCGCAAATTACTCCAAATTAGTAACATTACTCCCTACTGGTAGCGTATATGCATCTGTGAAACACGGCGTCTTTGTGATAGCCCTGTGCTATAAGAATGGCACGAATACCAAATAACTATTATTAGGGATGCATTATTTAGTGCTGGAACGAGAAAAAAATTACGCACTTAAGCCACATATAAACATTTATCCCGCTTTGTCGTGAATAATGAATGGACCCCCTTCCGCAAAGAAACTCTGCAGCCAATCAGTAGCTTGGGGAATGCCACTGGAAAACGGGAGCCGAATTCGCTGACGTGGGCACGACGCATCGAGCCAGTCATCCAAGCGCACACGAGTAGACACACACTCGCTAAGGCAATTGTGAGACAACTCTACACAGAGAGTAACACGACAGACGGACGGGGGGTGGAGGAAGATCGCTCGATTTATCTGTCCGCCACTCCCAACGGTAGGCCTTTGAGGGCCCGAGGGAGAACGTTGCAGAGGCGTCAGTGCGGCGAGAGGCGAGCCTCACCGCGTGCACGTCCAGTGAGTCGACCGTCAGATCGTTAGGGTGCAGCTTGAGGCTTTCGAAGAGCTGGCGCAGGGTGACGGGCACGCCGTCCTTGACGCGCACCACACGCTCTGGGTCAACCAGATATGAGTGCTTGATGAAACGCAGCAGGTGCTTCTGGTTCATGCAGGCTGCGGCGTGGATGTGCGTGTCCACCTGCGCGCAGCAGCCGCACCTCCAATTAAGCACGGCCGGCTATGTACAATACGGAAGAAGTTCAACATACGTAAATATGCGCGCGCGGCCGTTCATCGGCAACAACGCCAAGGCAACTGCTGTGCAAGTTCGAGTTCGGATGTTCCCTGGTATGTAATCATTCGTGTGATGCTCTTTTACCGAGTCTTGCATGAAAGTTATTTTTCTCATTGTTATTCCGCAATAAAAAAAATTCACACCATATTTTGCCCAATTTATGGCACCGATGATTTTGTACCGTGGAGTTTCCTCCTCGTATTCCACTCTCGAGGTGTCTTTCGTCACGCGGTGCCTTCACCTGAGTCTCCAGGTAACTGGTATATTAGACCAGGTGTTGAGTGACCTTGTGCCCACTTGGGACAGCTGCCACTGGGGGCGCTCTTCGAATTTGTTAGAGAATAAAGTCTTTTATGGCACGTCGAGAGCTCTTGGGATTCCCCAGGATAAAGGAGGGCGCTCTATCAGAAACAAATTGTCATAGTTATACAGTCTGTTCTTCTATATCGCGGTAGTTGCGTTCCTGAAGAACACCGCATTGTGTAAAAATCGCGTTATAATAAATAATATAATATAGGGTAAAGAACAGTCTGCGATAAAACGTAAGATGCGTATGCAGGCTGAACAAAGACTGAGGCGCGTGAGTAGTGTCTAGAAGCATCCAGCAGCATCACGCCTTGTGTGATGATGCTACACAGAGGCGGTCGTACGACTGCTTATTCCTACGCGTGCGACGTAGTTCCATTTTCTCGATTGTGTTATATCCAATTCGTATCCACGTCATAAAAATTGTGTTCCATAAACATTGGTAACGTTGTATCCAATTCGCGTTATGAAAACAACATGCGGCATTACAGGACAACAGACTGTACAGGTCCACCCGAGCCCGTGGATATGGACGATGCACCTTTCTGACGTTGTAGAAGTCTCTGTGTGCCACCTCCTTCAGCTCTTTCATCTCCGCCATCTCGTTGAGCATCTCATGCAAGTTGAACTTTGACCCCAGGAAGTTGAGCCGTCGGTGGCAAAAGGTCTTTCTGTTGGGCGTTGTCAACGTAGAAACAGAGGTTTGTAATTAGGGCGATGCATTCAGAAACTCACAATTGTGCAAAAAATGGGCAAAAATACCAACGTATATGACTCCACGTAGCGTAACACTGGCATGTACAGTGAGGGAAAAAAGTATTTGATCCCCTGCTGATTTTGTACGTTTGCCCACTGACAAAGAAATGATCAGTCTATAATTTTAATGGTAGGTGTATTTGAACAGTGAGAGACAGAATAACAACAACAAAAATCCAGAAAAACGCATGTCAAAAATGTTATACATTGATTTGCATTTTAACGAGGGAAATAAGTATTTGACCCCTCTGTAAAACATGACTTAGTACTTGGTGGCAAAACCCTTGTTGGCAATCACAGAGGTCAGACGTTTCTTGTAGTTGGCCACCAGGTTTGCACACATCTCAGGAGGGATTTTGTCCCACTCCTCTTTGCAGATCTTCTCCAAGTCATTAAGGTGTCGAGGCTGACGTTTAGCAACTCGAACCTTCAGCTCCCTCCACTGGTACAAAATCTGACACCTTTATACAAGGCATCATGTTTGCAATAACCTCAACACAAGAAGTCAAAATGCAAACATGATGCCTTGTACCAGTTAAAAGGGTAAAAACCTATTACTATATTTTGCCACTGGTAAAGGAGATCTCATCGTGTAAATGCTTACCCCGAGCTCTCAATACTCTGATAGTGCGCTTTCTTTGAGTTGTACGCCTTTTGGCGTCATCTGGTTCAACACCAATGGAGACTAGGCTCTAAAGAAAGCTGTCTCGTGTGTGGACCAATCAACTTCAAGGTCAGTGCATATCATTATCATCATCAGAGTTGTTTATTTTTGTTTGCATTTTGACTTCTTGTGTTGAGGTTATTGCAAACATGATGATTTTGTACCAGTTAAAAGGGTAAAAACGTATTACTATATTTTGCCACTGGTAAAGGAGATCTCATAGTGTCTTCTCCAAGTCATTAAGGTTTCGAGGCTGACGTTTGGCAACTCGAACCTTCAGCTCCCTCCACAGATTTTCTATGGGATTAAGGTCTGGAGACTGGCTAGGCCACTCCAGGACCTTAATGTGCTTCTTCTTGAGCCACTCCTTTGTTGCCTTGGCCGTGTGTTTTGGGTCATTGTCATGCTAGAATACCCATCCACGACCCATTTTCAATGCCCTGGCTGAGGGAAGGAGGTTTTCACCCAATATTTGACAGTACATGGCCCAGTCCATCGTCCCTTTGATGCGGTGAAGTTGTCCTGTCCACTCAGCAGAAAAACACCCCCAAAGCATAATGTATCCACCTCCATGTTTGACGGTGGGGATAGTGTTCTTGGGGTCATAGGCAGCATTCCTCCTCCAAACACGGTGAGTTGAGTTGATGCCAAAGAGCTCCATTTTGGTCTCATCTGACCACAACACTTTCACCCAGTTGTCATCTGAATCATTCAGATGTTCATTGGCAAACTTCAGACGGGCATGTATATGTGCTTTCTTGAGCAGGGGGACCTTGCGGGCGCTGCAGGATTTCAGTCCTTCACGGCGTAGTGTGTTACCAACTGTTTTCTTGGTGACTATGGTCCCAGCTACCTTGAAATCATTGACAAGATCCTCCCGTGTAGTTCTGGGCTGATTCCTCACCATTCTCATGATCATTGCAACTCCACGAGGTGAGATCTTGCATGGAGCCCCAGGCTGAGGGAGATTGACAGTTCTTTTGTGTTTCTTCCATTTGCGAATAATCGCACCAACTGTTGTCACCTTCTCACCAAGCTGCTTGGCGATGATCTTGTAGCCCATTCCAGCCTTGTGTAGATCTACAATCTTGTCCCTGACATCCTTGGAGAGCTCTTTGGTCTTGGCCATGGTGGAGAATTTGGAATCTGATTGATTGATTGCTTCTGTGAACAGGTGTCTTTTATACAGGTAATAAAGCACTCCCTTTAAGAGTGTGCTCCTAATCTCAGCTCGTTACCTGTATAAAAGACACCTGGGAGCCATAAATTTTTCTGATTGAGAGGGGGTCAAATACTTATTTCCCTCATTAAAATGTAAATCAATTGATAAGATTTTTGACATGCGTTTTTCTGGATTTTGTTGTTATTCTGTCTCTCACTGTTCAAATAAACCTACCATTAAAATTATAAACTGATCATTTCTTTGTCAGTGGGCAAACGTACAAAATCAGCAGGGGATCAAATACTTTTTTCCCTCACTGTATATAATTTTAGTTTAACACATAGGCTTTCACGACAAATATTATCCATAATTACATGTTTTTGGGTTATTATTGCTTAAAAATTGGACTTTCTTCACAATTCTTGCTATCGCCCAATGACGCTGGTTGTAATCACCAGAAACACGTCGTACTCGAATTGTAAATGTTATGGGTTTACTCTCAAACACATCGGTGTGCTGAAGTAGTAACTAATTTTCACGTTTTGTTTAAGTGACAAACCTTGCTAAATTGGCTGTGTCGGTTGGTGGCGGGTTTAACGACACATTCATATTTATGCGATGTAACCAAAAATGAAACCCCCTTTATCATGGATAAATAATTTCAGTTATCTTGAAAGATGTGGTTCTCGTGAGAGGGGCAGCTGCCATACGACACAGTGGGATGGTAGCTGGACGCACGTTGGCCCGTCAGCGATGAGCGTGAGCAGGAAGTTCATGTCGTCGATGAAGGTGTCAATGTCCGGGTAGGGCAGTGGGTGCAGTGCCTCTTTATCTCCAGCACCGCCACTGGAAACGTGCACCACACCGTCCCGCGAGGTGACCTTGTAGCCCAGGTCCTCCGGGATGCCCCCCAGCGACAGGGGGTCCTCTCCCTTCTTGGGCGGAGCAGTGAACACTGTGGGTGGGACAAGTTGGTGGCTGGTTTGGCCTCGACTAAGGGTGGAAATTCTGCAAGGCCAGTCCTCATGGCCACACTTTACCATGCAATTGCTCCAGCATCCATATCCCATCGACCCACACGACTGTGCAGTACACCGAATCTAAGTTGTACTGCTTGCAGCTCTAAGTTTGGAGCCTGAGGTTTTTTTAAAGATACATTTCAATAAAAAATTTCCCGCCAAATAATAGTCGCTATTTTGTTAATGTTCAGTACCGATTTGTTACCTACTATGGTTGTGGATATTCCATCACTACTACATGATGAAACACGTTGAGATTTGATATTTGAATCATCAGCATCAGCCAGGAGTAAAGGGCAATTCCAGAGTGACAGTCAAAGTCAAAGGGCTGCTTTTAAGTTGAGCTGCATTCGAATGGAGAAGTAAAACCACGAATATGCTTGGCACAACAATGTCATTTTAGCTGCCATGAATCAGCTGTGTTACTAATCTGAGGAGGCATTGAAGAGGCATTGAAGAAGCTTGGTTTTCCTTTCAATGCCAAAGCCGTCTTCTTTAAAACTGAACAATAATTATTCTAGTAAAACACACAAACTCAGCCGAGATCGGAATCCCGCTGCCGTCATATGTGGGGTGAGCACCCAGTTCCTACCACACTGAACACAATGGATTTGAATGTAAAGCAGTCTTTGTGATTGATGGTGCAGCACTCACGGATGCACACCAGTCACCTCCCTATCTCTCTTATATGCCGAGGACTTTATCAACCAGACTGCCTGGTTTGTCTCCTCTACACTATGCTCAACCACCGCACTGCTTCTTTCTTCCTTGCTTCCCTTTAGAATTCCCTCCCATTGTATATTTTCCTACGTTTTTAGAACCTTGCTCAGTGTAATGAATGTAGTGTTGTTTGTTATTGGCCGCAAATTATTTTTTGGGCATTTCGTCACGTGCTCAGCAGCCATGATACAAACTCTCGTTCTGTACGTGAGAAGGGATGCTTGAGCGGTGTTGTGGGAATCATACATCCGCTGGCTGTATCAGAGTCACGATGCCCCTGCCTGTGTAGTCCCAGTGCCATATGCCAGGGCCTAGAGCCACGATTCTCCCAATCCGATAGAAAGGAACCAACAGGGGCCACCACAATAACTCACCGGGCAGAACCTGGTCACTGTCGTGCCATGCTTCTCCTTCTATGGTGCGCAAATAACGCGATGTGGTGCACGGGAAGCGCTGGAAGGAGAGGCGCATATACTTCTCACGGATGAGCAGTGCGCGGTACAGGCCCTGGCCTGCCTCTGCCAGGTCCTCCAGAGTCACCTGCATCGCACATGGAACAGAGGTCCATTGGGCCTGGGATAAGACTGCGGTGAGGGCAGGTCCCAGCACGTGAGCACTAGAAGGGTAAACATGTCATGATTAATGTTAAAGTTGATGTGCATTAGCTTGGCAGCACCCACATATTGAGTATACGTCTGGCCACACCAAAGAAAAACTTTGGTAGATGTCTGGATCTCATCTGGTTCCTACATTTTAGTGACGTAGATATCGAAGCGAAACCACCACCAGAGTTGGCGTAGACCCTGAAACCTCCACCGCGAGAAGGCACTAATTGCACGGCACATCCGGGTTTATTTGCACAAGGGACGCTAAGAGACAGTGTCTCGAGCTCCAGAGTACCATCGATTATCCTCGAAACGAACAGGCCCCTTGCACTATCCCCCACTTGAAAGGAGGCAGATTAACTTTGACGTCAGTCCTAAAACTCTCGAGCTCATACAGATCAGAATCGGCATTTAGGTTACAGGAGGAATCCGATGAGGTAATGAAGCTCTTTTTCACAGATGTCCAGTATGGGTGGTGCAGCGAGTTACAACAGCAGAGAGTGCAACAAGAACACCACGATTGGAGTGCAGAATAGAGAAAAAGGTAAGCAAGTCACTAAAAGTAAATTAAAAACTGCGTATTGTATAAGTCCGACTTAGCAATTTTGGATAAGGCTAACTGCCCATGAATAGCAAATGGGGCAGGAGAAGAGAGAAGAGGTTCCAATGGCTCACTGGGAGCCGGGCTCACATGAAGGGGTACGGCAGTGAGAGTTGGGGACCATCGGTCTCGATTGGGTGTCGCTATACCAGAGAGGTCCAGACTCGCCGAACGAACGTCCTAGATTCTCAATATCCTGGCAGGTGCGATAGCGACAATAAAGTGGATTCTCGATGCGTGGTGTGCAAGTGACGAGTTGTTATCGGTTCAAATAGCGGCTGCATCACCACCGCCATTGCAACACCACCAACAACAACAGCTGGTGCCATGCATGGCATCACTCCCCCGACTGTGCTGCCACAGCCCTCGCCCAGCACGGCAGGCGGCGGTGTCACCTCTCACTGGCCCCTCGGCCTCACGTCACGGGATGCCAAACTAGAATTCCGCCGTGCGCCTGCTACCCCCCCGGCCCTCTTCCACCCTCTCTCCCGTCTCCCCCGCCTCTCTCCCGTCTCCCCCTGCCTCGTTTCCCAAAACGCTGCCCCCTAGCCCCCCACCACTCGGCTTGTTAGTGCCTAGGTGTTGCAGGCTGCAACAAAAAAAATCAGCCATTGTGAATTTCATGCAACTTGGCAGAACCACGAAATTAGAACTGTGGCAGGGGCCGGGAACCTGCGGCTCCGGAGCCGCATGCAGCTCTTTAATGATCGCTTTGTCACGTTATTTATTAAGGAGCACTGTCGCGTATTCAGGTCCATTGCGGCTCTTGAAATATTCAGGTTTTTGTTCACCGAATTCGAAAAAAAATTATATTGTTGTTATTTTGGTTGCCCACCACTGCCCTATGTGTTCCTCCAAATTCTCGACTCTGGCTTCAAAAGGATTTACTGTAAATGCAATTGTTACAATCAGTGCCAGCCACTCACATACTGTATATATAATTGTATCTGCGTAGATTCAAAGCCATGCTGTGAATGCGATGGCTCAAAGATTAACGCAGGGATTTTGAGCCCCTTGAGAGAAACAAAACCCCACACGCAGCCAATAAGAAACACATGACCACGCAAAGAACTCACGCCTGCAGCGTAGTCCCCCATGACAATCATGCGTTGGAAGTCGGGCACGTCAGAGTAGGCTGGTTGCATGGCCAGCATTTGTGGCACATCGTTCGCAGGCGAGTGCGGAGACGTGCCGGGGGAGTGCGCGGCAGAAGAGACGGGAGAGTGAGGGAAGGGAGAGATCGGAGAGTGGGGGAAGTTGCTGGGCGACACAGGCCGGGCCACGCCATCTGCGCCAACAATGGTCACTGAGATGGTGTGGGTCCGGAGAAGTCTCTTCTTTCTGCAGCAGAGAACAATTCAGCCTTACAAACTGTTCCGTAAACCAAAGCATGCGCATTTGCTTGCAAGTGAAGCGAATATCACCCACAGACAATTTGAGGCTCAAAAATTCAGTAATA
The DNA here is from genome assembly GCF_965212315.1 of Lampetra planeri. Lineage (NCBI taxonomy): Eukaryota > Metazoa > Chordata > Hyperoartia > Petromyzontiformes > Petromyzontidae > Lampetra > Lampetra planeri. Next base: position 2,456,648 of record NC_136122.1, on the reverse strand, counting down.
TCGTGTTAAATAGTCAAAACAATATCATAATGCTGAGGCCAAAACATTTCCATGGTTGCCGAGTGTAATACTTACTGCCTATTTAAATATCACACAAGGAATGGATGTATTTTTGTAAAAGCCTGAATGTGAAGAGCAGATGCTTTAAAAGGTCTCGCAGCGGAGGTGAACTATGGGACGCAAGCCGCGTCCCCTCATGCGGCGCTTGCACCTCTTTCCCACGGCATCGGGGTCGCTCTCCTTCAGAAGCTGCCTCTCCTTGGCCTCGCGGTGACCGATCGGGCAGTGCTCAGGGACATCAAATATAGAGATCTCCTCCTTTGTGTCCTCTGCTCCGAAGGCCGAGGCGAAGATGTGCTCGGCGCGGGCGCGCATTTGCTGCCCGAGCTTCTGCGACTCGGCCTTTGGGAAGGCATTGTGGGGCTCACGGGCCCCCGCTCCTTCTCCTGATGGATCGGCAGACAAAGGAAAAATGAACTTTTAAGCCTTATTTAAAAACAAACAAACAAAAGGTTTTTATTATGCAAGTTGTTGTTGTTGTCCATCCCCAAAGTTTTTCTGAAGCAGTGAAAGTTGGCGAGTCTGAACCACTTTAAAATTAAATTCGAATTTTGCTTTCACCCCCATACGGAGCTCATAATGATGAAATTTAATAACATAACGGCGGGTTATTAATCCTCTATTCTTGCTCATGAAAATATTGAACAAAGCGGCAACCCCGAGTTCGCTTCTTGCTCACGGCCAACACCAGTCCATGATGTGGGGTGTAAACATCACCATTGGGGAGACAAAGGCGGCCGGGCGTGGTGTTGGCCACCCACAACACCCTTATGTGCCGTCCCGGCCTTCATAAGTGCTCCTCGCTAACAGCACTTGCTCATCCAGTTTGTTAAAGCTACACGGGGGTCTTTGTGTTACCAACCTGGCGACCAAAGTTCAATTCCCGCTCACTATCAACACCAGCGACGATTGTCTGAATGGGACCTGGGCTTCCCCTAGGCCGACTCAGCCTCAAATGAGTATCTGGTGCGGTGTGTAAACATCGCTACTGGGGAGACAAAGGCGGCCAGGCATGTGCCGTGCTGACCTTCATAGGCGTTGCTCGCTAACAGCACTTGCCTCAAGAGCATGTTAAGGCTACACGGGGGATCTTTGTAGTTGGGGTGTGTGTGTCTTTGTCTGTGTTCGTGCTCCCGTGTGTGAACAATTGTGGTGGCTCATTACCCCCCTTCCGACGACAAGCTCGCATCAGGACTCAAGGTAAGTGAATATAAAACAGCTTTTTTCTATTTATGTTACTTTATTTTACGTTTTATTTACTATGCAGTATATATAATTTCAGTTTTACATGCAAATGTACAATATTTATTATAAAAGAGTTTAACAATGCTTCCCTTTTTGTAGAACCGTAACACACGCCATGACACTGACCGTATGTGCATTTAAATAAAGTGCATTATTGTGTTCCGACTTACGAACCGTTTGATGTACGAATGGGTCCCAGGAGCGAATTGGGATTGTAACTTGATGACTGTCCTATCTTATGAAAGCTCGTATGATAAGTGTGGATGTTTGTAAGTCTGGGAATACATATTTAGCCATTTGAGTTCCACATAAGAACATCCGATTGGTAGGGTAATTAACTTAAAATATCGCACCATGATCACAACGCAGGCGTGTCTTACACTGCTCTGGGATTAACAATCAATTGTTTTAAACCATTCCGTTAAATTAAGCTGAAAATATTGCGTCTGAATTTTAACGGAAGCGTTCATAAAAAAAAGTGAACGCAAATTACTTTGCTCGCAGCTTGCTGTGATATGTCCAGTGACGCATCTACTCTTTTTTTGGCGGAGGTAAACACATCACGCCACGTATAGAGTGCAGTGCAATTCAGGACACGTTATGGAGTATTTAGTATTGGGGTGGTGAGCAGTACTGCCCAATCTTGAACTGTACGTTCATATTCAACTCCACTGTCGCATGCCATGGATGAAAAGTCAGACACACTGAAAGTTACAGACGGTCTAAATTTTGCGCTATTTATAACTCTACAAATATTCCACCCATGTTGTGTTGGGCGCCCGAATCGAGCGACGTGACCCTACCGGCTGAGTGGAACATCGTCTCTCGTTTGCGTCCAGGTGCGTGTGGATGAGTCGAACCGCTCCTGCGCCGTGCCTCGTGCTCGCAGGTTCAGGCGCCTGTGTGCATCCCAGCTCAGCACACGGGCCTCTTGAACCCCCCTCACACGTTGCCGTGCTCCAACGGGGTCCTCCCTCCCCACGTGAGGGGCCATGGCTGAATGTCATAAGCACGCAGATAATAATAGCCGCTTCCATGCATCCGACATGCGCGTTTATTTCGAGTTCGTCCATACTCCATGGCAAGGCTGCTGTGTGTGAGCAGCAGTCAAAAACCTGTGGACACTGGGAGTTACATTATGCCGTTTTGACATCGTTGCATTTTATCCACATCCACTAGAGTGAGGTCACACTGAAAGACATGGGTTCTTCAGGCTTGCATTCTTCTGCTGGCAGAATTTTTCTAAAAATCGCATTGGTGAACGATCCGGAGGAAAATGACGCTACATTCTAACTTTTGATGTGTTTTGTGTTCACAAATCAACTGCAGATGATTCAATATGGATATATGATGCAATGAAACGCCAATTAACTGCGATAAAATGGCATCCCCATTGCGAATTAGCAAGTATGTGTGTATGTATGTTGACCTTTCGCACCGTATGTAGCCAACCGTGCTAATCGGAGGTGCGGGATAAGTAGAGCTCGTCATCCCCAAAAAATCGTCTCATGGTAATTGCAGAAAATAAGATAAAAGTCATAAAGCTTCTATTCTTTGGGTTTTTCGGTAAAGTCACGTTTCGATCGCAACACAAGCGACCGACCACCTGATGACGGTCGCTTGTGTTGCGATCGAAACGTCGTGGTTTTTGTTTATTTTTTTATTATTATTTTTGAACCTATCTACGTGACTTTACCGAAAAACCCAAATAATATTAATTCCTGCAGTCACGAAAGCTTCAAGTCAAGATTCATACAGCTCCTATCGTTAGTTAAACAAGGATATCAGGAAGACTGAGTGGTGTTTACATTGCCCGTCAGTAACTTATGGTTAGTTTGACAATAGTACCAACATACTAATGCCACAATAGACAAACCTCTTTGGCTCATATTTGCAAATATTTCTACGCTTGATAATAAATATAAAACACCGTCACCAATCGTGATTCATTCTAACGGCCAGATGAAACATCTGAGTTACAGTGCATGATGTACACCGCGTACAATACAAACCTATTTCCTCTAATGTTTGTGGTTCCAGTCATTGTGCTTCATATGTGTGCCTATATCTGTGCACCAGACCTTTGTAGGCTCTTCAAGATCTCATACAGCATCCACACTCTACCAGCGACTTGAAAATCAGGCTCGGGTCCAGACCGAGTATCTTATGTCCTGTTGCCTTGGGTCATGACTATGCAAAGTGCTTCGATTTATAGTGAGGAAAAAAGTATTTTATCCCCTGCTGATTTTGTACGTTTGCCCACTGACAAAGAAATGATCAGTCTATAAATTTAATGATAGGTTTATTTGAACAGTGAGAGACAGAATAACAACAACAAAATCCAGAAAAACGCATGTCTAAAATGTTATAAATTGATCTGCATTTTAATGAGGGAAATAAGTATTTGACCCCTCTGCAAAACATGACTTAGTACTTGGTGGCAAAACCCTTGTTGGCAATCACAGAGGTCAGACGTTTTTTGTAGTTGGCCACTAGGTTTGCACACATCTCAGGCAGGATTTAGTCCCACTCCTCTTTGCAGATCTTCTCCAAGTCATTAAGGTTTCGAGGCTGACGTTTGGCAACTCGAACCTTCAGCTCCCTCCACATATTTTCTATGGGATTAAGGTCTGCAGACTGGCTAGGCCACTCCAGGACCTTAATGTGCTTCTTCTTGAGCCACTCCTTTGTTGCCTTGGCCGTGTGTTTTGGGTCATTGTCATGCTGGAATACCCATCCACGACCCATTTTCAATGCCCTGGCTGAGGGAAGGAGGTTCTCACCCAAGATTTGACGGTACATGGCCCCGTCCATCGTCCCTTTGATGCGGTGAAGTTGTCCTGTCCCCTTAGCACAAAAACACCCCCAAAGCATAATGTTTCCACCTCTATGTTTGATGGTTGGGATGGTGTTCTTGGGGTCATAGGCAGCATTCCTCCTCCTCCAAACACGGCGAGTTGAGTTGATGCCAAAGAGCTCCATTTTGGTCTCATCTGACCACAACACTTTCACCCAGTTGTCCTCTGAATCATTCAGATGTTCATTGGTAAACTTCAGACGGGCATGTATATGTGCTTTCTTGAGCAGGGGGACCTTGCGCTGCAGGATTTCAGTCCTTCATGGCGTAGTGTGTTACCAACTGTTTTCTTGGTGACTATGGTCCCAGCTGCCTTGAGATCATTGACAAGATCCTCCCGTGTAGTTCTGGGCTGATTCCTCACCGTTCTCATGATCATTGCAACTCCACGAGGTGAGATCTTGCATAGAGCCCCACGCCGAGGGAGATTTACACTTCTTTTGTGTTTCTTCCATTTGCGATTAATCGCACCAACTGGTGTCACCTTCTCACCAAGCTGCTTGGCGATGGTCTTGTAGCCCATTTCAGCCTTGTGTAGGTCTACAATCTTGTCCCTGACATCCTTGGAGAGCTTTTTGGTATTGGCCATGGTGGAGAGTTTGGAATCTGATTGATTGATTGCTTCTGTGAACATGTGTCTTTTATATAGGTAACAAGCTGAGATTAGGAGCACTCCCTTTAAGAGTATGCTCATAATGTCAGCTCGTTACCTGTATAAAAGACACCTGGGAGCCAGAAATCTTTCTGATTGAGAGGAGGTCAAATACTTATTTCCCTCATTAAAATGCAAATCAATTTATAACATTTTTGATATGCGTTTTTCTGGATTTTGTTGTTGTTATTCTGTCTCTCACTGTTCAAATAGACCTACCATTAAAATTATAGACTGATCATTTCTTTGCCAGTGGGCAAACGTACAAAATCAGCAGGGGATCAAGTACCTTTTTCCCTCACTGTATACTGCTAGCTGCTTTATCACTTGACGTTATCATAATGTCTTGTTAATCATCGGTATGGATCAACATTGTCAATAAAGCTACTGATTATTTTCCTATGTATTATATAGTTTTCTGTCAAACTCGGATCCATATCTAAGAGAGGGTCCTTGCTTATAAACAACTAGAACTTTACTATAATTGGTTCAAGCCTCTTTCTGCTGTACGTCAAAACCAGACCAGAGTTTGCTTGTATTGTAACAATGATGTTGTAATTATGCATTCTCAGAAGGCTGTGTGGCTGATTTGATGTTTAAAAATACTTGTTTTTGTAATGTTGAGTGATAGATGCGTGAAGGAGGCAGATTTCATATTTATAGCAAGGCAGTCTGGCCTGTTGTCCTTAACAGCTTTGGGAGCTGTGTGAATCTTGATGGTGGAAGGTGAATGTTGTTTTTTTGCAACTTGACATCGTCAACTTTAGATGACATTATGTATGCCACCTGTCAGCAATCTGATACACAGCCCCCCACATTTTATCCCAGACAGTGCTGGGCTGCATTCAGTGCTAAGCCAATTAATATTTGCGCCGACTTTCGTGGTCAAACCCACAACAACCAACTCCATCAGATCGTCTACCTCAATGCCCAAGTAGAATTGAAAATGGCTGAAACCCGGATGCAATGCCCAGGATCTGAGTAGCCCTGGCTCAGTGCCCTAACCTATGTCAGCCGACGCCATCTCCTGCCACCGTCAAACGTGAGGCAACTCGGGTGTATGGCAAGACATTTTCTTATTCGGGCTTCACACGTGTTCAGTTTTTTCGTTGGAGGTTGAAAATAAAGCAATTAATATCGAATACAAAATAGGCACTGATAAGCTTGAATGTAAAAGTGCACACACCCATGTGTCGCTATTTATAGTGCACAAAATGCAGCAACATACAGTAACACCAGCTGTGTATCCTTCAAGTGGAAAGGGTTTGGAAGAAAACGTGGCTACCGCTCTTGAATGTCTTTCTACAGAAAGAAGTGTCTGCAGCTCTGAGTTTATTGATCAAGTAGAATTGTGATCCAGTAATTTGGAGACATATTTATGGTTAGTAGATTATGCAGGGATGCAGTAGTAATGTATACGAGACAGACCAGATGCAGGAGGGCGAGATGCTTGCTACTCTATAGAAAATGTTCAACTGAAGCAAATGTTTTTAATTGTCATGTTGGTGAATATATTTTTTTATGTTGTTTAATGTGAATGTTGGTGTTGCGACAGAAAACTGGTGACCCATTTCAGAATCAAATCCAGATTTCGAAAGTCAGGAACCAGTGATCGATTCCAGTGAAATTCCAGCTATGAAAGCACCGATTGGCACGCTTAAATGTATGCATCGCACTGCGGTCGGTTTAAGAGTATAATAATATACTTCATAGGTTAAGGCACAGCCCTGAACTTGCTTAATTAGAGCGCAACAGGATATTTGCTCGACTCTACCACACGTTCTCTCATATGCACGGACAGGCCACCATTCGTCAATCTCTGGCAGCAAGGCTGGGGCCTATTCTTTGGTTCTTTCGGTAAAGTCACGTAGATAGAGAAAATAAAAATAATAAAAATAAAGTGAATAAAAATATCACGACGTTTCGATCGCAACACAAGCGGTCGTCATCAGGCAAATGAGTAAACCCTCCCCGTAGAGGTGGTTAAATTTTGACTTATAACTGTTGTGACTGTAGGAATTCATATTCTTTGGTTCTTTCGGTAAAGTCACGAAATAACTTACAACATTAACAACATTGCATTTTACTATATAAACATCGATAACCTTTCTAACACGGTTAACATAACGATACAATAAACTGTTATAACATCAACAACCTTGCTGCGTTCACCTCTGTTAGGCACGCTCCATTATTGCGTGCCTCCCCCTGCTGCTGCCACTAAACGCTGGGTTTAATTTCACGGGGGCGGATACCACCCGCATCATAAACGAGGGTATCCACCATATCAGACATTAAGTTCTCTGTTCGTCCTGTAGCTGCTATAGATTTAACGTCCATGAAAATGAGCGCAAAAATCTATTTTGCAGCCAATTGGCTGGAGTGATGTCATCACTGCCAACCGCTGACATGCAGCCCGTGTCTGCGAATCGCTTGCACCGAGCACAGGAACTTCGCTTTTCCTCACTACGCATTTTTGTAGCGTACACAAATCACTCCCTGCTTAGATTTTTATACTAATTTCCACTGCCTTTTAGTAATTGTAGTTTGCTATGTGCTCGTGCCTCTGCTCATGTTATCCAGGACCAAAGGCCTGAGTACAGAAAATCTTAATTCCGAAAATGAAGTGATTTTAGTATTCAACGTATTTGTGTCGTGATAAAAGCGAAGTTTGCAGCTAATTCGCACGTCAGAAGTTGCTCCACCACCAGCCAAAGGGCTACATCAGGGATTTCAGCGCCGTTACTGAAGCACCACGCTTCAGCGATAAGAATATGTCAAAAGCATAGTCAATGATGCTATCGTGGATGAAGACTACTTTGTGTACGGTGGAATGTGCATTTGGTCGGCCAATTGTAATGCCTGGTGTTGCAGGATCGACATTGTTGTTTATGGTGAAAAGGGATGGGATTTTAAGAGGCGGCTGGTGAAGCAGTGAGAAGGAAAGGGTGTTCACTGATCGCTTTCTGCCACCGCTGCAGCCGTGTTTATGGTTCCAGTAGACGAAAGGCAGGCAAGTTGCGGGCCAAGGTGGAGGGCGACACTGAGACACGCAAACTGCAGATCACAGCGACGGTGGCAGTCCACCCACCGTCATTGCTTCGGTCGTCCCTTGTCCGCGATAGGAATAGAAATTAGATTCAATTTGACCTGATCAGTATGGGAATTTGCCTCTGGCCTCAGGTGGCAGGAATACATTTGTACCGAGATCTGGAGGCATTGTGCTGGATTATGTTATGCTGTATTGTGATATATTGTGTTGCATTGTGTCGTATTGTAGTGCATCATACTGTACTGTGTTATGGCGTGTTGTATTGTGGTGTATCGTGTTGCATCATGTTGTGTCGTATTTATTTTGGTGGAAAGTGGCTAGAAGCAGACTGGCAGAGGAACAAAGGTAAATAACAATCACTTTGGATATGTTGGGTATATTTTCTCATTTGTACCAGAATGAAAATGATTCTCACTTTTATTCACAGGCCGTAAAAACAGACAGACGACGATCTTTGTCTAAATGATCTGCCGGGCCTCCTGGACTACTCTGGACTGCTCAGACAACAGGGAGGCTGGAATAGGGGGGGGGAGGCTTCCAGCCTTCACGTGTTTACCCACGTGGCCCTGGGCCTAATTTATTTTATTATTATGACGCTTGTTTAGCTAGGTGAGCCTCTCACCTACTCATGACTCTTTTTGAGGAGGGTCCTGACAATTATTTTTTGTTGCAGTCGAGAGGCTTGTTGGTATGTTGAACTGCCAACTGAGTAATTGTCAGGTAATTTTTTTAGTCTTTTGGGTTGTTAGGCCAACACCAGTTCCATTGTATGTTGTTTTAGCTCCAGTACCGAGAAAACGTTTGTGAACCCCAATTACAATTATGGAAATTCCAGTTTTTTACCATGATAGATTTATTGAATAAAAACCGTCTTTTATTATATACTAGCAGGAAGTACCTGGCGTTTCCCGGGTCTTAAAAATAATAATAAACTACTCTTAAAAATCCAACAGCAGTGCGTACTGACTGTGGTGGTACCTGCTATGATTACAGCAGTGCATACTGTGGTGGTACCTGCTATGATTACAGCAGTGCATACTAACTGTGGTGGTACCTGCTATGATTACAGCAGTGCATAGCGACTGTGGTGGTACCTGCTATCACTACAGTAGTACATGCTGACTCTATAGCAATATTTATCAACAATATAGCACAAATTAGTCACCTGACAGAGTTGCGTGGTGAGGCCTAGTCCCGTGCGGTGGTACTTGCTATGATTACAGCAGTGAATACTGACTGTGGTGGTACCTGCTATGATTACAGCAGTGCATACTGTGGAGGTACTTGCTATGATTACAGCAGTGCATACCGACTGTGGTGGTACCTGCTATGATTACAGCAGTGCATACCGACTGTGGTGGTACCTGCTATGATTACAGCAGTGAATACTGACTGTGGTGGTACCTGCTATGATCACAGCAGTGCATACCGACTGTGGTGGTACCTGCTACATCTAGCGACTGTATAGTAGTAATAACTGCACGCATCGGGGTGGGGGAGACATCACACAGTGAATAATTTACCTGAGTGTATTATATAGCATTTTTAACGCGAAAGAAAATGCCCCCCCCCCACCAAAGGCGCGTGAGTTGGTATGGTCGTGCGCGCATGATAAATAAATGAATAACAAGTAAACCCGTAAAAACAAAGTTTTTCACTATAAATTCTTTATATGCGTGGCGGCTAGAGTCCTCTCGTCCTCTGGCTTGAGATGGCTGCCACCTATGGGTCAGATGATTGTCTGCCACCATTAAGCAATTGGTAATTAAATATTTAATTTGTTTTCCCTAAACAGTGTAAAATTTTGGATTTTTTTTCACGAAAATTAATCGTCACACACAACGAGTCTGTGTGGAAAATGTCAGCTCGATTGGATCACGGGAAGTGGGTTAAAACACGAGCGAAAGATTTGCACGGTCCTAAGCAAGCGAACTTAATATAAAGGATTTAAAAATATATTCGCCTGTGGAGGACGCGGGGATCGATCCCGCGACCTTTGGCATGGGAAGCGAGGGCGCTACCAACTGCGCTACTCCGCCACGGCCTGTGGAGGGGTTACGCTCTGGGCTCTTACACTCTGACGTTCAGCCAAAGCCATGAATAAGTTCTATTTGAATATATGTAAAATATTTTTGTTTTGCCTAAAACGTGTAAAATTTTGGGAATTTTTTTTCACGAACAATCATTGTCTGGCACAACGAGTCTGTGTGGAAAATGTCAACTCGATTGGATCACGGGAAGTGGGTTAGAAAACGACCGAAAGATTTGTACGGTCCTAAGCAAGCAAGCAAGCACGCAAGCAAGCGAACTTAATATAAAGGATTTAAAAAGGTATACTGCCTATAGTGCTAGCATCTAGCGACTGTATATATTAGTAACTGCACACATCGGGGTGGGGGGGACATGACACAGTGAATAATTTACGTCAGCGTTTAGTGTATTTTTGGCATTTTTAATGCTGCATTTTTATAGCATTTTAACGCGAAAGAAAATGTCCCCCTGACTCCCACCGAAGGCGTGTGACTTGGCATGGGCCGTTCCCCCCATCAAAGGCACGTGAGTTGGTATGGAAATGCACGCGTCATAAATTAATAAGAGTCTTCTGCCGTTGCCGATCATTGCTACAACGCTGTGGGTTCCCATGAGATTGTCTTTTCCGAGACCAAGGTGCTCTGCAAACCTCCTGGCTACCATCAAAGGTTTGTACACGAAGCCATCCAGATATACAAACACAGACATAACTTCAACCGTGACGATGGGTACAAACTGAGTAATCATTTGAAAGATGTTATTAACCATGTAAAAAAGTTTTAACTACACATATTTGTACCATCTTATTCGACAGGTACTTTTCTACTTTACCGAGTGTTAACATCCCCAGCGTTTAACAGTACTGCTTTTTGTATTTGGATTTTCAGCCAACACCTGTTTAGGTCGAGGTACACCGATTGTTCTCTTGCACAGGTCGAGGCATACCGATTGCTCTCTTGCACAGGTCGAGGTATACCGATTGTACTCTTGCACAGGTCGACAATCACCCCCACGTTCCATTCCCTGGCTACCATATTCAGATAAGCCCCTCCCCCCTTAACTTGTATTTAAGAGCTTGACTCTTGGAATTTCGCCTCACTTGAGACAGTAAATCTAGCTGTGACGGTCCCACCTGATGACGGAGACTCGTGTTGCCTCCGAAACGTCGTGATTTATTATTTTATTTCTATTATTTTTTCAATTATATTATTTATTTTTTACCTACGTGACTTTACCGAAAAACCTAAGAGAATGAATAAATAATAGTGAAGCGCACAAACATCGCACAAAATCACTAATTAAACTAATTTAAAGTTGACGGATATAGAAAAGGAATAGCGCTTGCTGACCGCGGGGCTTACGGCATGGTACCTGGCTATTTTTTTACGAGAACCCCACCGTTGGAGAGCCAAGCGCGTGACCACACACAATCCCACACACAAACCCACAAACCCACAATTTTTGACTTTTTTATATATATAGAAGAAGAAGAAGATAGATATAGATAGATAGAAGATAGATAGAAGATATATATAGATAGACGATAGATACAATAGGGTTGATATTAGCCAATTCTACGTCTTTTGAAACTAAATTATGTATGAATTAAACAAACAATGAGTGATTAAAGTTCGGGTATCTGAAAAGTAAGTGAACCCCTGGTTTCATAGCTCAATTAACAGAATAGTTAGAATCAGGTTTTAAAATTAGGTAGATCTTCAGGGGTGAGTTTGGAAGGACCTACCTTGTTTCAGGTGTGTGGAAACAAGTCATGCCACGATCAAAATACATCTCCGAGGACCTCAGAAAAATAATTATTGATTCTCATCAGTCCGGAAAGGGTTACAATTGTTTTTAAGGATTTGAGGCTCCAGCATTCCGTTGTCAGACAGATAGTCTACAAATGGAGAAAGTTGAAAACCACAGTCACTCTCCCCAGGAGCAGTCGTCCTACCAAAAGCTCTCAAAGAACAAACTGGAAAATCATTAAGGAAGTCACAAAGAACCCCAGAGAAACACCCAAGGATATGCAGGCCACTCTCGCCTTGGCTAATGTGATTGTTCATTACTCAACTATCAGAAAAAGACTGAACAAGAATGATGTTCATGGAAGGATAGCAAGGAGAATACCTCTGCTCTCCAAAAATAACATTACTGTCTACCTGAAGTTTACCAAAGAGCACATAGATGATCCACAAGACTTATGGAACATTATTCTTTCGACAGACGATTTAAAGGTTTTCACCAAACGTTATGTTTGATGAAAACCAAACACTGCTTTCGAACAGAAGAACCTTATCCCAACCGTCAAGCGTAGTGGTGGCAATGTGATGGTTTGGGGCTGCTGTTCTGCTGTTCTGCCTCAGAACCTGGACGGCTTGCCGTCATTGACACAACCATTATTCATGGTTGTGTCAATGACGGCAGAAGACTCTACAGGAGAATATCAGGTCATCCGTCGATGAGCTGACGCTGAACCGAAAATGGGTCTTGTAGCAAGAAAATTAGCCTGAAGATACAAGTAGATCCACAAAAGAATGGCTACAGAAGAACACATTTAACGTTTTACAATGGCCAAGTCAAAGTCTGGACATAAACCCCATCGAAATGTTGTGGAAGGACTTGAAGCGAGCTGTTCATGCAAGGCAACCCTCAAATCTCACCGAATTGAAGGAGTTTTGTAAGGAGGAATGGGCCAAAATTCCTCAAATTTGATGTGAGAGACTGACCAACGGTTACCGGAAACGCTTAGTTGCAGTCATTGCTGCTCAAGGGGTCTCACCAGTTATTGAATCTAAAGGTGCACATACTTTTTCACACGTGATTATTGAATGTAAAATCATTTGAGGATAGATAAATGTTGAAAGAGTATCATGTTTACGTGGCATTTGTTTAATGAGGTTATCTTTATGTATTATTTGGACATAGGATTTTCACATATTAAAACAAAAATGCATTAGATCTTAATCTAAGGGGTTCACAAACTTTTTCTCGGCACTGTATGTATGCATGTTGAACTTCTTTCTCACCACTTGTAGCTAACCACGCTAATCGGAGGTGCGGGGAAAGGACAACAAACTGAACACAAAAAAGCAGTTTTATAAATAAATGAATTTTCAATCTATGGGAGGAAACCAGAGAGGAGAATGTCCAGACTGCACACGGAAAGTTACCCACATAGCGAATCTAACCCTGCGCCTCCTTGCTGTGTTGTATAAGTGTTACCGCTGCACCACCCTGCCGCTTGCTGATACGTGAACTTGTGCAAAAATGCACACACGTGTGCAAGTAAAAAAAACTGTCAGATGCTTAAGAGAGCTCATGGCAGTAGCTCAGCTTTCCTGTCCATCAGCAGATTCCAGGGACTGTTATTGATGATGCCTTATAATAGCCCGGAGTGGCACCAGATGCGTGGACTAAGTGCACTGCAGCCAACTACATGCGTGTAAAAATGGGTCTCCAAGCTAGAAAACCTTCCACCGAAAAGCGTCCCCTGGCTCCCATTATCACTGCTGCTGTGGAGGAAATTACCACAGCTGCTGTGCAATGGATAGGCAGACACAACGAGTTCACCTTCATGTCCAGGGACCATGCTTTGTGTTTCATAGGATATGGAATCACTGAACCACTTTACACAATGTACAAATGTATAACTTGAATTAGCAATCCTGATTTTAAGCTTTCGTGACAGCAGGAATCCATACTCTTTGGTTCTTTCGGTAAAGTCACGTAGGTAGAAAAATTTAATAAAAAATTATATATCACGACGTTTCGATTGCAACACAGCGAGAGAGCTGTTACAAGAAGAGGTTATACATGTTGGCGAAGGGCAAGCAGCGGGGTCTGAGCTGGAAAGAAATTCCATCCCCACACGCAAGCACGTCAGTTGTGTTAATGGGGGCGATTAGGGAGATAAAGATTAGGGAGAGAGTTTAGCATGAAATGAGCTTCCATCGCCGCATAAAAGTATCGTCCTCACATATGCACACAACAGCAGTGTTAATGGGAGATTAGCACTATGTTGATGGGAGAGATTAGGCAGAGAGATTAGCAAGTTAATGTCATGTCTATGTGTAACACAAGCTGCAGCGCTGCCAACTGCGCTGTGCTCTCAAGCGCGTCAACGCAAGATAACCACCGCAACGGTCGTCGCTCCAGTGAGACACACAGCCCATCACACAGCCAACACCATCGATACATCGAGGCTAAGGGAGCAGAGGTGGCCATGTTAGTGAGACCCCAGCCCGTTAATGCAGCGGCACCCAACAGGGCAATGCAACTTAGAGAGTCGGAGATAACAGCCAAACGGCAGGAAGGATTGAAGAACCACAGCAAGTTACGACTTTACTTGATTAATAACGTCCTTCCAATGATTTCTCAGCTTCCACCCATCTTCTCGGTTGAAATTGTCTCTCTGTTTAGATATCTGGATGGCTTCATGGACAAATATTTGATGGTAGCTCGAAGGTTTGCAGAGTACCTTGGTCTCGGAAAAAACAATATCGTGCGAGCCCACTGCGTAATAACAATGATCAGCCACGGCAGAGGTATTGGTTCTGCCGTGTTTCAAATCTGCCTTGTGTTCGCGAACACGGTCGGAGACATGTCGTTTCGTTTCCCCAATGTAGCTGCTGCCGCAGACACAACTTATTAGGTAGACACCAGGGTATTGCATGTCAGGTATGACATCCTTCACAGATGGGATCAAATCACGGATTTTGTGTACTGTATTGAATCGGACCTGGATCTTGCATTTGTTTAAGATTTTGGAAATATTTTGGTAACACCTGCCATGTATGGCAAGGTGATGCTTTTGATTGGGTCCTCAGATGGTTGTCTCCCCATGGTTGGGGATACAGCTTCGTGGATTGTACAGTCTGAGTATTCATTCATCTTGAGGGCTTGGTGTACGTGCTCCAGTTCACTGGCTAGGTGGCGCTGGTCGGAGATGCAGCGGTCCATATGGTGTAGTGTTTTGATGAGGGAATTCTTCTAGGCCGGATGGTGGTGGGAATCAAGCTTTAGATATAAATCCGTGTGGGTGGCTTTCCTTTTAGAGGCAACAATTTTATTTGTAACACCGTAACACCGTAACACAAAGGGGTAACTGCATCTTTGCCAGACTACAGCGAGTTACTGCTACGAAGGGTCGATCCCTCACTCGGGTTTCCGACCATGTGGTTGCCTCATAAGACGGAGAGCTTCAGCTTGAGACGTAGAGCTTCCCGCTTGTAGATGTTGAGCTTACAGCTTGTAGAATGCAATGATCCCAGTCCCTCTCAGGGACCCGCCTTATATCCCTCTCCGGTCGGGGCCGCTCCGCCCTCGGCCCTGCCCGCCTTCTCGAACATTCTCGTTCCCTCTCGATCCTTCTCAAGAGCTCTCTCCGGACACGTGATCACCCCTGAGTCCCCCCACCTGGGGTCCCCTGTATGGACATTCTGGATCACGTGTCTACGGGGTCAACCAGAGTGCCATGGCCCATGGCACCCCTGCCCCTGGGCTGACACTCACCCCCTCTCCCTCGGGGGAGCCCCCACCACACGCTGTACTTGGTGCCCGCATTACCCCAGTGCTCGCCAAGCCCCGCTAGGGCTGGTATTACACACAGCCACCCACATGGTGCTGTCCACGATGTAGGAACATCGAACGGCAAGACCCTTTTAGGCCGGCACCATAGTGACATCCCCGATGTCACTTCACTACTGTAATGAGAGGACGCCACCTGGAGAATAAAAGGGGATATCTGCATGGCCACCGCTGGGTAACCAGTATCCAATCTGAAGCAGGGATTACATCTGGGCCAAAGGTAACGGGCGGAGCTACAGAGAATATACGGGAACCATTGAGAGGGTTCCACAAGGGGGCGTGGCTGAGGGCGGAGCTTGCTCCGCCGAGAGGGATTTTAGGGGAGGCAGAGAAGGACTCGAGGTCAGTGTGGGAAGCCTCGGTCAAGGCTGTATCACCGCTCCACCTCTCTTCACCAGTGACCATGTGGCAACTCCCAGCGAAGCAGCCTCAGCCTCTCTTCCCAGCGCGCCGCCAGCCAGCGACGCGAGTGGAGAGAGAGGGAGGCGCGCTGGACGGTGGACAGAGAGTGGCTCGTCAACGGCAGTAGAGGGAGAGAGAGAGAGGGAAATTATCCACAGAGAGAGCGCGGAGTCGTGCAGAGATTCTACAAATAAAGAAAAAACACCAGTCAACAACCATCATGGAAGTCATGTATTACACTACTGTAGTGACAGAGAAAGGTCACTACTGTGTCGGCCCGTACGAAGGCTGGGGGCCCCAAGGGGGTGCCTGGGGGGTCACGTGGTGGAGGGATCCGGACCCTCCCAGCGGTGGGGGAAGTGAGGCGTGTCCTGGGAAGGGAGGCGTGGCCTGAAGAGAGCCAGCCACGCCGGGGCGGAGCCAGCCACGCCAAACCAAATATAAGCGTGGTGTGAACGCAGAGCGAGGCTGCTGTTGTACTGTACTCCAAGGTGAAGACATCTTCGGTCGTCAAGTCCCGAGTCGTCGTCCTGGGCCAGGCAGGCCGTTGCCTGCCTGGTCCAGTCTGTGTCGTGTTCCAGAGTGTTAGTGAGTTGAGGAAGGTGGTCACCACCTCATGTAGAGTGTTATATTATTTACCGTTTAATAAATAGTGTTGCCTCCAAGTTGCGTGTGTGTGTGCACCTAATTTGAACCTACTACATCTGGTGTCAGAAGTGGGGTAAATAAATATTGCTAGGTGTTATCCTAGGGAAGTAAAATGGGCACACGAAAAACAAATATAAAACTCACCTGGACGCCTTCGTACAACGGGGACGGTGTGACGACCATCCTTCTGGCAGCCCCGGTGACAGAGAGAGAGAGATGGCGCTGCACGCGGAGCGGCGGGACTGTCACCACACTGCTGCTTCGCCGCCATCGGGAATGGAGCGACGGAGCCGCGGGGAGAGGACACCATCGTCGCTGCGGGGGCTGGCAGGGGAGGCCCGGCCATGCGGGCCACGGGGTTCCCGCCATTTCGGCGGCTGGTCGGGGCGCGGTTCCCGCCAAAGCGCCGCTCCCGCCATTTCGGCGGCGGGAACGCCGCTCCTGCTGCTGAAATGCCGCTCCCGCCGACATCAACGCCTGCGAAGGGGGAGTTCCACACGTTCGGGTGGCGCCCCCGTCTTCTGCTCGAGCACGAGAGGGTGGATGGGTTCGCAAGAGCAGGCCGTATTCATCATGCAAGATTCTTTGGGGCGTCCCCGTGCTCCACCTTGCCGCGCTCCGCTATTTAAAGGTTGCCAGGCGAGTCGTCACATGACAAGCACCCGTCCCCAAGAAAAATAATAACTTCACCCATCTTGCGTGCGCCGGGTTGCGATCGCGGGTGTTTTTTTTACTCGCTGGGTTGCGGAGCGTGTTCGTCCGGTTGTGTGCGTGATAAATTGACGCGGCGACCATGGGGGGTTTCTGCTTGTAACAAGTGTTGTTGTTAAATACGGCGTCGAGATCGGTATCTTCTGGGTGTAGTTAATGATTAATTCGTGTTGGTGTCCCGAGCTCCGTTGATATCCTGTATGTTGCCGTGTTAATGACTCGTGTTGTTACATCGTTTTGTTGCGAAATCGCCGTTGTTATTGTGTATACTGTATGGAGTTTCGCTCGTGATTGCCACGTGTAACTGTAAGAAACTGATCGTCATTGTTGCCAAGGTACAGACCGTATGGAGCTTTGCTTGGAATTGTTAACAGTGTATGGAATGTTGGGTACTTGCTTGTGATTGTTTACTATGTACGGATTGT
This sequence comes from Lampetra planeri, assembly GCF_965212315.1. Lineage (NCBI taxonomy): Eukaryota > Metazoa > Chordata > Hyperoartia > Petromyzontiformes > Petromyzontidae > Lampetra > Lampetra planeri. The sequence continues at coordinate 2,438,976 of NC_136122.1, read as the reverse complement.
CTGGAGTATTGATTGTGTGTGTTGCCATGTGGGGACTGGATGGAGCATTGCGCCAAACGATTTACTGTACGAATTTCGTATACTGCATATACTGTATTAATCAATTCGGCGATTCTTGGGGTTTGTGTATAGTTTTTTTGCTCTCAAAATTCGAATGCCCTGAGTCCCATGGTTAATGTTGAAGGGGATTTAGAAATGACAGGTTCGGTTTGTTTCAAACTCGCTGGTTGGTTCCTGTCCGTTGTTGCACAGATGATGTCTTTTGTGCGGGAATGCTCCTTGTGTTCTATATGGATCGGGGGTGCGTTTCCGTTAATTGCCGTCAAATTGCGTTGCTCTCTCCACTCGGTTGGTACAGCTGCATGCTGCAATGCGAGTCTCGGAGATGATGTGTACGGATACGGGATGTGAGGTGTATTGTTGGGACCATTGAATATTCGGGATCGTCACAAATTGTGCGTACCTGTTCGGCATTGGATCAGTTCTGTGGGGGATCATAATTCAAATTGTATGTGTTGTGATGGTGTTAAATTGCGATGGCGACATGCTGCCAGGGATTTGTAATTGTGCTGCTGGCTGTCGCCTATCTTGGGGCGCAGGTCCTGACCAGGATGGCCCAGTGAGTGTTGCGTGTCTAACATGAACGTTGTGGTCCCGTCATGCAATGGCTGACGGCTTGACCTGACGGCCCGGAGAGTGAGACACTCGGAGGTGCGTTGAAACAGTGGGCTGGAGATTCGTAAGGTTCAGGTGGAGTTGTCCTGTTACGTTGGGACTGTATCCCTCAGTTGTTAGGGTGCATGTTGTGCAATGAGTGAACGATGGGTCGTCTCAGCTCGGTCGGTACAGTTATATGCTGCGATGCGAGTCTTCGAGAGGGACTGGCTCGTCTCAGCTCGGTCGGTACAGCTATATGCTGCGATGCGAGTCTTGGAGAGAGACTGGGTCGTCTCAGCTCGGTCGGTACAGCTATATGCTGCGATGCGAGTCTTGGAGAGAGACTGGGTCTCAGCTCGGTCGGTACAGCTATATGCTGCGATGCGTGTCTTGGAGAGAGACTGGGTTAAAATCCCACCGATATGGCCGACGTGTGCTACTGGTTGTGACGCCGCGTCGGAAAGGCGGTGGGGTAGTAACATGGAAATCCCCCCCCCCGATATGGCCGACGCGTGCTACTGGTTGTGACGCCGCGTCGGAAAGGCGGTGGGGTGGTAACATGGAAATTCCCCCCCCGATATGGCCGACGCGTGCTACTAGTTGTGACGCCACGTCGGAAAGGTGGGGGGGGCTGTGCTGGAGCGTAAGTGGGTTAGCCAGTTTTCATGTATAATTGTTGTTAATTCCCCGTTTTCTATGCGGTTCCCTTTTACCCTCGTCGATTCTGTATATATTACGTGATTGTATTTCTTATCGGTCGCCGGTCATTTATTGATGTTGTTGGTTCGGAGGCACACCTTTTCGATGTTTCACAGTTGTGTTACAGCCGGGGACGGCTGTGTGTTTATACAGGGGAGGGTGATGTAGTGACAGAGAAAGGTCACTACTGTGTCGGCCCGTACGAAGGCTGGGGGCCCCAAGGGGGTGCCTGGGGGGTCACGTGGTGGAGGGATCCGGACCCTCCCAGAGGTGGGGGAAGTGAGGCGTGTCCTGGGAAGGGAGGCGTGGCCTGAAGAGAGCCAGCCACGCCGGGGCGGAGCCAGCCACGCCAAACCAAATATAAGCGTGGTGTGAACGCAGAGCGAGGCTGCTGTTGTACTGTACTCCAAGGTGAAGACATCTTCGGTCGTCAAGTCCCGAGTCGTCGTCCTGGGCCAGGCAGGCCGTTGCCTGCCTGGTCCAGTCTGTGTCGTGTTCCAGAGTGTTAGTGAGTTGAGGAAGGTGGTCACCACCTCATGTAGAGTGTTATATTATTTACCGTTTAATAAATAGTGTTGCCTCCAAGTTGCGTGTGTGTGTGCACCTAATTTGAACCTACTACACTACTATAGATTCAGTAGATAATACTATAGTCATCAGATACTATTGTAGTATCAGTAGATACTACTATAGAGTTGGTAGATACCAATATAGAGTCGGTAGATACTACTGTGCAGTCGGTAGATACTACCGTACAGTCATTAGATACAACTACAGTCACTATGTTGTGCTGCAGAATCAGTAGATGACTATAGAGTCAGTAGATACTACTACAGTCAGTAAACACGTTTGCCCACTGACAAAGAAATGATCAGTCTATAATTTTAATGGTAGGTTTATTTGAACAGTGAGAGACAGAATAACAACAAAAATTCCAGAAAAACGCATGTCAAAAATGTTATAAATTGATTTGCATTTTAATTTTTGGGTCATTGTCATGCTGGAATACCCATCCACGACCCATTTTCAATGCCCTGGCTGAGGGAAGGAAGTTCTCACCCAAGATTTGACGGTACATGGCCCCGTCCATCGTCCCTTTGATGCGGTGACGTTGTCCTGTCCCCTTAGCAGAAAAACACCTTCAAAGCATAATGTTTCCACCTCCATGTTTGACGGTGGGGATGGTGTTCTTGGGGTCATAGACAGCATTCCTCCTCCTCCAAACACGGCGAGTTGAGTTGATGCCAAAGAACTCCATTTTGGTCTCTTCTAACCACAACACTTTCACCCAGTTGTCCTCTGAATCATTCAGATGTTCATTGGCAAACTTCAGACGGGCATGTATATGTGCTTTCTTGAGCGGGCGCTGCAGGATTTCAGTCCTCCACGGCGTAGTGTGTTACCAACTGTTTTCTTGGTGACTATGGTCCCAGCTGCCTTGTGATCATTGACAAGATCCTCCGGTGTAGTTCTGGGCTGATTTCTCACCGTTCTCATGATCATTGCAACTCCACGAGGTGAGATTTTGCATGGAGCCCCACGCCGAGGGAGATTGACAGTTATTTTGTGTTTCTTCCATTTGCAAATAATCGCACTAACTGTTGTCACCTTCTCACCAAGCTGCTTGGCGATGGTCTTGTAGCCCATTCCAGCCTTGTGTAGGTCTACAATCTTGTCCCTGACATCCTTGGAGAGCTCTTTGGTCTTGGCCATGGTGGAGAGTTTGGAATCTGATTGATTGATTGATTCCTTCTGTGAACAGGTATCTTTTATACAGGTAACAAGCTGAGATTAGGAGCACTCCCTTTAAGAGTGTGCTCCTAATCTCAGCTCGTTACATGTATGAAAGACACCTGGGAGCCAGAAATCTTTCTGATTGAGAGGGGGTCAAATACTTATTTTTCTCATTAAAATGCAAATCAATTTATAACATTTTTGACATGCGTTTTTCTGGATTTTGTTGTTGTTATTCTGTCTCTCACTGTTCAAATAACCCTACCATTAAAATTATAGACTGATCATTTCTTTGTCAGTGGGCAAATGTACAAAATCAGCAGGGGATCAAATACTTTTTTTCCCTCACTGTACCACTACAGTCAGTAGATACTACTATAGAGTCAGTAGGTACTACTGTAGAGTCAGGAAATACTACTACGACGGACAGTAGGTACTAATACAGTCAGTAGTTACTTCTATACAGTCAGCAGATACTACTATAGTCAGTAGACACTACTGTAGAGTCAGTAGATACTTCTGTAGAGTAAGTATATACTACTTTAGAGTCAGTGGATACTACTATGGAGTCAGTAGATACTACTGTAGAGCCTGATGCTACTGTAGAGTAATTGGATACTATTATAGAGTCAGTATATACTACTTTAGAGTCAGCATACACTACTATAAAGTTAGTAGTTACTACTATAGTCAGTGGATACTACTATCGAGTCAATAGATACTCTACTACAGAGTCAATAAATACTCCTGTAGAGTCAGTAGGTACTACTATAGTCATTAGATACTACTGTAGAGTCAGTAGTTTCTACTATAGAGTCGGTTGATACTATTATAGTCGGCAGATACTACTATAGAGTCAGTAGATACTATTAGTCAGCAGACTCTACTGTAGACTCAGTAGATACTACTATAGAGTCAATAGATACTACTGTAGTGTTGCAGATTCTGGAGACCGATCTTGGAGGCAACACTTATTTATTTATAACACACAACAGTAACAGCCAGCTATACAGTCTAGGTACACAGCCTACGGATAGCATGCCTGACACCGGCTACGCTCTCAGGTCCTCCAGCTATGTATTTCCTAGGGGAGGCTATCTGACCCGACCTAGCTGGAGTACGGGTCCCAACCACTGGCCCGCTCAGACCCAGCCCTGATAAGGACATCGGACCGGGGGTTCCCAGGGTCTCACCACTGAGCCACACAGAGTCCCAGCTCTGACAAGGGCAGCGGGGCTAGGGGTCCCAGGGTCCTAACTGGCTTGCTCCTTCTTCTGTCTTCAACTGGCCCCACGCCTGCAGAGAGGTCCTCCTTTTATACACCTCCGAACCGAGGGACGGGGCCCCGAGGGATCGTAGGACACCCCGCAGCCCCCCCACCCATTGGAAGGGGTGGTGGGGGATCACAGAACACCCCGCAGCCCGCTCCCCCCAGGAGGGGCCACGGGAGATCACAGAACACTGCACAGCCCCCTCCTGCTCCGAGGCTAGGGATATTGCGACTGCCCCTGTTGGACTGTGTTAGCCCCTACAGGTAAGTGTACCCAGTCCGTTCACGTCGCTACGCATAGCCCATACACGCCCCTACACTATTATAGAGTCGGTATATACTACTGCAGAGTCGGCAGATACTACTGTAGAGTCCGTAGATAGTGTAATGCGAGCGTAAACGGGGTTTGCTGCTGGGCTCTGGCCCAATCACACGGCCTGGGGTATTGGGGGGCGGAGCCCAGTATGGGGGGCGTGTGGGAGGGGCCGCCGTTCACCTCGGGTCCAATTGGAAGCGAGGTGAATGGAGGTGGAGCCAGCAGGGCAGTATGGGAAGGCCGGATCTGACGATCCGGAAGGGGAGGAGTCAGGGTCACGTGGTAAAGAGGATATAGGTGGGAGCCCAGAAGGGATCCGGGTCAGTTGCTGGAGTAAAGAGGCTGAGCCACGTTGGGTGGCCAAAGGGGATCCGCGCCATCGGCCACGTAGCTGAAGGATCTTCGGCACGTCGTCGGCCAGCGGTGTGCGGAGTGGGGGAGCGGAGGAGCTGTTGGAGGAGCGCGCGTGGGCGCGCGTGAGAAGACGCTGGTCCGCGGTCAGGACCAGCGGGGTGCGAGGAGGAAACTAAATAAAAGAGCAACGGAGACCAGCAGTGCCTGACGAAGTCTTTTATTACAATAGTACTGTAGACTCAGTAGATACTACTGCAGTCAGTAGGAACTACTGCAGACTAAGAAGATACTACTATAGTCAATAGATACTCGTGTAGGGTAAGTAGTTACTACTGCTGTGTCGGTAGATACTACTATGGTATCGGTAAATACTACTGTAGACTCAGTAGATACTACTATAGAGTCAATCGATACTCTTTTTCTTTCTACGCGACTTTACCGAAAGAACCAAAGAGTAATTCGTGCAGTCACGAAAGCTCCAAATCAAGTTTGAACCACCACGACCTCCATGGGGAAGATTGAAGTTTGTTTTCTCTCTCTCTCTCTGTGTCTCTGTGTTGTATCTCTGCTTGTGTGTCTGTCTTTGTGTCTCCGTTTCTGTGTCTTGTAATGTAGCAATCTTTGGAAGAACGTAATCAACCAGGCTATGTGTTAATTGTGTTGACCGACTCTCTGTGTTGCATTGCATTACATTTCCAAATTTTACTAAGTTTGTTTTTATTAAGTGTGTTTTCTCTCTCTCTGTGTTGTCTCTCTAGTATTTCCTGCAGTTTGTTTTCTCTCTCTCTCTGTCTCTGTATAGGGGTGTTAGAGAAAGAGCCGTTATGCATGGCAGCTTATGGGAAACAAACACAGTGGGCGGGGCTACGTGAGTGCACGGGGGGGGTGCTCTCAACGACGTCCGCACCAGGCAGCCCGGGGCCCCACCCCTCAGCGGGGGTGGAGTATAAAGGGGGATGTGTCAGAGGGCTCGGGGCAGAATGTTAAAGCTAAACCAGTGAAGACCGAAGATCGTCTAGCTAGAGCCCTGGACTCCCCTGGGACGCCGCCCTTGTCAGGGCCGCGCAGGACCGAGCCAGCGGCGTGATCCCGAGAACCAGAGCTAGTGCTCTGGGACTCCGGGTACCGTAGCCCGACTTACCAGTGTCGGGCCAGACAGCCTCCCCTAGCCCGTTAGTGGAGGACTAGGAGGTAGGTCAGAGATAGCTAGCAGTGTATTCCCAGCTAGCCGGGTGAGGGGGCCGATACCCCCTCTAGTATTGTATGTCCACAGTTGTGACTACTTGTACGGAATAAATACGTGTGCCTCACCAACGGTGTCCAAGAGTCATTAACGGTACTTTATCTGGTGTCAGAACAACTACGAACATGGACACGCGCCGGACAGCTCGAGCCGGAGTACCGCAGGTGGAGGACACCGCTGAAATTGTCGAGCCCGAGACGGCTCAACAAGACATCGTGCAGCCGGGGCCGGACGCATTCTTACCGGGGCATCAGGATGAAGAGGAGCCGCCATCAGAAGGGCTGAGGCTGGCTCACGCGAGGCTGGCGGAGCTGCTTTACGCCGCTGCCGCCACACTCGAACACATCACGCGGCTGGGGGCTGGTGGACCACCACGGGGCGAGGAGAACCGACGTCCGATGCGCCTTCCGGCCATCTCAACGGATTCAAACTTTGAATCTCCCGCCATCGCCGCAGCAGCTGCTGAGGGCGTGGCCGGCCTGAACCTCGGGTCCAACATCGCTCTCGCTGGGGCTGCAGCGTCACCGCCAGCGGAGGGAGCGTCATCACGGCTGCGACAGGCGATACCATCTGCCGTTCGCGCCGAAGCGCAGCCGAGTTACGGGGACAGCAGCCTGCGAGCTTCCATGGCGACCGCTGCGCTGCACCAACGGCTGCCTCCGCTCAAAGAGTTTGTTGGCGCGGAGGGCGACTGGGGCGGCTTCCAGCGACGCTTCCTCGCCCACCAAGAAATGGCACGGTGGTCGGATGCTGAGGCTCTCTGCGCGCTGCCGGCGCTCCTCGACAGCGACGCACTCGCCGCCCTTACATCGGCGCCGAGGGAGAAGCGCTCCACGCTACAGATGGCGCTGCAGTTGCTGGCCGGGGTCTACGGACCTTCAGCGGAATGCAGGCAGCAGTTTTACGATCGCCAGCGGGGTGCAAAGGAGTCGCCCCTGGCGTACAGGACGAGTCTCCTGGCACTGGCGAAGACGGCCTTCCCTCGAATGGACGACGACGGCGTGGACGCCATGGTCACAGAAAAAATCCTCCTGCTGGCAGACGACCTGGACATCGCCGTCGTTGCACAGGAGGACACGGAGATGAGTTCCCTCCAGGCTGCGCGGCTCCTCCACGCCAACCTGCTGTCACAGCGTCGGAAAGCCAGCAGGGCAGCGGCCGGGCGTGCGGTGGCTGCAGCCACCCTCCTGGCAGAGGAGGTTTACGCCGTCGACCGTCGACGGCAGCAGGGGACGGGAGCACGGTCGGGCCGAGATGGGTCGAGCCGCTTCGACCGTCCGTCATCGCCGCCGGCGCTCCCGCGTTGCTTCAACTGCGGCGTCCGGGGCCATGTCGCCTCGGGGTGCCGCTCTCCTCGGAAGCGTGGGACGACGCCTCGACAGGACGCCGGCCCTCCTCCTCCCAAGCTCCATCAACATAATCCGGCGAGTCGCGGCACCCCTCATGTTTGGCCCAAGCACACACTTGTCACACACTCGCACACCGCAACGAACGGGGGGCGGACATTGCGCTGCGACGGGCCAACACGCACCACTATGGGGACTCAAATCGAACCCAGGCAGTGGTCCATGTTGGCCCATCGCGTTGTGGCCGCGTCGTCGGGGTCGTCGGCCGTGGTGGGACACATTGACGGGGTGGAGGTACGTATCCTGGTCGATACGGGGGCATCGGCGACCATCATTTCCGAACTCATTTACAATATTCTACCTGTCCAGAGCCGTCCTTTACTGCCGGTTAACGTCCCATTCTATGCTGCTAACGGGGGCTCTCTTGGCATCATTGGACAGATTCGAGCGCAAATTTGTATCGGGGATATCAAATTGTCGGGCCCGATTTTTGTTTCCTCCTCGCTGGCGGTTCCGTGCCTGCTGGGGACGGACTTCTTGGGCAAAATGCCGATTCGTATTTTAATAGACCAGGGATGCATTGAGCTCCCGTCGGGACGACGCATGGCGTTCCTGCCTTCCCCTATTGCGGCTCGGACGGCGTTCGTAACAGTACCAGCGTTCGTCGTTAAAACAGTTCGTGTGCCGCCGGGAGCTCAAATGTTGGTGCATCTAAAACTTTGTCGGCCCTTCGCTGAGGGCATTGGGGACCAGGGAATTCTGCTGGGACCATCTAGGGCCGGGGTTAGTGGACCTCATTTGATTCCGGCCCAGACCGTCGTAAGAGGGGACGGGGACCCTTTCATCGCGGTCCTCAATGTGGGGTCGCAGACAGTGGTAGTTCCTCAAGGGACGGTGCTTGCTCACGCGACGCCGGTGCCCTGCGAGGAACCTGTTGCGAATCACGTCGGCACTGCTCCCCGGCCGCACCCACATTCGGACAGCGATGGAGGGTGGCTCGATGCGCTTTGTGCGGGATCGACGGACCTGTCAAATTCAGAGCGCCAACAGCTTAGAACGCTACTGCGGGAATTTTCCGACGTTTTCAGTCGGGACAAATACGATTTGGGTTGCACTCATCTGCTGCGTCACCATATTGACACGGGTGACAGCGCGCCAATACGCCAGAATCCGTTTCGGTTAAGTCCCGCCGAAAAGGACCATGTCAAATCGGCTATTGATGACATGTTAGCCGCCGACATCATTTCTCCTTCCACCAGCCCTTGGGGAGCGCCGATCGTCCTGGTTAAAAAGCAGGACGACTCGTTGCGGTTTTGCGTTGATTTTCGGCGCCTTAACAAAATTTCGGTTGCCGACGCATACCCGCTCCCACGGATGGACGAATCGCTGGACGCCTTGGCGGGAGCGCGATTCTTCTCCACACTGGATTTACTTTCGGGATTCTGGCAGCTTCCTCTGGACGATGATTCAAAGCCTAAAACTGCTTTCCGTACACCGCACGGCCTGTTTCAATTCAACCGGTTGCCGATGGGCTTACACTCAGCGCCGGCAACTTTCCAACGTTTGATGGAATTGGTTTTGGCTGGATTGCAATGGGAGTCGTGCCTGATTTATTTGGATGACGTTATCGTCTTTAGTAAAACTTTTGACGAACATCTCCAGAGGTTGCCGGCGGTTTTCCTAAAGATGCGGGCTGCTAATTTGAAATTCAAACCCCAAAAATGTTTTTTGTTACGCGATTCGGTGCGTTATTTGGGGCACATCGTGGGGCGCTCAGGTATTGTTACCGATCCCGCCAAAACGCAGTGTGTCAGCTCCTGGCCGACTCCCACCTCGGTGGGAGAGGTCAGGAGTTTCATTGGCTTCGCGTCGTATTACCGACGGTTCGTCGCTGATTTTGCGACGATTGCCAAACCCCTACACGCTTTAACATCAAAAGGGGTTCGGTTCCACTGGGGTCAGGAGGAGGAGGCTGCTTTCTGCTCCCTTCGGGACGCCCTGGTAAAAGCTCCTCCCTTGATTTACCCCGATTTTTCGGAACCATTTTTGCTCGACACCGATGCGAGCAACACGGGTATTGGGGGCGTGCTTTCCCAGGTGGTTGACGGCGTGGAACGGGTGGTTGCGTACGGCAGTCGGGTGTTGTCTCCAGCGGAGCAAAGATATTGTGTCACCCGTAGGGAACTGTTGGCAATTGTCTATTTCATCCAACAGTATCGCCCATATCTGTACGGTCGGCATTTCACCGTCCGCACAGATCATGCGGCACTGCAGTACGCCCTGCGAGTTCAACAGCCATCGGGACAATTGTCCCGATGGTTGGAGATCCTCCAGGATTTTGATTTCGAAACCACCTACCGTAAGGGCGTTCGCCACACCAACGCGGATGCTCTGTCGCGCATGCCAACCACCTCCGAATGTGCATGCCTCCTGGGGTCGGGACGTTGCAAGCCAGCAGGGGACATGCCGGTTCCGGTCCTGGCGGCCACCGCCGCCGACGAAACATTGCTTCCAAATTCTATCGCACAACAGGGAAAAGATTCCCTGCTGGGTTTGCCTGTTAATGAATGGGGGCGCCTCCAGATGGAGGATACCTCCCTCCTCGCGTCGCGTCGTCGCGCCGGGGAGGCGGGGCGGGGGACGGGTGATGCCGACGCATGGGAAATGCACGCGGGGTTGCTGATGCATTGGGACGGGAAATCCCATCGACACCGGCTGGTGGTCCCTTTTGGGTTACGGGGTAGGGTGGTGTGGGCTGCTCATGAGCGCCTCCTCCACCTGGGTACCCAAAAGACCCTCGCCTTGCTCCAGCTTGATTTTTTTTGGCCAGGCATGACGAGGGATGTCGCAGATCTGTTGGCATCATGCCCTCGGTGTGCGCAGCCAAAACCACCAGCACGGGAGTCAAACCCGCCTTTGCAGTCTATCAGAGTCTCCAGAGTGAACGAACTTGTCGCGCTGGATATTCTGGGGCCATTTCCCGCCACCCCTAGGGGCAATAGATATTTGTTGACCGGGGTGGAATACTTTACGCGCTGGCCTATGGCCTGGCCCCTGGCCAACCAGTCGGCAGCAGCCATCGTGGAGGCCTTTGTCCAAGGTTACGTCATGGACAAAGGTGCTCCGGAGCGGCTGCTGACCGACCAGGGAAAACATTTTTCCGGCAAACTCCTCCAACAGGTCTGTGAGCTCCTGGGAACGAAAAAAATTCGTACCTCTCCCTATCACCCGCAAACTGACGGGATGGTCGAGCGTCTGCATCGAACCATCACGTCTATGTTGTCGCAGCAAGTTTCGGACTCACAGACCGATTGGGACTTGCAAATTCAAGGGGTCCTGGCAGGATACAGATTGGCCCCCCATGCTGCGACGGGATTTTCACCCTTCTTCCTCATGTATGGCCGCGAACCTGACCCACCTGTTCGGGCCCAGCTGCAGATCCCCGCGCCGCTGGGAAAAACTAAATTGGCCGACCATGTTAAATTTAACCTTGCGAAATTGACTGAGGCACGGGATGCTGCCATACTAAATTCCGACAGGCGTCAGAAAGCGAATGAGCGCCTCAGACTGGGTCGCGCGCACGTGCTACAGTGGAAGCCGGGGGACAGGGTATGGCTGCACTGTCCCCCAGGTACCACTCGCGACCTCCTCAAAACTAGTGCGGCCGTGGCGGGGCCCCGTCGAGGTGGTCGAGGTTTTGCGGCCTCAGTGCGTTCGCATCAAATGGGGGAAGCGCCGGTGGTTTGTGCACCCCTCTAGGCTGAAACCCTTCGTTGCGGTGCGAGGCCCCACTCCACACACGCGTGGCCAAACATGTGGGGGGTCGGCCGACTCAAAGGGTCTGTCTCTGCTGCTCTCGCCTGACGTGTTGCCGGCTGTCCCGCCCCCAGGTGCACCAGGAATGACGGGCTTCCGCCCAACAACCCCTACTGGGGATGCCGAGGGTCTCGCGACATCAAGAGCAAACTCACTTCGAAATGGACAGCTGCCACCGGATGGTCCGCCATCCGGGGTTGCCCCGTGTGACGGGCCTGCGGCAAGGACGCGCGCAAGAATGCGCAGACTCTTGTGATGCACAAAAAGAAGACATTTTTTTATTTTTTTTTATTTTCACGTGTATGGTTACTGTGCGCTGCGTCGGTGGTGTGCTCCTGGCACATTGTGTTGTGTTGTGTGTGTGTTGGGGGTTTCTTGCGATTTGTATATACGTTGCTTTTACGGAATTCGTATTTATTCGGGGGGGGGGGGGTGCGTTGGGTTGTTTTCCCTTCGGGGTTTTCTGGTTCTTGTTGTTGTTCTCTTCACGTTATGTTGAAAAATAGTGAGGCACACGCGCGGTCAGGGGGTAAATGCACTTTTATTGTCGTTTTTTTTGTATGTTGGCAGCCGGGACGGCTGCAAGCTATGCGGGAGGGGGGGGGGGTGATGTAGGGGTGTTAGAGAGAGAGCCGTTATGCATGGCAGCTTATGGGAAACAAACACAGTGGGCGGGGCTACGTGAGTGCACGGGGGGGGTGCTCTCAACGACGTCCGCACCAGGCAGCCCGGGGCCCCACCCCTCAGCGGGGGTGGAGTATAAAGGGGGATGTGTCAGAGGGCTCGGGGCAGAATGTTAAAGCTAAACCAGTGAAGACCGAAGATCGTCTAGCTAGAGCCCTGGACTCCCCTGGGACGCCGCCCTTGTCAGGGCCGCGCAGGACCGAGCCAGCGGCGTGGTCCCGAGAACCAGAGCTAGTGCTCTGGGACTCCGGGTACCGTAGCCCGACTTACCAGTGTCGGGCCAGACAGCCTCCCCTAGCCCGTTAGTGGAGGACTAGGAGGTAGGTCAGAGATATCTAGCAGTGTATTCCCAGCTAGCCGGGTGAGGGGGCCGATACCCCCTCTAGTATTGTATGTCCACAGTTGTGACTACTTGTACGGAATAAATACGTGTGCCTCACCAACGGTGTCCAAGAGTCATCAACGGTACTTCATCTGTGTTGTCGCTCTCTGCTTGTCTGCCTGCCTTTGTGTCTCCGTGTCTTGTCTCTCTCTCAAAATTTCACACTTAACTTCTAATTTAGCACTCTTTGGAAGAACGTAATCAACCAGGCTGTGCGTTAATTCTATGTTGACCGACTTTCTGTGTTGCATTGCATTTCCAAATTTTACTAAGTTTGTTTGATTAAGCGTGTTTTCTCTCTCTCTCTCTCTGTGTTCTTGTGTTGTCACTCTAGTATTTCCTGCAGTCACGAAAGCTCCAAATCTCTCATTGACATGTTAAATTCTCTACCCCCCTCTCTCTCTCTGCCCCCTCTCTCTCTATTTAAGGCCTCGACACAGAGGCGTTGTTTCTCTGTGTGCCTATGTGTGTGTCTCTCTCTGTGTGTCTTCTCTTTCATTCGTACCTGATTATGATTGCTTGTGTTGCAATCGAAATGTCGTATTTTCTTACATTATGGGTACATTTTTCTTTCTACGTGACTTTACCGAAAGAACCAAATAGTCAATAGAAACTATAGTGTCGGTAGTTACTACTGTAGCGTCGGTAGTTACTACTGTAGAGTCGGTAGATACTACTATAGAGTTAATATATACTACTCGTCTCAGTAGATACGACTATAGAGTCACTAGTTACTACTGTAGAGTCGGTAGATACTGTTTGCAAGCCTCTGTGTGCGGAGCCTTGAGTGCGGAGTTGCTGAGAGCGAGGGCTGCTGTGTGCAAGGTAGCGAGGTGGAGTATAAATAAGAGTGGGAATTGTTTAACAGAAGTGACCGGAGCGACAGTGATAGGAGTGCCTACAGCTGGTGCAAGAATAGGCTAATAAAGTGGAAGCAGGTGACCTGTAATAATGTGTCAGTCTGAGTGATTTTAAAAGACGCAAAACCTTTATAAACAGTCTGCCTCAGCAGCTTTCCCCCTCTTTTTTCACCTGATGATGATTGCTTGTGTTGCGATCGAAACGCCGTGATGTTGTTATTTATATTATTTGTTCTATCTACGTGGCTTTACCGAAAGACCCAAAGCATACTAAGATAGAGTCACTAGATACTACTGTAGTCATTAGATACTGCTATAGAGCCAGGAGATGCTACTATAGTCAGTAAGTACTACTATTGAGTCGGTATATACTACTATAGAGTTGGTAGATACTATGTGATGCCGCAGCCACGAAGCCGGTCTGCGGGCGCCCCACCTACAACCTCACCACCACCAAGCGACGGGGCCGACGCTGCTTTCCCCTCACTCGGCCTTAAGATTTGCATTGAACTGCCCATATAGGACTCACCACTGTGACCTCTACATTGGGTCAAACTTAACATCTCTGAATGTTCGACGGCTTGTCCACCAGATCTTATTTATTCATGATGTACTTGCAAAAGAATCTGCAGATTACCTGCTGGATCTCATCTCTGTTTCAAAGAACAAATTTGACCTAAGGTCTACACTCATTTACCAGCTTAATATTCCCTATTGCCGTACATATACTGGAGGAAGGGCCTTTGCTCTTGATGCCCCCAGGGTCTGGAATGCTGTTGCCAATAAATTGAAACTTGAGTCACTACCTATGAGATCTTCACTCAAAACTGCTCTAGAGGAGTTGTACACCCCTAGCTGCCAGTGCTATTCAGTGACCTAAAATAAAATGTTTCGCTCCGGATGATCGCTACAAAGTATGACCTGTGTTTTGATTTAGTGTGCTGATCTTAAAGGTGGAGTGACTCATGCAGCCAGCTATGGCTGCAGGGTTTTGGTAGTACATGTTGTTTATGCCATTTATTGTGAAAATTCTGTCACAGTTCCTATGATTGCTTTTTCATTGCTTTCATGGCTTTATTTTGGTGATTTCGAAAAGTGTATTGGTTTAGCCATGTTTGTTTGTTGTAGTACAGAGTTAGACTGATGGCCTTAATTTAAGCTGTCTTGTGGTTGTTGTTGTTGTTGTTGTTTGACTTGCATCCCACTGGGATTTTTGCACACAGCGTTGGTGTACGGTGTTTTTTCTGCAATATTTTGCTGTCTTTTCTTGGATTTTCTGTTTGCACTTAGTCACATATTCACTTTAAGATGTTTTTTTGTTCATGTTTTTGTTTTTTGTTTGTTGCGGTTGCACCCGATTCAAGAGCTGAATGGCTCACAGGGCTATACCTAATAAATGAACTTGAACTTGAACCAACCCCCCACACAAACACACACACACCCACCCCCACATAAAGCCTCGCGGGGAAGCCACCTGGCCCACAGGTTTTCACCCAGGAGCCTCCTCGTAGGGGGAACATTCTCCACGGTTTTCCCTGAGGCCAGGGAATTGACTGAGGCTTTCCCCAGGCTGATTTACACTGCGGCGCCGTGAATTAACGCACGATCACAACGAGGCTACGCAGCCACCGTGGATAGAAAACACACACCACACACACGGAAAACGGGCCGTCCCTTTGATTGGTCGGGCGCTCGGCACACAAACCGGGAGAAGTACGTAGCTGGAAAGCAACGACCCACAGCGGGAAATCCCAGCGAGCTGATTGGCCAGCGGGTCGGCGCCGGGTTATCTTTGATGTAGGTAACAATAAAAGGGCCGTAGAAAGGGCAAAGAGGTCTCTTTTCCCCAAATCAGCATCGGGACGGACGACTCTCCAGTTCAGCCACTCGAACGTCCGTGAGACGAGTCGAGGTGTGCAGGGAGGACGGGCCCGCCGGAGCGCCGTAGGGATCAAACCGTGAGTAAGAGAGAGAGTTGGGATTTAGCTTAATAGCCAAAGGAGTTTAAGTCCTAACAGACTGGGTAAATCTGGTTCAGACGATCGATAGGTTAGTTCTGCCCTGCTGATTCCGACTGATTTGGTGAGAGTGACTCGCAGACGCGCCGAGAATAAATTGTTAGTAATTGATCACAGCCTCGTGTGAATTCTACGAGGCGCGTGGAAGTGTGTGTGCGTGCTCGTAACGTGTGTGGTCGGTGTTTTCGCGGGTGCACGCTCTGTTCTGTGGCTGTGGACACCCGTACTGCGTGCGGGCTCACACCCACCGCGAACACCTGCCCCCACGGCCATTTAAACGAGTGCTATCAACCGCCCACGGCGGCCGCGCGTGTGCAAGCGACGTCACTGCCCTCCGACCTCTGACCCTCCCCCCCGTTCAGCGCGTGTGATTGGTGCGCGGGGTTGTGCGAGCGGAGACATCGCGTTTGATTGGCTGAGAAGTGACAGGGTGATTTCAGGCGGCCGTGCGCCTCACAGGCTGGATCCGCGGACTCACGGGGGTGCGGCCCAGGGAAAAGAGCCGGCGAGCGGCAGCCCTTCTCCCGCCAGTGAGGACCTTCGCAGCAGCAGCTCTCACATGAGCGAGGGGTTCGGAGAGGGCGGGCCCCCTCTGGCCGGCCCCTCGCAGGGTGGGGAAAACCCCTGTAGAGTCAGTGGATACTACTAGTCAGTAGAATCTACTGTAGAGACAGATACTATAGAGTCACTAGATACTACTAGTCACTAGGCACTACTATAGTCACTAGATGCTACTTGTATGTAGGGCTAGGTATATATGGGGGGGGGGGGGGGAAATATTTGAACAGGGGGGGGGGGGGTTGAGAATTTTGGAAACGTATTAGATCAACTATTTAACCCCCCCCCCCCCAACCAATTTTTATAACGTTTTGATTTTGGACTTTGGAAAGGCCCTAATAATTTTGTTGACAAATGGACAGACGGAACGCCGGGCTTTCACAATAGCTTAGTATGTGTATGTATATGTTATGTTTTTAAAAAGACAAGTTTTGAAATTAACTTTTTCCCCACGCAACGCCAGGTACTTCCTGCTAGTCTATTATAAAAGCCCAGCGTTCCATGTGTCCGTTTGTTTGCCTGTCAACTAAATTATTAGAGCCTTTCAGAAGGCTTGGATCAAAAAGTTATAGAAAGTGTGTGGGGGCCGTTGACCCCCGGGTTCCCCTCCGCCATCATCCCCTATTCCGCTTATGTTACCCCACCTCCCTAATACCCGCTAGGGTTTCGCCGGCATTCGAACGCGACGCCCCTACTGTTACAGCCTCGCGCCGCGCTCCCACGCTGCGAGCATACGTGCGCACAGCATCATCAATCAAACGCCACACTCCCCCTCTTTACACCGCTACGTACAGCTCTCGCACACTGCGAGCGTGTGCCCGTCTATAGCCCTGTGCGGCACTCGCCTCCACGTCGAATAACCACGTTACCAATGCGCATCCGTATCCGACACGTACCGAACGTATGCACACTCACGCACACAGCTCTCCGCAGCACTCACTCACCACTGAATACTCGCGTTATGATCGCGCACCTGTATCACACACGGAGTGAACACACGCGACACCCACTCTCGCACCGTTCTGCGCAGCGCTCCCCCGAGGCGAGCCGCAGCACTACAGAACCACTGTGTACACACGCTCACCCACGCGCTCAGCTCCGCGCAGCGCTCACTCACGTGGCGAACCACTGTGTACACACGCGCACCCGCCCGCTCAGCTACGCGCAGCGCTCACTCACGTGGCGAACCACTGTGTACACCCGCGCACCCACACGCTCACACTGCTCGACAAGATCACGCGAGGCCATGCTTCGCTATTAATGATTTATTATCTGCTACCTGGTAATTGATGTTAAATCAGTGAGTCGACGAGGCTGGCCTGTTCCTCTTAACCTGTACCTATTCCCTATCTATCGGCTATTATCCTACTTCACCTCCCCACTCACCGTCAAGTGTCCACGGCGGTCCGCTGATCCTTGTGCTAACAGCGTACCTCGGTGCGTCGCACGGACGTCCGGGTCGCTGGCTGGAGCTGCTGCTGGTCCTCTGGCGCTGGAGACAAGGGGCCGATTTCCCCTTTGCGCCCCCTATTTATCCTCCCTACCTCAAAGGGATGCGGCTCTGAACAATGGGCTCGCGCCCCTCTGGCACGCGCACGGCGGTTCCGGGCGCTTTTGATATGCTAATCAGTGTGCGGCGTGCGCGGCGTAAATCCTAATTAATCCCTTACCCTCCCTAACAATGGGGCCTGCGCGCTCAAGCGTAATTATCCCAACCCTCCATGACTATGCGCAAGAGCCCCTGCGGCCCCGCTATTCATGCTGTCCCGTCCCTCCCCTGCTTGCCCCGTCGACCCGTGGGGGTGTGTGTGGGGGGAAATGCGCCTCAACCGCGGTGGCCGAATGCCCCACGCCGCAACCATACCATCTTAAGGTCGGTCGCAGCGCCGTGGTGCAACGTAGCGTCGGGGGAGGTCATCCAATTCCCTGATCGCCGGAAACCGTGAGAGTTAATCCCGATAAGGGTTTCTCGGATAAAAACCGGTCGATCAGGTGTCCTCCCCTTCCAGCTCTATGGGGGGGGGGGGGGAAATGCGTGCGGGTGTGTTCATGTGAGGTGAGGTGAGGGGGACGAGGGGTTGGCTCCGTTGCTTGGTGGTGGCGAGGGCGAGGATGGGGCGCCTGCCGAACGGCTTCGTGGCGGCGGCATCACATAGCCCCCCGAGGTGCCAGTCCCCGTCCCGGGTTGACTGGAGCACCTCGCTTGGGCCGCGCCCACGAGGAAACGTTGCGTGGTC
Source organism: Lampetra planeri (assembly GCF_965212315.1). Classification (NCBI taxonomy): domain Eukaryota; kingdom Metazoa; phylum Chordata; class Hyperoartia; order Petromyzontiformes; family Petromyzontidae; genus Lampetra; species Lampetra planeri. The sequence continues at coordinate 2,420,802 of NC_136122.1, read as the reverse complement.
CGGGGGATCCGTCCGGACCTGGTGGCTGGTTCTGGGGTGGGTGGTTCCGTCCTCTGTAGCTCCTGCGGTGGCCTCCTCCTCCACTCCAGTGGCTCTCCCTGTCCCTCGGTACCTGCGGGCTGGGGCAGAAACTCAGCAGCGGAAGGGTTTAGGAGCCGTCGTCCGCGTCGTCTCCTGACTGGATCGGGGCGTCTCGGGGGCCCGGCGGGGCCCATGTAGGGTGCGAGGCCCCCCAACACGAGGGGTGCGGGTACTCCGGGATTTCGGGGCCTTCGGGTGACGGGGTTCTCTCTCGCCGGGGCCGCTTTCCACGGTTTTAAGCGGCGGACGTTGACCACCGTCTCTCGATCCCTCTCCCCGCCATAAATTAGTACCGTCCAGGGGGAGATCTGTCGCACCACGGTCCAGGGTCCCCGCCAGTAGGTCGTCAGTTTCCCCACCTGCCCGGCCCCGACGCGAGGGGTGTGTAGCCACACCTTAGCGCCTGTCAGGAATAAGGGGGGTTCCATGCGGGGTCGGGTGCCCTGTTCCTGCCGCCGATGCGCGGCTTCCCCTTGCGGGTATGCTCGGCCTCGGGCTTCTCGCAGGGTCTCCAACAGGTGTTCCACCGGGCGGCTTCCCTCCTCCGGCTGGGGGGAAGGAACGCCGAATAGCAGATCTGCGGGTAAACGAGACTCACGGCCGAACATCATTAAAAACGGGGTTTGTCCCGTCGACGTGTGTACGGTGGTGGCGTAGGCGAAAAGGGCGTAGGGGAGGTGTTCGTCCCAATCCCGTTGATTTGCGGCCGCCATACGTTTGAGTTTCCCCGCTAGGGTCTGATTCATGCGCTCCACCATACCGTTCGCTTGGGGGTGGTAAGCTGTGGTTCGGTCCTTCTGGATTCCGAATTCTCGGCACAGTGCCTGGAACAGCTCGGCCTCGAACTCGCTACCTTGGTCGGTGAGGACTCGTTCTGGGATCCCGTGCTTCAGTACGTAATGTTCCACAAATGCCCGGGCCACCACCAAGGCCGTTTTATCAGGGATGGCCACTGCCACGGGGTAGCGGGTGAAATACTCTACTGCGACCAGGATATACCAGTTGCCTCGATGGGATCGCGGGAATGGCCCCTGTAGGTCGATCCCGACCAGCTGATTCGTGCGGCTGACGCGGAACGGCCTTAGGGGTACCTGGTATCGTGCCGGTTTCGTCCCGCACTGCTGACAGGCGCGGCAGCCCTGTACCCAGGCCGCCACGTCTTGTGCCAATTTGGGCCAGAGATACTGGCGACGCAGGGTCTCTCGAGTGCGTCGTTCCCCATCGTGGCCCCCGAGTGGGTGGTCATGCACCAGCCGTAGCAGCTGGGGTCGCACCTGGGCAGGAACACAGATGCACCCCGGCTGGCCGGCCTCGGTTAACTCCCGTACCACTCCGTTCTGCACACACAACCGGGCATACAAACCGCTCCAGGGTCCTGGTAGGGAGCTCTTTTCCCCCCGCAGTGCCGCCTCCACTGCCGCCAGATCGGGATCCCGCTGCTGGGTCTGTCTCAGCTGCTCGTCGTTCAGGCCCGGGAAGGCGCAGCCGACGTCCTCCTGGATCCGTCCGATCGGGGCGGGGTGATCCGCCGGGTCCCGAGCCGTGGGTCCCGCGCTTGCCGGGCGGTCGAAGGGATCCTCGGTGCCACCTGTGAGGGTCTCTGTGGCGCACACTGCACTCTCTCTCGCTGGGGGGGGGGTCAGTGGCCGCGGCCCCTCGGGGGTCCGTTGCCTGCCGGCAGCGTCCCCCCATGAAACACGGGCAGGCCTCCTCCGCCCTTGTCTCGGCGTATACCGTGGGCCGCCTCGACAAGGCATCCGTGTTTGCATGTGTCCGGCCAGCCCGATACTCGATTTGCAGGTTGTACTCCTGCAACTGCGCCAACCACCGGGCCATCTGCCCCCGCGGCTCCTTGAATATAAGAAGAAAACTGCAGAGCATAATGGTCAGTGCGTACGCGACATTTCCTGCCGTACAAATACGGCCGGAACTGTTTACATGCGAAAATCACTGCGTACAACTCTTGGTGGGTCACGCAATAGTTCAGCTCGGCCCCACTCAAGGTCCGGCTGGCGTACGCAATGACTCGTTCCGTCCCATCCTGTACCTGTGACAACACCGCGCCCAGCCCGCTGCTGCAGGCGTCGGTGTCCAAAATAAAATCGGTGGTAAAATCGGGGAAAGCGAGGGTGGGGGCGTGGGTGAGGTGGTCTTTGAGAGTGGTGAAGGCCGTCTGGCAGGCCCCCGTCCACTGATAGGGGTGCTTAGGGGAGGTGAGTTGGGTGAGGGGGCGTGCAATCTCGCTGAATCCCTTTACAAATCGACGATAATAGGTGGCGAGCCCCAAAAATGATCTGATCTCCGTCAGATTCCTTGGCCGTGGCCACTCCACTACGGCGCGTACCTTCTCCGGATCGGTGCACACGCCTGCCTCGCTGACGCGATGCCCGAGGTACCCCACCTCGCGTTGTGCGATGTAACACTTACGGGGCTTGAGCTTGAGATGAGCCGCTCGCAGTCGCTGGAACACCTCTCGTAACCTAGACCAATGCTCAGACAAAGATCTACTAAACATTATCACGTCGTCCAGGTAAATCAGGCACTGTTCCCATTGCAAGCCCTGCATCACCAACTCCATCAGCCGCTGGAACGTCGCGGGCGCATTGGTGAGTCTGAACGGGAGTACTCGAAACTCGAATAGTCCCATCGGGGTGGTGAAGGCGGTTTTCGGCCGATCCTCCTCCGCCATCTCCACCTGCCAGTACCCAGACGCGAGATCGAGGGTGGAAAAATATCGCGCTCCGGCGAGGCTGTCAAAAGTGTCGTCGATGCGAGGTATGGGGAAGGCGTCGCCGAGCGTGACTGCGTTCAGTTTACGGTAATCGACGCAGAACCGGGTTGACCCATCCTTTTTCGTTACTAGTACCACCGGGGCTGACCAGGGGCTCGCCGAGGGCTGAATTATGTTATCGCGAAGCATGTCCCCAACCGCCTCTTTGATCTGGGTGCGTTCGGGTGCGCCCACTCGGTATGCAGGGAGTTTGATGGGTCGGGCTGCACCGGTGTCAATTTGGTGCTTAACAAGGTCGGTCCGACCCACGTCCGAGTCGTGTTCACTGAATACGTCGGCATACTCCTGCAGTAACTCGCGCAGCCGATCGGCCTCTCCCTTAGGTAAGTCCGCCCATGGTACATGTAACGCGTCGAGCAGGGGAACGACCTCAGCTCGGGGAGTCGGGCCGACTCGCCAGGCCAGGTCCTGGTCACCCTCAGGACGACCGGGGTCCTCAGCCCAGAGTGCGAACACCGAGTCGTTAGAGTGGCGTGCGTGCAGGGGGTGTACTGTGGCTATCGGGGTGCGCCGTCGCAGTATCGCTGGGGTATTGTGGGGGTTAAACATCCGCATAAACAATCGGTCCCCATCTGCGTTGACCAACGTGGCGGATCCCACTATCCCATACCGTTTTGCCAACTCCAGGTGAGGAGTTAGCATTACCTCCCCTGATGGTCGGAGCGCGGGGTCGGTGGGGGATGTTGCCACCGGTACCAGCATCTCGGTGAGCGGGCCGATGGTGACTGCCGTCGCCAGGATAGCGGCCACAGGTGAGAAGCGGGGGCGCGACGGTTCTCGTCCCAGGAACGGTATCCGCTCGCCGTTGCTCTCCATGGTGGCGCATCGCTGGCGGGGTTGCACGTTGAGTCCCAGCCGTTCTAAGAGGTCGGTACCTGCGATACACTCGTGACACAACGCACTCAACACGTAGAACTCCTGGGTGCACACCTGACTGCCTATGCGGACCTCTAGGGTGGCTCTCCCCAGCAACCCCATTCCGGCTCCGCTCGCCGTGTGCAGCGCGCGGTCCGGGGCCTGCAGGTGACGCACGTCGACCCCGATCGCGCTGCAGTGCGCTGCACTCACGAGCGAGGCAACCGCCCCCGTGTTCAGCAGAATTCGGGTACGCACTCCGTTTACCTCCCCTTCCACCAGCGACGTGGCCCCCGTGATCCCCGCCACCAGCTCCCGTAGCCAGTCGCCAGGAGTCACCGTTTCCGTGGGCGTTGTTGCTGGAACCTGTGTGGAGATCACTCGCTCGCCATTATCACTACAGATTGTTTGTGTCGGGGCGACGTCGATTTCACCCCCCGGTGGTCCCCTCTCTAGGGGGCCCTTAGTGTTTGACCTATGCATCGGCCTCGCACGGGCGAGCTGAGGGCAGTCCCTCATGAGATGCCCTCGACGGTCGCACACATAACACGTCCTGGGAGGGGTGGCGGCTCCGTAGTGGGGCCCCTGCCCGCTCCCTCTCCCTGTACGCAGTTGTTCCAACTCGGACTCTAATTGAGATACCTTCCCGGCCAGTCCCCCTACTGTGGAGTGTAGTTCACCCATCTCAGACTGGATGGTCTTTTATTCGCTTCCTCGCGTACTTGGGTTACCCTCTCACCTACTTGATTCATCATATCTCCCATACCGGCCTGTAACTCGGCTACCCACCCCGGGGTGGTCTCGCTGGGTCTCTGGGGCTCCCTTTCCCGTCCCCTTACTGCGAATGCGGGCTCTTCCTCATTGTCGGAGAGTAGGCTCGCTACGGCGCACTCTCGTCCCCTCCCTCGAGGCTGCGCGCGCTCACCCGAGAGTTTCTCGCATTTGCGCGTGCGCTTGACGAGGGTGTTAAAGGAGAGGCGTGCACCGTCGACATTTGGCTGCCACCACGGGGTTTGTGCCAAATATCGCTGGACCTTCCCGGCGGCGAGGCCCTCAATTATTTTTGACTCGTACTCCGGGTACGCGAGCTGGGTCAGCGTGCGCACGTCCTCAGCGTAATCTTCCAAATCCTCGCCGGGTTGGCGACGGCGTGCCTCTAATGCTGCCTGCGCCTCCTCCTCGTCATAGGCGCCGAAGCGTCGTTCGAGTTCGCACATTAATTCTTCCCACTGAGTTTGTGCGCTTGCGGGCAAAGCTTCCACAAAGTCAGCTGCCCGCCCATCTAAATGTAGCTCTAACTGCTGCAACGCCTCCTCATCTGACCACCCATTAACCGTTTTAGCCCCCCTGATGCTGCGGGCAAACGATTTCCATGATGGAATTCCTTTGCCCGTAAATGTGCATTTTACTTAAACTTGGGTTAGGGGGCCTCTCTCCCTTGGGGGCGCGGGGGATCGTCCCGTTTCTGACACCAATATGTGGAGGCCGTTGACCCCCGGGATCCCCCCCGCCATCATCCCCTATTCCGCTTATGTTACCCCACCTCCCTAATACCCACTAGGGTTTCGCCGGCATTCGAACGCGACGCCCCTACTGTTATAGCCTCGCGCCGCGCTCCCACGCTGCGAGCATACGTGCGCACAGCATCATCAATCAAACGCCACACTCCCCCTCTTTACACCGCTACGTACAGCTCTCGCACACTGCGAGTGTGTGCCCGTCTATAGCCCTGTGCGGCACTCGCCTCCACGTCGAATAACCACGTTACCAATGCGCATCCGTATCCGACACGTACCGAACGTATGCGCACTCACGCACACAGCTCTCCGCGGCACTCACTCACCACTGAATACTCGCGTTATGATCGCGCACCTGTATCACACACGGAGTGAACACACGCGACACCCACTCTCGCACCGCTCTGCGCAGCGCTCCCCCGAGGCGAGCCGCAGCACTACAGAACCACTGTGTACACACGCTCACCCACGCGCTCAGCTCCGCGCAGCGCTCACTCACGTGGCGAACCACTGTGTACACACGCGCACCCGCGCGCTCAGCTCCGCGCAGCGCTCACTCACGTGGCGAACCACTGTGTACACCCGCGCACCCACACGCTCACACTGCTCGACAAGATCACGCGAGGCCACGCTTCGCTATTAATGATTTATTATCTGTTACCTGGTAATTGATGTTAAATCAGTGAGTCGACGAGGCTGGCCTGTTCCACTAAACCTGTACCTATTCCCTATCTATCGGCTATTATCCTACTTCACCTCCCCACTCACCGTCAAGTGTCCACGGCGGTCCGCTGATCCTTGTGCTAACAGCGTACCTCGGTGCGTCGCACGGACGTCCGGGTCGCTGGCTGGAGCTGCTGCTGGTCCTCTGGCGCTGGAGACAAGGGGCCGATTTCCCCTTTGCGCCCCCTATTTATCCTCCCTACCTCAAAGGGATGCGGCTCTGAACAATGGGCTCGCGCCCCTCTGGCACGCGCACGGCGGTTCCGGGCACTTTTGATATGCTAATCAGTGTGCGGCATGCGCGGCGTAAATCCTAATTAATCCCTTACCCTCCCTAACAATGGGGCCTGCGCGCTCAAGCGTAATTATCCCAACCCTCCATGACTATGCGCAAGAGCCCCTGCGGCCCCGCTATTCATGCTGTCCCGTCCCTCCCCTGCTTGCCCCGTCGACCCGTGGGGGTGTGTGTGGGGGGAAATGCGCCTCAACCGCGGTGGCCGAATGCCCCACGCCGCAACCATACCATCTTAAGGTCGGTCGCAGCGCCGCGGTGCAACGTAGCGTCGGGGGAGGTCATCCAATTCCCTGATCGCCGGAAACCGTGTGAGTTAATCCCGATAAGGGTTTCTCGGATAAAAACCGGTCGATCAGGTGTCCTCCCCTTCCAGCTCTATGGGGGGGGGGGGGGGGGAAATGCGCGCGGGTGTGTTCATGTGAGGTGAGGTGAGGGGGACGAGGGGTTGGCTCCATTGCTTGGTGGTGGCGAGGTCGGGGATGGGGCGCCTGCTGAACGGCTTCGTGGCGGCGGCATCACAAGTGCCCCTCCCCTCCCCTGATGTGGGGGCACAAAGTTGATCTAACAAGTTTCCAAAAATTGTCGACTCCCCGGCAGGAATTACAATAAAAACACAAATCTTCAAATAACATTAAAAAAATGTTATTCAACTTTAATACTGATGGTTGAAGTCCATGGTGATGACGTTGATGAGGATGAAGTAATGGGGGAAGTGGTTTAGAAGTGTTGTGATGTGCCCACGCCTGTGTGGAGATGGCTGAGGGTGGGATATATTGTATGGGGTTGGAGGGGCGAGACAGTTTGTTGGGTATGTGGATGCACACCCAGTATGATTGCTTGGGTTGTGTGATGACTCATCTGGGAGTGAGGTAATTGGGGAACAGCTGGATTTAATAATGGAATATTGAATTTAGAGCTCTCCGCCTATACAGTGATACCTCGGTTCACGAACGCTTCTGTTCACGAACAACTCGGTTCACGAACATAAAAATTCATAAAAATATGCTCCGGTTCACGAACTCCGCTTCGGTTCACGAACAGGAGCCGCGGCCATTTTAATGCTATTTCCAGGCTGTCACATGGTCGTGACTTCCTGTAGGAAGATCGTGGAGAGAAGAAGAGACACAGAAAGAAGTACTGTGAAGTACTGTGAAGACACTTTCAGTGACTTTTTGCTTTTTGGTGTGCTTTTTAGCACATACAGTACTGTACTGTACTACTGTACTGTACAATACTGTACTTACTGTATTGTACAGTTCACCCGATTGAGTGCTTACTGAAGTCATCTCAAGCAAGGTTAGTGTTCTCTCTTTATACATTACTATACTGTACAGTAATAATGTGTATTGTAATTTGTTTCATATTTTTGTGCTTCAAAAACCAAAAAAAAATGTCAGAACGGATTAACCGGATTTACATTGAACCCTGTGGGAAAATGTGCCTCGGTTCACGACCAATTCGGTTCGCGACCAATTCGGTTCGCGACCAGAGTCAGTTCACGAATTAAGTTCGTGAACCGAGGTATCACTGTATAAGGGAGCTCAGCCAAAGACCAAAAAGCTTTTAGGGGATGGGCGAGCTGGTGCCTTCGGTGCCGAGAGGTAGCGCGCTGCTATATTTTGAGCTGCTTTAGACCTTTAACATAAAAAAGTGGATACCGAACCTGCTGTGGCCGATTCAATTAACTGAGTCTCACCACCTTATAACAGAAGAGGGACTTTTCCCACCCTCTTGGTTGCACGTGTAGCCGGCCTGCCCTGCCACTCTCCTCCCGTGAATCGTAACGAGAAGTGGGCAACTTCAGAACAGATGAGCACCAAAGGCTTGTGAAATAGCAATGCTTTATTTCAAAGTCTTCTTCTGAGGAGCATTTGGTACCTGCAATCATGACCAGACGCACCCCTATCGCCTTCCACGTCACACAACAACACCTCAGCTCAATCCCTCAGTGCGCAGTCCACCCCAAATCTACATTGGGGGGGCATGCCCTGTCCTCTGAATAGGCGACACACTGTTGGACATGGCCTGTTGTGCACATGAGGCTTGGGGTCCGATCTCTAAACATCATTGCCTACACATTATAATATTTAAATAAAAAGCGCACCTGGCCCTCCGTACCAATTACAGTAACACGTGACAGACTGCACAATTATACGTGCGATTCATCACAGGCAAGCTCACACCGGCTACACACTTAGGCACAATTAATGCAAACAATAATTAAAGGCCAATAAACGTGGAATAATGCGTAGCAATACGACAACGTCCACAAACTACAAGAGTCACGATGCGAGAGAGCGTTGATGGCGGGAAGAGAGCGGTGGTTGGTAGCTGGGAGATGAGCCGTGCTAAACCACAGATACACAAAACTTGGTATGCCGAAAAAAATCCGTGGATACATAAATACCGCGGATGCGAAAAAAGGTTTGCCAGGGATTTCTGTATATCCAAGTTGTTTACAAAGCATAAACAATTGACATAAATTTGCCATGTTAGGTTTTTTAAGAATACTTAAAATATTTGTTTTTACCTTTAAATGTTTTTGAAATCAAGTTCAAAACTTGTTTTTGTTCAAAGCAAATATTTAGGTAGGGTGGCATGCCGATGGCCACTGGAATCGAACGCCACTCCTGAAGAAAAGTGGTGGAACGAGTAGAGCAGCACAAGACCTCAAAAACAGGATCCCGATGCTAATCCAACGGCCTAACCTCCGCACTGCAGCTGCGGTGAACATATGAACAGTTCAATATAAACAGTTGCATATGAGCAGTTGCATATGAACAGTGCAATACGAAGTTGCATATGAACAGTTGCATATTAACAGTTGCATATGAACAGTTGCATATGAACAGTTGCATATGAACAGTTCAATATGAAGTTGCATATGAACAGTTCAATATAAACGGTTGCATATGAGCAGTTGCATATGAACAGTGCAATACGAAGTTGCTAATGGACAGTTGCATATGAACAGTTGCATATGAACAGTTCAATATGAAGTTGCATATGGACAGTTCAATATGAACAGTTCATATGCAACTTCATATTGTTTCCTGGCGACACAACAAACGATCATTCTACATCCAATGTTCTTGGCTCGCTATCTAAACTCGAACTAGCCTTGTATATGTTGGTATTTACATGACAGCAGCAGTTTCTCCTGAAAATGCTCCCCTTCGAACCTTTCGACCACTTAATTGCTTCCTTTCGTGCTCACATTTTACTGTTCGTTTGTAATGCTGTGCTTCGAGACATTTTCTTACATTATGGGCACATTGCAACTGTAAGGTGTTGTTGTTGCATTGGCATGGGGAATTTTTGATGGTCTGTATAACACATTTTACAAGAGGCCAGAGTGAAGTCTAATAGTGTACGAGTACAAGTGTCAGATTGACAAAGCAACAATAAAATAGATTCTGGCCTGAGAATATAGGTACATCTGGATGATGCCACATTTTATGGCAGGAGAAATTGACCATATAGACACCTTTTAATCTTGAAAAACCCGACTATTTAAACAATTCCAGTGGCTAAACACAGCGAGTAATATCAAATGCAGAATTCAAGGACCAGTAAATGTAAAGTTAAGCCAAATATTCACGTTTTTTTACTATTGAATTCAGTGTGAGATAATTCTAGATTTGAAGCTTTCGTGACTGCAAGGATTCATATTCTTAGGTTTTTTTCGGTAAAGTCGCGTAGGTAAAAAATTAAAATTGAAATTAATAAAAGCAAAATAAAATAAAAATAAAAATCACGACGTTTCGATTGCAACACAAGCAATCATCATCAGGTATAAATGAAATAGCAACAAAAAATTCTAACCAGAAAATTTATAGACAGCCATATAAGCAGACAGATATCACCAAGATACATAGAGAGAGAGTAACACAGGTACAGAGAGGGAGATCGTCTCTGTTGAGTGGCCTTAAATAGGCAGAGGGGGCGGGGTCAGAGAGATGGAGGGGGTTAGATAAAAACATTAACATGTCAATGAGTGCGGAAAACGCGTAGTAAAGAAAGCAAGTTTGAACATTAGGAGAGATGGAGAAAGAACACACTAAATTAAATAACCTAGCAAAATATCGAAATGTTATGTAATACAACACAGAGAGTCAGTCAACACACAATTAACGCATAGCCTGGTCGATTACGTATTTCAAAGATTGCTAAGTTAGAATTTAAGAGTGAAAATTCCAAAGAAAGACAAAACATAAAACAAAAGGAACGGAGACACACATACAGAGCAGAACATAAGAACGACAAAAAACGAGTGTAGACAGAAAAAAGTACACTAAATACATAGGCAGATACAGAAAACAAAAACCCAGAGAGAGAGAAAAAAAGGTAAACTTAGAACTTTCCCGTAGAAGTGGTTCAATTCTAGATTTGAAGCTTTCGTGACTGCAATGATTCATATTCTTAGGCTATGCGTTAATTGTGTGTTGACCGACTCTCTGTGTTGTATTACGTAACATTTCGATATTTTGCTAGGTTATTTAATTTAGTGTGTTCTTTCTCCCTCTCTCCTAATGTTCAAACTTGCTTTCTTTACTACGCGTTTTCCGCACTCATTGACATGTTAATTTGTTACGCGTTTTCCGCACTCATTGACATCTTAATTTTTAATCTAACCCACTCCATCTCTCTGCCCCGCCCCCTCTGCCTATTTAAGGCCACTCAACAGAGACGATCTCCCTCTCTGTACCTGTGTTACTCTCTCTCTATGTATCTTGGTGATATCTGTCTGCTTATATGTCTGTCTATAGTTTGTCTGGTTAGAATTGTTTGTTGCTATTTCATTTATACCTGATGATGATTGCTTGTGTTGCAATCAAAAAGTCGTGATTTTTATTTTTATTTTATTTTACTTTTATTAATTTTAATTTTGTGCCTACGTGACTTTACCGAAAAAACCTAAGAATATGAATCCTTGCAGTCACGAAAGCTTCAAATCTAGAATTGAACCACTTCTACGGGGAAGTTCCAAGTTTACCTTTTTTCTCTCACTCTGGGTTTTTGTTTTCTATATCTGCCAATGTATTTAGTGTACTTTTTTCTCTCTACACTCGTTTTTTGTCGTTCTATTGTTCTGCTCTGTCTGTGTGTCTCCGTTCCTTTTGTTTTATGTTTTGTCTTTCTTTGGAATTTTCACACTTAAATTCTAACTTAGCAATCTTTGAAATACGTAATCGACCAGGCTATGCGTTAATTGTGTGTTGACCGACTCTCTGTGTTGTATTACATAACATTTCGATATTTTGCTAGGTTATTTAATTTAGTGTGTTCTTTCTCCCTCTCTCCTAATGTTCAAACTTGCTTTCTTTACTACGCGTTGTCCACACTCATTGACATGTTAATTTGTTACGCGTTTTCCGCACTCATTGACATGTTAATTTTTTATCTAACCCACTCCATCTCTCTGCCCCCGCCACCTCTGCCTATTTAAGGCCACTCAACAGAGACGATCTCCCTCTCTGTACCTGTGTTACTCTCTCTATGTATCTTGGTGATATCTGTCTGCTTATATGTCTGTCTATAGTTTTTCTGGTTAGAATTTTTAGTTGCTATTTCATTTATACCTGATGATGATTGCTTGTGTTGCAATCGAAAAGTCGTGATTTTTATTTTTATTTTATTTTACTTTTATTAATTTTAATTTTTTACCTACGTGACTTTACCGAAAAAACCTAAGAATATGAATCCTTGCAGTCACGAAAGCTTCAAATCTAGAATTGAACCATTTCTACGGTGAAGTTCCAAGTTTACCTTTTTTCTCTCACTCTGGGTTTTTGTTTTCTCTATCTGCCTATGTATTTAGTGTACTTTTTTCTGTCCACACTCGTTTTTTGTCGTTCTTATGTTCTGCTCTGTCTGTGTGTCTCCGTTCATTTTGTTTTATGTTTTGTCTTTCTTTGGAATTTTCACACTTAAATTCTAACTTAGCAATCTTTGAAATACGTAATCGACCAGGCTATGCGTTAAATGTGTGTTGACCGACTCTCTGTGTTGTATTACATAACATTTCGATATTTTGCTAGGTTATTTAATTTAGTGTGTTCTTTCTCCCTCTCTCCTAATGTTCAAACTTGCTTTCTTTACTACGCGTTGTCCACACTCATTGACATGTTAATTTGTTACGCGTTTTCCGCACTCATTGACATGTTAATTTTTTATCTAACCCACTCCATCTATCTGCCCCCGCCCCCTCTGCCTATTTAAGGCCACTCAACAAAGACGATCTCCCTCTCTTTACCTGTGTTACTCTCTCTATGTATCTTGGTGATATCTGTCTGCTTATATGTCTGTCTATAGTTTTTTCTGGTTATAATTTGTTGTTGCTATTTCATTTATACCTGATGATGATTGCTTGTGTTGCAATCAAAAAGTCGTGATTTTTATTTTTATTTTATTTTACTTTTATTAATTTTAATTTTGTGCCTACGTGACTTTACCGAAAAAACCTAAGAATATGAATCCTTGCAGTCACGAAAGCTTCAAATCTAGAATTGAACCACTTCTACGGGGAAGTTCCAAGTTTACCTTTTTTTCTCTCTCTCTCGGTTTTTGTTTTCTCTATCTGCCTATGTATTTAGTGTACTTTTTTCTGTCTACACTCGTTTTTTGTCGTTCTTATGTTCTGCTCTGTCTGTGTGTCTCTGTTCCTTTTGTTTTATGTTTTGTCTTTCTTTGAAATTTTCACACTTAAATTCTAACTTAGCAATCTTTGAAATACGTAATCGACCAGGCTATGCGTTAATTGTGTGTTGACCGACTCTCTGTGTTGTATTACATAACATTTCGATATTTTGCTAGGCTATTTAATTTAGTGTGTTCTTTCTCCCTCTCTCCTAATATTCAAACTTGTTTTCTTTACTACGCGTTGTCCACACTCATTGACATGTTAATTTGTTACGCGTTTTCCGCACTCATTGACATGTTAATTTTTTATCTAACCCACTCCATCTCTCTGCCCCCGCCACCTCTGCCTATTTAAGGCCACTCAACAGAGACGATCTCCCTCTCTGTACCTGTGTTACTCTCTCTATGTATCTTGGTGATATCTGTCTGCTTATATGTCTGTCTATAGTTTTTCTGGTTAGAATTTTTAGTTGCTATTTCATTTATACCTGATGATGATTGCTTGTGTTGCAATCGAAAAGTCGTGATTTTTATTTTTATTTTATTTTACTTTTATTAATTTTAATTTTTTACCTACGTGACTTTACCGAAAAAACCTAAGAATATGAATCCTTGCAGTCACGAAAGCTTCAAATCTAGAATTGAACCATTTCTACGGTGAAGTTCCAAGTTTACCTTTTTTCTCTCACTCTGGGTTTTTGTTTTCTCTATCTGCCTATGTATTTAGTGTACTTTTTTCTGTCCACACTCGTTTTTTGTCGTTCTTATGTTCTGCTCTGTCTGTGTGTCTCCGTTCATTTTGTTTTATGTTTTGTCTTTCTTTGGAATTTTCACACTTAAATTCTAACTTAGCAATCTTTGAAATACGTAATCGACCAGGCTATGCGTTAAATGTGTGTTGACCGACTCTCTGTGTTGTATTACATAACATTTCGATATTTTGCTAGGTTATTTAATTTAGTGTGTTCTTTCTCCCTCTCTCCTAATGTTCAAACTTGCTTTCTTTACTACGCGTTTCCGCACTCATTGACATGTTAATTTGTTACGCGTTTTCCGCACTCATTGACATGTTAAGTTTTTTTATCTAATCCCCTCCATCTCTCTGCCCCTGCCCCCTCTGCCTATTTAAGGCCACTCAACAGAGACGATCTCCCTCTCTGTACCTGTGTTACTCTCTCTATGTATCTTGGTGATATCTGTCTGCTTATACGTCTGTCTATAGTTTTTCTGGTTAGAATTTTTTGCTCCTATTTAATGTATACCTGATGATGATTGCTTGTGTTGCAATCGAAACGTCGTGATTTTAATTTTATTTTTTTATTTCATTTAACTTTTATTATTTTTAATTTTAAATTTTTTACCTACGTGACTTTACCGAAAAAACCTAAGAATATGAATCCTTGCAGTCACGAAAGCTTCAAATCTAGAATTGAACCACTTCTACGGGGAAGTTCCAAGTTTACCTTTTTTTCTCTCTCTCTCGGTTTTTGTTTTCTCTATCTGCCTATGTATTTAGTGTACTTTTTTCTGTCTACACTCGTTTTTTGTCGTTCTTATGTTCTGCTCTGTCTGTGTGTCTCCTTTCCTTTTGTGTTATGTTTTGTCTTTCTTTGAAATTTTCACACTTAAATTCTAACTTAGCAATCTTTGAAATACGTAATCGACCAGGCTATGCGTTAATTGTGTGTTGACCGACTCTCTGTGTTGTATTACATAACATTTCGATATTTTGCTAGGCTATTTAATTTAGTGTGTTCTTTCTCCCTCTCTCCTAATGTTCAAACTTGTTTTCTTTACTACGCGTTGTCCACACTCATTGACATGTTAATTTGTTACGCGTTTTCCGCACTCATTGACATGTTAATTTTTAATCTAACCCACTCCATCTCTCTGCCCCCGCCCCCTCTGCCTATTTAAGGCCACTCAACAGAGACGATCTCCCTCTCTGTACCTGTGTTACTCTCTCTCTATGTATCTTGGTGATATCTGTCTGCTTATATGTCTGTCTATAGTTTTTCTGGTTAGAATTGTTTGTTGCTATTTCATTTATACCTGATGATGATTGCTTGTGTTGCAATCGAAAAGTCGTGATTTTTCTTTTCTTTTACTTTTATTAATTTTAATTTTTTACCTACGTGACTTTACCGAAAAAACCTAAGAATATGAATCCTTGCAGTCACGAAAGCTTCAAATCTAGAATTGAACCACTTCTACGGGGAAGTTCTAAGTTTACCTTTTTTCTCTCACTCTGGGTTTTTGTTTTCTCTATCTGCCAATGTATTTAGTGTACTTTTTTCTCTCTATACACTCGTTTTTTGTCGTTCTTATGTTCTGCTCTGTCTGTGTGTCTCCGTTCCTTTTGTTTTATGTTTTGTCTTTCTTTGGAATTTTCACAATTAAATTCTAACTTAGCAATCTTTGAAATACGTAATCGACCAGGCTATGCGTTAATTGTGTGTTGACCGACTCTCTGTGTTGTATTACATAACATTTCGATATTTTGCTAGGTTATTTAATTTAGTGTGTTCTTTCTCTCTCTCTCCTAATGTTCAAACTTGCTTTCTTTACTACGCGTTTTCCGCACTCATTGACATGTTAATTTGTTACGCGTTTTCCGCACTCATTGACATGTTAATTTTTTTTTATCTAACCCCCTCCATCTCTCTGCCCCCGCCCCCTCTGCCTATTTAAGGCCACTCAACAGAGACGATCTCCCTCTCTGTACCTGTGTTACTCTCTCTATGTATCTTGGTGATATCTGTCTGCTTATACGTCTGTCTATAGTTTTTCTGGTTAGAATTTTTTGTTCCTATTTCATTTATACCTGATGATGATTGCTTGTGTTGCAATCGAAACGTCGTGATTTTTATTTTTATTTAACTTTTATTAATTTTAATTTTAAATTTTTCACCTACGTGACTTTACCGACAAAACCTAAGAATATGAATCCTTGCAGTCACGAAAGCTTCAAATCTAGAATTGAACCACTTCTACGGGGAAGTTCCAAGTTGACCTTTTTTTCTCTCTCTCTGGGTTTTTGTTTTCGCTATCTGCCTATGTATTTAGTGTACTTTTTTCTGTCTACACTCGTTTTTTGTCGTTCTTATGTTCTGCTCTGTCTGTGTGTCTCCGTTCCTTTTGTTTTATGTTTTGTCTTTCTTTGGAATTTTCACTCTTAAATTCTAACTTAGCAATCTTTGAAATACGTAATCGACCAGGCTATGCGTTAATTGTGTGTTGACCGACTTTCTGTGTTGTATTACATAACATTTCGATATTTTGCTAGGTTATTTAATTTAGTGTGTTCTTTCTCCCTCTCTCCTAATGTTCAAACTTGCTTTCTTTACTACGCGTTTTCCGCACTCATTGACATGTTGATTTGTTACGCGTTTTCAGCACTCATTGACATGTACATTTTTTATCTAACCCCCTCCATCTCTCTGCCCCCGCCCCCGCCCCCTCTGCCTATTTAAGGCCACTCAACAGAGACGATCTCCCTCTCTGTACCTGTGTTACTCTCTCTCTATGTATCTTGGTGATATCTGTCTGCTTATATGTCTGTCTATAGTTTTTCTGGTTAGAATTTTTTGTTCCTATTTCATTTATACCTGATGATGATTGCTTGTGTTGCAATCGAAACGTCGTGATTTTTATTTTATTTTACTTTATTAATTTTAATTTTTTACCTACGTGACTTTACCGGGAAAAACCTAAGAATATGAATCCTTGCAGTCACGAAAGCTTCAAATCTAGAATTGAACCATTTCTACGGTGAAGTTCCAAGTTTACCTTTTTTTCTCTCTCTCTGGGTTTTTGTTTTCTCTATCTGCCTATGTATTTAGTGTACTTTTTCTGTCCACTCGTTTTTTGTCGTTCTTATGTTCTGCTCTGTCTGTGTGTCTCCGTTCCTTTTGTTTTATGTTTTGTCTTTCTTTGGAATTTTCACACTTAAATTCTTACTTAGCAATCTTTGAAATACGTAATCGACCAGGCTATGCGTTAATTGTGTGTTGACCGACTCTCTGTGTTGTATTACATAACATTTCGATATTTTGCTAGGTTATTTAATTTAGTGTGTTCTTTCTCCCTCTTTCCAAATGTTCAAACTTGCTTACTTTACTACGCGTTTTCCGCACTCATTGACATGTTAATTTCTTACGCGTTTTCCGCACTCATTGACATGTTATTTTTTTATCTAACCCCCTCCATCTCTCTGCCCCCACCCCCTCTGCCTATTTAAGGCCACTCAACAGAGACGATCTCCCTCTCTGTACCTGTGTTACTCTCTCTCTATGTATCTTGGTGATATGTCTGCTTATATGTCTGTCTATAGTTTTTCTGGTTAGAAGTTTTTGTTGCTATTTCATTTATATCTGATGATGATTGCTTGTGTTGCAATCGAAACGTCGTGATTTTTATATTATTAATTTTAATTTTATTTTTTTACCTACGTGACTTTACCGGAAAAAACCTAAGAATATGAATCCTTGCAGTCACGAAAGCTTCAAATCTAGAATTGAACCATGTCTATGGTGAAGTTCCAAGTTTACCTTTTTTCTCTCTCTCTCTGGGTTTTTGTTTTCTCTATCTGTCTATGTATTTAGTGTACTTTTTTCTTTCTACACTCTTTTTTTGTCGTTCTTATGTTCTGCTCTGTCTGTGTGTCTCCGTTTATTTTGTTTCATGTTTTGTCTCTCTTTTGAATTTTCACACTTAAATTCTAACTTAGCAATCTTTGAAATACGTAATCGACCAGGCTATGCGTTGTGTGTTGACCGACTCTCTGTGTTGTATTACATAACATTTCGATATTTTGCTAGGTTATTTAATTTAGTGTGTTCTTTCTCCCTCTCTCCTAATGTTTAAACTTGCTTTCTTTACTACGCGTTGTCCGCACTCATTGACATGTTAATTTGTTACGCGTTTTCCGCACTCATTGACATGTAAATTTTTTATCTAACCCCCTCCATCTCTCTGCCCCGCCCCCTCTGCCTATTTAAGGCCACTCAACATAGACGATCTCCCTCTCTGTACCTGTGTTACTCTCTCTCTATGTATCTTGGTGATATCTGTCTGCTTATATGTCTGTCTATAGTTTTTCTGGTTAGAATTTTTAGTTGCTATTTCATTTATACCTGATGATGATTGCTTGTGTTGCAATCGAAAAGTCGTGATTTTTATTTTTATTTTATTTTACTTTTATTAATTTTAAATTTTTACCTACGTGACTTTACCGAAAAAACCTAAGAATATGAATCCTTGCAGTCACGAAAGCTTCAAATCTAGAATTGAACCATTTCTACGGTGAAGTTCCAAGTTTACCTTTTTTCTCTCAATCTGGGTTTTTGTTTTCTCTATCTGCCTATGTATTTAGTGTACTTTTTTCTGTCCACACTCGTTTTTTGTCGTTCTTATGTTCTGCTCTGTCTGTGTGTCTCCGTTCATTTTGTTTTATGTTTTGTCTTTCTTTGGAATTTTCACACTTAAATTCTAACTTAGCAATCTTTGAAATACGTAATCGACCAGGCTATGCGTTAAATGTGTGTTGACCGACTCTCTGTGTTGTATTACATAACATTTCGATATTTTGCTAGGTTATTTAATTTAGTGTGTTCTTTCTCCCTCTCTCCTAATGTTTAAACTTGCTTTCTTTACTACGCGTTGTCCACACTCATTGACATGTTAATTTGTTACGCGTTTTCCGCACTCATTGACATGTTAATTTTTTATCTAACCCACTCCATCTCTCTGCCCCCGCCCCCTCTGCCTATTTAAGGCCACTCAACAAAGACGATCTCCCTCTCTGTACCTGTGTTACTCTCTCTATGTATCTTGGTGATATCTGTCTGCTTATATGTCTGTCTATAGTTTTTCTGGTTATAATTTTTTGTTGCTATTTCATTTATACCTGATGATGATTGCTTGTGTTGCAATCGAAAAGTCGTGATTTTTATTTTAATTTTATTTTACTTTTATTAATTTTTATTTTGTGCCTACGTGACTTTACCGAAAAAACCTAAGAATATGAATCCTTGCAGTCACGAAAGCTTCAAATCTAGAATTGAACCACTTCTACGGGGAAGTTCCAAGTTTACCTTTTTTCTCTCACTCTGGGTTTTTGTTTTCTCTATCTGCCAATGTATTTAGTGTACTTTTTTCTGTCTACACTCGTTTTTTGTCGTTCTTATGTTCTGCTCTGTCTGTGTGTCTCCGTTCCTTTTGTTTTATGTTTTGTCTTTCTTTGGAATTTTCACAATTAAATTCTAACTTAGCAATCTTTGAAATACGTAATCGACCAGGCTATGCGTTAAATGTGTGTTGACCGACTCTCTGTGTTGTATTACGTAACATTTCGATATTTTGCTAGGTTATTTAATTTAGTGTGTTCTTTCTCCCTCTCTCCTAATGTTCAAACTTGCTTTCTTTACTACGCGTTTCCGCACTCATTGACATGTTAATTTGTTACGCGTTTTCCGCACTCATTGACATGTTAAGTTTTTTTTATCTAATCCCCTCCATCTCTCTGCCCCTGCCCCCTCTGCCTATTTAAGGCCACTCAACAGAGACGATCTCCCTCTCTGTACCTGTGTTACTCTCTCTATGTATCTTGGTGATATCTGTCTGCTTATACGTCTGTCTATAGTTTTTCTGGTTAGAATTTTTTGTTCCTATTTAATGTATACCTGATGATGATTGCTTGTGTTGCAATCGAAACGTCGTGATTTTTATTTTTATTTTTTATTTCATTTAACTTTTATTAATTTGAATTTTTAATTTTTTACCTACGTGACTTTACCGAAAAAACCTAAGAATATGAATCCTTGCAGTCACGAAAGCTTCAAATCTAGAATTGAACCACTTCTACGGGGAAGTTCCAAGTTTACCTTTTTTTCTCTCTCTCTCGGTTTTTGTTTTCTCTATCTGCCTATGTATTTAGTGTACTTTTTTCTGTCTACACTCGTTTTTTGTCGTTCTTATGTTCTGCTCTGTCTGTGTGTCTCCGTTCCTTTTGTTTTATGTTTGGTCTTTCTTTGAAATTTTCACACTTAAATTCTAACTTAGCAATCTTTGAAATACGTAATCGACCAGGCTATGCGTTAATTGTGTGTTGACCGACTCTCTGTGTTGTATTACATAACATTTCGATATTTTGCTAGGCTATTTAATTTAGTGTGTTCTTTCTCCCTCTCTCCTAATGTTCAAACTTGTTTTCTTTACTACGCGTTGTCCACACTCATTGACATGTTAATTTGTTACGCGTTTTCCGCACTCATTGACATGTTAATTTTTAATCTAACCCACTCCATCTCTCTGCCCCCGCCCCCTCTGCCTATTTAAGGCCACTCAACAGAGACGATCTCCCTCTCTGTACCTGTGTTACTCTCTCTCTATGTATCTTGGTGATATCTGTCTGCTTATATGTCTGTCTATAGTTTTTCTGGTTAGAATTGTTTGTTGCTATTTCATTTATACCTGATGATGATTGCTTGTGTTGCAATCGAAAAGTCGTGATTTTTCTTTTATTTTACTTTTATTAATTTTAATTTTTTACCTACGTGACTTTACCGAAAAAACCTAAGAATATGAATCCTTGCAGTCACGAAAGCTTCAAATCTAGAATTGAACCACTTCTACGGGGAAGTTCTAAGTTTACCTTTTTTCTCTCACTCTGGGTTTTTGTTTTCTCTATCTGCCAATGTATTTAGTGTACTTTTTTCTCTCTATACACTCGTTTTTTGTCGTTCTTATGTTCTGCTCTGTCTGTGTGTCTCCGTTCCTTTTGTTTTATGTTTTGTCTTTCTTTGGAATTTTCACAATTAAATTCTAACTTAGCAATCTTTGAAATACGTAATCGACCAGGCTATGCGTTAATTGTGTGTTGACCGACTCTCTGTGTTGTATTACATAACATTTCGATATTTTGCTAGGTTATTTAATTTAGTGTGTTCTTTCTCCCTCTCTCCTAATGTTCAAACTTGCTTTCTTTACTACGCGTTTTACGCACTCATTGACATGTTAATTTGTTACGCGTTTTCCGCACTCATTGACATGTTAATTTTTTTTTATCTAACCCCCTCCATCTCTCTGCCCCCGCCCCCTTTGCCTATTTAAGGCCACTCAACAGAGACGATCTCCCTCTCTGTACCTGTGTTACTCTCTCTATGTATCTTGGTGATATCTGTCTGCTTATACGTCTGTCTATAGTTTTTCTGGTTAGAATTTTTTGTTCCTATTTCATTTATACCTGATGATGATTGCTTGTGTTGCAATCGAAACGTCGTGATTTTTATTTTTATTTAACTTTTATTAATTTTAATTTTAAATTTTTCACCTACGTGACTTTACCGACAAAACCTAAGAATATGAATCCTTGCAGTCACGAAAGCTTCAAATCTAGAATTGAACCACTTCTACGGGGAAGTTCCAAGTTGACCTTTTTTTCTCTCTCTCTGGGTTTTTGTTTTCGCTATCTGCCTATGTATTTAGTGTACTTTTTTCTGTCTACACTCGTTTTTTGTCGTTCTTATGTTCTGCTCTGTCTGTGTGTCTCCGTTCCTTTTGTTTTATGTTTTGTCTTTCTTTGGAATTTTCACTCTTAAATTCTAACTTAGCAATCTTTGAAATACGTAATCGACCAGGCTATGCGTTAATTGTGTGTTGACCGACTCTCTGTGTTGTATTACATAACATTTCGATATTTTGCTAGGTTATTTAATTTAGTGTGTTCTTTCTCCCTCTCTCCTAATGTTCAAACTTGCTTTCTTTACTACGCGTTTTCCGCACTCATTGACATGTTGATTTGTTACGCGTTTTCAGCACTCATTGACATGTACATTTTTTATCTAACCCCCTCCATCTCTCTGCCCCCGCCCCCGCCCCCTCTGCCTATTTAAGGCCACTCAACAGAGACGATCTCCCTCTCTGTACCTGTGTTACTCTCTCTCTATGTATCTTGGTGATATCTGTCTGCTTATATGTCTGTCTATAGTTTTTCTGGTTAGAAGTTTTTGTTGCTATTTCATTTATACCTGATGATGATTGCTTGTGTTGCAATCGAAACGTCGTGATTTTTATATTATTAATTTTAATTTTATTTTTTTACCTACGTGACTTTACCGGAAAAAACCTAAGAATATGAATCCTTGCAGTCACGAAAGCTTCAAATCTAGAATTGAACCATGTCTATGGTGAAGTTCCAAGTTTACCTTTTTTTCTCTCTCTCTCTGGGTTTTTGTTTTCTCTATCTGTCTATGTATTTAGTGTACTTTTTTCTTTCTACACTCGTTTTTTGTCGTTCTTATGTTCTGCTCTGTCTGTGTGTCTCCGTTTATTTTGTTTCATGTTTTGTCTCTCTTTTGAATTTTCACACTTAAATTCTAACTTAGCAATCTTTGAAATACGTAATCGACCAGGCTATGCGTTGTGTGTTGACCGACTCTCTGTGTTGTATTACATAACATTTCGATATTTTGCTAGGTTATTTAATTTAGTGTGTTCTTTCTCCCTCTCTCCTAATGTTCAAACTTGCTTTCTTTACTACGCGTTGTCCGCACTCATTGACATGTTAATTTGTTACGCGTTTTCCGCACTCATTGACATGTACATTTTTTATCTAACCCCCTCCATCTCTCTGCCCCCGCCCCCTCTGCCTATTTAAGGCCACTCAACAGAGACGATCTCCCTCTCTGTACCTGTGTTACTCTCTCTCTATGTATCTTGGTGATATCTGTCTGCTTATATGTCTGTCTATAGTTTTTCTGGTTAGAATTTTTAGTTGCTATTTCATTTATACCTGATGATGATTGCTTGTGTTGCAATCGAAAAGTCGTGATTTTTATTTTTATTTTATTTTACTTTTATTAATTTTAATTTTTTACCTACGTGACTTTACCGAAAAAACCTAAGAATATGAATCCTTGCAGTCACGAAAGCTTCAAATCTAGAATTGAACCATTTCTACGGTGAAGTTCCAAGTTTACCTTTTTTCTCTCAATCTGGGTTTTTGTTTTCTCTATCTGCCTATGTATTTAGTGTACTTTTTTCTGTCCACACTCGTTTTTTGTCGTTCTTATGTTCTGCTCTGTCTGTGTGTCTCCGTTCATTTTGTTTTATGTTTTGTCTTTCTTTGGAATTTTCACACTTAAATTCTAACTTAGCAATCTTTGAAATACGTAATCGACCAGGCTATGCGTTAAATGTGTGTTGACCGACTCTCTGTGTTGTATTACATAACATTTCGATATTTTGCTAGGTTATTTAATTTAGTGTGTTCTTTCTCCCTCTCTCCTAATGTTCAAACTTGCTTTCTTTACTACGCGTTGTCCACACTCATTGACATGTTAATTTGTTACGCGTTTTCCGCACTCATTGACATGTTAATTTTTTATCTAACCCACTCCATCTCTCTGCCCCCGCCCCCTCTGCCTATTTAAGGCCACTCAACAAAGACGATCTCCCTCTCTGTACCTGTGTTACTCTCTCTATGTATCTTGGTGATATCTGTCTGCTTATATGTCTGTCTATAGTTTTTCTGGTTATAATTTTTTGTTGCTATTTCATTTATACCTGATGATGATTGCTTGTGTTGCAATCGAAAAGTCGTGATTTTTATTTTTATTTTATTTTACTTTTATTAATTTTTATTTTGTGCCTACGTGACTTTACCGAAAAAACCTAAGAATATGAATCCTTGCAGTCACGAAAGCTTCAAATCTAGAATTGAACCACTTCTACGGGGAAGTTCCAAGTTTACCTTTTTTCTCTCACTCTGGGTTTTTGTTTTCTCTATCTGCCAATGTATTTAGTGTACTTTTTTCTGTCTACACTCGTTTTTTGTCGTTCTTATGTTCTGCTCTGTCTGTGTGTCTCCGTTCCTTTTGTTTTATGTTTTGTCTTTCTTTGGAATTTTCACAATTAAATTCTAACTTAGCAATCTTTGAAATACGTAATCGACCAGGCTATGCGTTAAATGTGTGTTGACCGACTCTCTGTGTTGTATTACGTAACATTTCGATATTTTGCTAGGTTATTTAATTTAGTGTGTTCTTTCTCCCTCTCTCCTAATGTTCAAACTTGCTTTCTTTACTACGCGTTTCCGCACTCATTGACATGTTAATTTGTTACGCGTTTTCCGCACTCATTGACATGTTAAGTTTTTTTTATCTAATCCCCTCCATCTCTCTGCCCCTGCCCCCTCTGCCTATTTAAGGCCACTCAACAGAGACGATCTCCCTCTCTGTACCTGTGTTACTCTCTCTATGTATCTTGGTGATATCTGTCTGCTTATACGTCTGTCTATAGTTTTTCTGGTTAGAATTTTTTGTTCCTATTTAATGTATACCTGATGATGATTGCTTGTGTTGCAATCGAAACGTCGTGATTTTTATTTTAATTTTTTATTTCATTTAACTTTTATTAATTTGAATTTTAAATTTTTTACCTACGTGACTTTACCGAAAAAACCTAAGAATATGAATCCTTGCAGTCACGAAAGCTTCAAATCTAGAATTGAACCACTTCTACGGGGAAGTTCCAAGTTTACCTTTTTTTCTCTCTCTCTCGGTTTTTGTTTTCTCTATCTTCCTATGTATTTAGTGTACTTTTTTCTGTCTACACTCGTTTTTTGTCGTTCTTATGTTCTGCTCTGTCTGTGTGTCTCCGTTCCTTTTGTTTTATGTTTGGTCTTTCTTTGAAATTTTCACACTTAAATTCTAACTTAGCAATCTTTGAAATACGTAATCGACAAGGCTATGCGTTAATTGTGTGTTGACCGACTCTCTGTGTTGTATTACATAACATTTCGATATTTTGCTAGGCTATTTAATTTAGTGTGTTCTTTCTCCCTCTCTCCTAATGTTCAAACTTGTTTTCTTTACTACGCGTTGTCCACACTCATTGACATGTTAATTTGTTACGCGTTTTCCGCACTCATTGACATGTTAATTTTTAATCTAACCCACTCCATCTCTCTGCCCCCGCCCCCTCTGCCTATTTAAGGCCACTCAACAGAGACGATCTCCCTCTCTGTACCTGTGTTACTCTCTCTATGTATCTTGGTGATATCTGTCTGCTTATATGTCTGTCTATAGTTTTTCTGGTTAGAATTGTTTGTTGCTATTTCATGTATACCTGATGATGATTGCTTGTGTTGCAATCGAAAAGTCGTGATTTTTATTTTATTTTACTTTTATTAATTTTAATTTTTTACCTACGTGACTTTACCGAAAAAACCTAAGAATATTAATCCTTGCAGTCACGAAAGCTTCAAATCTAGAATTGAACCACTTCTACGGGGAAGTTCTAAGTTTACCTTTTTTCTCTCACTCTGGGTTTTTGTTTTCTCTATCTGCCAATGTATTTAGTGTACTTTTTTCTCTCTATACACTCGTTTTTTGTCGTTCTTATGTTCTGCTCTGTCTGTGTGTCTCCGTTCCTTTTGTTTTATGTTTTGTCTTTCTTTGGAATTTTCACAATTAAATTCTAACTTAGCAATCTTTGAAATACGTAATCGACCAGGCTATGCGTTAATTGTGTGTTGACCGACTCTCTGTGTTGTATTACATAACATTTCGATATTTTGCTAGGTTATTTAATTTAGTGTGTTCTTTCTCCCTCTCTCCTAATGTTCAAACTTGCTTTCTTTACTACGCGTTTTCCGCACTCATTAACATGTTAATTTGTTACGCGTTTTCCGCACTCATTGACATGTTAATTTTTTTTTATCTAACCCCCTCCATCTCTCTGCCCCCGCCCCCTCTGCCTATTTAAGGCCACTCAACAGAGACGATCTCCCTCTCTGTACCTGTGTTACTCTCTCTATGTATCTTGGTGATATCTGTCTGCTTATACGTCTGTCTATAGTTTTTCTGGTTAGAATTTTTTGTTCCTATTTCATTTATACCCGATGATGATTGCTTGTGTTGCAATCGAAACGTCGTGATTTTTATTTTATTAATTTTAATTTTATTTTTTTACCTACGTGACTTTACCGGAAAAAACCTAAGAATATGAATCCTTGCAGTCACGAAAGCTTCAAATCTAGAATTGAACCATGTCTATGGTGAAGTTCCAAGTTTACCTTTTTTTCTCTCTCTCTCTGGGTTTTTGTTTTCTCTATCTGCCTATGTATTTAGTGTACTTTTTTCTTTCTACACTCGTTTTTTGTCGTTCTTATGTTCTGCTCTGTCTGTGTCTCCGTTTATTTTGTTTCATGTTTTGTCTCTCTTTTGAATGTTCACACTTAAATTCTAACTTAGCAATCTTTGAAATACGTAATCGACCAGGCTATGCGTTGTGTGTTGACCGACTCTCTGTGTTGTATTACATAACATTTCGATATTTTGCTAGGTTATTTAATTTAGTGTGTTCTTTCTCCCTCTCTCCTAATGTTCAAACTTGCTTTCTTTACTACGCGTTGTCCGCACTCATTGACATGTTAATTTGTTACGCGTTTTCCGCACTCATTGACATGTAAATTTTTTATCTAACCCCCTCCATCTCTCTGCCCCCGCCCCCTCTGCCTATTTAAGGCCACTCAACAGAGACGATCTCCCTCTCTGTACCTGTGTTACTCTCTCTCTATGTATCTTGGTGATATCTGTCTGCTTATATGTCTGTCTATAGTTTTTCTGGTTAGAATTTTTTGTTGCTATTTCATTTATACCTGATGATGATTGCTTGTGTTGCAATCGAAACGTCGTGATTTTTATTTTATTAATTTAATTTTTTTACCTACGTGACTTTACCGAAAAAACCTAAGAATATCAGTGTGAGATAGCCATGGCTTTGCTTTGGTTGCGTAAATAACTCATTTTAACAAAACACATTTTATTTTATAGAAATATCAACCTGCCTCCAGCTAAGGAAAATTATCAAACAATGACGCCACTCGTCAGATTATTCGGAGACAACAGAAAGAGGTGGTTAATTTTTAAATCCTTTATATTAAGTTCGCTTGCTTGCGTGCTTGCGTGCTTGCTTGCCTACGACCGTGCAAATCTTTCGGTCGTTTTTTAACCCACTTCCCGTGATCCAATCGAGCTGACATTTCCACAGACTCGTTGTGCGAGACAATTAATGTTCGTGATTATTTTACATATATTCAAATAGAACTCATTCATGGCTTTGGCTGAACGTCACAGTATAAGAGCCCAGAGCGTAACCCTTCCACAGGCCGTGGAGTAGCGCAGTTGGTAGTGCCCTTGCTTCCCATGCCAAAGGTCGCGGGATCGATCCCCGCGTCCTCCACAGGCGAATATATTTTTAAATCTTTTATATTAAGTTCGCTGCCACGCATATAAAGGATTTATAGTGAAAAACTTTGTTTTTACGGGTTATACTTATTTATGGCTGAGCAGAACTGACTCCACATAACCCAGCACAATCCATTCCCCATTGCCACAACGATGAACCCTTTTGATCCACCTGATGCTGGGAGAACAGAAATAATCGTTCTAATAAAAAGAAGACGATGCCAAGTTCCATGCATCCTCTACATTTATTTAAACGTAACAATGACATACTAGTATACCTTAATAAAAGGTACATTTGAAGCCCTCCAGTCTTATTTGCAGTACCATTTCTGAAAGACAGGCGACACCAGTGGGGTTAGTAGAGTTCAGTTCATGTATTCACAATAATCCATTGTTTTGCTCACCATGGTACCGGTGCTGTCAATGAGCATTACTGTGGTATCACACAAACTAAGGTTTTTTAGGGAGCGACTGATGTATCCCTGCAAATGTGTTTTTTTAAACACGAGACAGTTTATACAGCGAATTAATCTTCATTGAAACGGCTTGTATCTTCTCAGTACAATCCTCAAGCTTGTGATGACAGGGTCAGTCCTGCAACAGCTTGAGCCACCATTTTGGGAAATGTTAACAAGAGGCACTGACTTGGCTCACAAAAGTGACATTGTATGAACAGTGAATTTTGTAAATCAACAAATAACTTCGATAACAATATAATGTAGATATTTCCTCTTATCAAATGTTATTGAAGATGAATACTTTCTCACGGGGGTCCTAGTTTTGGATAATGTCCAATTACTGTTTGCAATGATTGGACAAACCCCACCTCATACAAAAGTAGTAGAATCTCCACACAGGTCAAAACTTTGATTTGCCATCTTGAGAGATATGGCCACCTCATTGCCCAACAGGTGGCAACCTCATGCGCCTCTCTGCACAGTCCATCAATCCAGTCTTTAACTTCATGTGACATGTGTGCGGCACCACCACACCCCATATTCCAATGTGTTGAATAGAACCTAATGACACCACCTATGGTGAAATAAGCCAAATGTGATGTACCACAGTGAAAATATGAATTAGCCTCTCCTGCAAAAATGTTGACAAAGCTCTCTAGCACCGAGATGCTACTGGAGTGGTTGCCACAGCTATTGACTGCCAGGGCCCCATCTTACACGATTAATGTGGGCCCCTATCAACTATATTCATCACCGTTATTAACGGCCAAGTAGACAAGGCACTAGCCCATTGATTTTGCCCGCTGAGTAAAAAGCTAGCAAGCACTTAAAATCCTTACTTTTTATCCAATCCTAACGAATAAAATTGTGCCAGATATAATATGAAAGTAAATTAGGCATTGATTCCTGTAACAGAGAACTGGGCTCCTAGAGGCAGATGTCTCTCCAAATCCAATATAACGGAGGGACGACGCCACGAATCGGGATTAAAATATTGACAAAGAAAAGATGCAGATGTGAATGGTCTTGCCTTAAATGCCATCCAAATTCACAACACATTTGATTCATAATATATTTCTGGTTAGGCCACAACGGTCTGACCGAATGCGTCCTTATTACCCTCCACCACCCAAGAGCCAAATTGGCACGTGTTCTGCGTTTAACGTACAAATGATTGTTTCTGCTCAACGGTAAGTTGAACAATCTTCATCCAAACTTACAATGAGACTAGTATCTGGTGGAGGAACTTAAAGACGCATATTTATCAATCAGATAGTTACGTCTATTTGATACCAAATGTGGCTGTGAGGATTGTTTTTCAACTCAATGCGGAGTGAACTGAAACAATAATTGGTGTGCTAAACGGTCCTACACGTGCCGGTTGCTTTGTTTGGCCATGTCCGTTGAAGGGGGTTTGACCAACAAAGATTTGGTCAGATCATTACGTGGCCGGAGCCAAACATCAATAATGAATCATATTTTCTGTGAAATGTGTCAATGAAACACAATTTGGAGTTGCATAATTGAAAGCTCAAAATGCATTCATATCTATACTATACGATTCCCACACAGGGTAGTTTAAAAAAAATCCTTAAGTCATAATGAAAATGACTCGGACATGGGGGCTATGTCGGGGGCCCTTGGTCATCTGGGATAAAGCAGCTAAACGAGACCCCATGTGGGGGAGTGGGGCTTTGAGCGAAAACTCCATTACAACAAAATGCACCCCAACAGATGTTTTCAAAAAGACCGTTATTAACCTCATCCAATCCCACCATCACGTCCTCAATGCCCAGGTCCTTCCATTGTTCTACTTACCTCCTGCAATGCACTTTCCCTAAACAATTCACGATTCACCAGTCCCATGGCCTCAATGAAAACATAGATTATCAGTGAACATTTTTTTTTTCAGGAGGGTTTTGCTCAGGCTAATAAAGTATTGTTTTGTTTATGTTCAGGAACACAGCGGTACGGCTCGAGTCTAGGCACACAATAGAACACTCAATGTCACTATAGGCCTATTGCCCAGCAGCGGGTGACTCTCATTCCTGCATTATGTCAACCCCACCTCCAAATTGCTCGTTAACCCGTCGGTGAAAAAACATTCACGGAGGACGTGATCACAATGAGTGAAATTGAGGATAACTTTGGATGGGCCTGCATAGGAGCAGAGCACGCTTCCACCGAACTTGTGGTGGATCACATCCAGTTCAACCGGCTGCCAACTGGGATATATGTTGTCCCTCGGTAAAATCAAACATAGTTAATGGCATAAGCCAAACATCCCAATGCAGAACCCTCCTGAAAAAAAGGTCTTGAGACTCAATGAGGCTTTCCTGGTAAATATTTGGCATTTGTCAAACTCAGATTTGAGTCTCTGAACCTCAGAACAAGAAACAAAAGCTATATATGAGTTTACATTCCATTCCTTGTACCTAAAATTGTCTAAATGCCACCGACATGAATCAACAACTGGGCACACAAT
The DNA here is from genome assembly GCF_965212315.1 of Lampetra planeri. Classification (NCBI taxonomy): domain Eukaryota; kingdom Metazoa; phylum Chordata; class Hyperoartia; order Petromyzontiformes; family Petromyzontidae; genus Lampetra; species Lampetra planeri. Next base: position 2,390,703 of record NC_136122.1, on the reverse strand, counting down.
ACTCCATTCCATGTTCAAAGAAAGCACAGGAAAACCATGTTCCTGATTTCACGAGTTCAAGATTCATATATATTTTTTACACAGGTACTCTATGTAACCCCTAATTAAAGACATTTAATACATACCGTATTTTATTTACACAAAAACACAATGTGAAATGATTTTTAAACCAAAGTTATAGATCCAAGTCAGCGCTGGTTGCTTTCATGACCTGGTGAATAGGGTTACAAGGTGAACAATATGCACACAGTAGTAACTCTTTGAAAATTTCTCCCAAGATTCCACGAAAAAAATACTCTACAAATGTACACGGGGTTCTTGTTGAATGAACCAGTCTACAGTCTCAAAATCAAGTATCTGTTTCCACATTGGTTATATGAAATTCCCATTGCAACTGGTCCAATGTGATGAAGTAGAAATGAATGATGTTCAACCTAAATAATTATGAAACTTCATTTCATGTTAGAAATTGGTTACATTTCTTGCATGCGAGTTTTGGAGGTCCAGGTAAGACTGCTGCCCCAATTGGCTAAACCATGGTGCACGTAGTATTTCCTGAACTTCGTGTCACACACAAACACTACTTCACATTTCCACCATTTTCATTATCCACGTTTTGCCAAGTTATTTTTACAAGCACTGGCTCCACCTGCCGTAAAACACACAAGATCGAGTGGCTGCAGCACAAAAGATTAAAAGTGATTATGCAAGGACCAACAGGACAGCTGTTAAAGCCAGCACGCGATGATTTTCTGGACATTTCGGCAGTTACGTATAACTTGCTTTTGGCTGGTTGTGTATGCAACACTTTGACTGAAAACTAAATCTTAAATATCAGTTTGGCTGTGTTTCAAGCATTTTAATGAACAAATTGATTTTAAAACATACAACAGTGCGCTGCATTGAATGTACAAAAGTCTTATCTATATTACCAGCTCAAAATAATTGTGGAAATTATCATTTAGACTAGCTGTACTACCCGGCTTCGCCCGGGACTTGGATCCACCACGCCCGGCCGCCTTTGTCTCCCCAGTGGCGATGTTCACACACCACAGCAGTTAGTCGTTTGAGGCTGAGTCGACCTAGGGGAGGCCCAGGACCGGTTAAAATAATCGTCACCGGTGGTGGCCGTGAGCGGGAATCGAACTCGGCTCGCCGGGTTCGTAGCGCAGTGCGCTAACCACTACACTACAATGCGTTACGCTTCCACATGCGCGGGTCACGTGAAAGATTTGATGTCACAGCTCACTTGCCGTGCAAAAAATAATTGCATTATTGAACTCCCCCCCCCAAAAAAAAAAAAGTATATTTTTATAATTTTTGCATGGTGGACAGTCTGGATAGTACCCACATGGCAAATTTCCAGTTTGTTGCATGTCGGGAAGTACGCTAAACATTTGGAGCAGACACACGTATTCACAACTTTGCCTTTTATATATATGGAGATTACTACCTCGGAGCAAAATGGCCAGTTCTTTCGAGCTGGTGGTCTGAATATGGCCAGGAGCTTTTGTACCTGTAATGCTGCACACACCCGTGTGTGTTGTTGAACTCATTTCCAACCTCCAGTAATATTTGTGGCGATTGGATTTTTTTGTAATTTACAGATTTGATTTTCAATGAACCCTAAACATTATATGCCTTAGTTTGGCGCCCAAGTCTTGGATAATTTACCCAGTTACATTTGCAAATTCTTTTCCATCATTACGTGATTTTAGTAATGAGAATAACATTTACAATATATTGTTATAGAGTACTGAATATATATAACACTATGTATGGAAGCTCATTAATTCACACTCCATGGCCATGTGGCATCATGAACGAACAAGCTCGTGGCAGAGTCCCAACAGCCGTTTTAACGTCCCACCCCTCGCATAGCACGCACGTGGCCCGCACGCACGTGGCCCGCACGTGGCTCGGGGCCTGCACATTATTCTGGGGCTGCGTATTCGTCATTGCTGCCAGGAGTTAATTTTGGGTCATGGCACGTGTATGAAAATCCTTGAGTTGATTTAAGTTAGCAACATTACATTGGAAATTGCGGACTGTTGCAAAGCTTATCGAGGTACAGAGCAACATGTTATGAATTAGTATCTTGCTTATTTAACCAGGAAAGCATTGTAGAGTCTTATGCCTTTTTCAGAAGGGTTCTTCCAAGTTTTTGCGATGTTGCTATGTGGAATCTCAATTGAGTAACTTGCAGGTACATTTTCAGCTAATATCAGTGACACTCTTTTTCAACTATGGGAGGAACCCACAGAACCCAGAGGAAACCCATGTAGAACCGGAGAACATACGAACTGCACACATTTAGGCACCCGAGTTGGAAATTCATCGGAGGTTTTTCTTGCTGTGAGGCACGAGTGTTACCCCTTTGCCACCACCCTGCCATATGGAGCCCAATACACTGCAATCACCTCCCTTGCAGAACTAAAGTCAATCACTACAACCTCGGGTACTTCTATCAATGTCCTGCTGTGATGAGCAATGTTTGTGAGCCACATCTACAAACACATCACATTCCTTGTGTGCATTGCAATTGTGAAGCCACTTACAGTAAAAATGTAGTTCTGGATAACCACAACCAGAGCAGAGGCGTTCAACGACCAATTATTCATTTCCATGGATTGCAGAGATTCACCACTGCCTTTCAAACACAAAATGAAAGCCCTGCTTATCCAGCAGTGATTCAAATAAGCCTCATACGAGGCAAGCCTGAACACGAAGGGTGTTTCATTCAAAAACAGTAATAACACTCGGACTCCACCAAGATCGGCTCTCCAGTGTCTCCACGTTTAAAACATCGCACGTTGAACTTGACTCGAGTATAGGTAATTTACGAAGCAAAACACTTAAATTGCAAGGCCTTGCACATGGCCTTAAATAACCAAAGCAACAATGGAAAGTCTCCACCCAGGAAAGCATCAGCAAGTCTTGAAGGCAGTTTCAAGAATGACCTCTTCCAGTGGTGTTAAGTCTGTTGTCGAGTATTTTTACACATGGGAGGAAACCAGAGACTGGAGAAAACCAAGGCATACAAGAGAACACTCAAATCTCGACTAAAAAGATGAAACTAGCTGCAACCGACTTGCTATACTGCCTTTGGCAGGCACCATCAAGTTGCTCAGGTGGTTGTCTCATGCTGATAATCATGGCTCAGATTCCTGCGCAAGCCACAAGCCGTCTCCACACCGCCGATTTACGGGACCACATTACCACCGCACCTACAAGTTATACATTAATTAAGTTAATGTTTTAGGCAGCTACTGATCAGAAAATGGATAAAAAAGTACCCTCATCGAGCATTCTAGCCTACGGAGATGAACATATCCTCTTACCATCCCACTGCGCTGGTCACTGTACAACAGTGGCGATTCTGAAGAGGGTGGCAGCCTGTGCAGAATCGGTGGCTTTGGGTCGACTTCTGCCGAGCCCTATTTTCCTGTGCAATGGGCGCACGGTGGCAAGTCACACACCACCTGGCTGCAAATGCATAAAATGTCACGACCAAGTGAATTGGCTGAGGACAAGCTCTGCACTATGAAGGCCCGCCTTACGAGTCAAAAAGGCAGCGTTACGTTTCTTCACACGTGGGTTCGCCAGCCAAGCGCGCCGAGTGGGGCTGGCAAGGCAAGGTGTGCCCACCCCGCCACTCGCGGCTTCTGTGCCCTGCGAGGGGGACGTTCCAGGGTCGTGAAAATCAATTTGTATTGCCGGTAACCACATTCAAATAAATCTGGAAAAAAACACCAGTCACCTGTGTGCCACATACATGAAACGTTTACCTTTTTTAACTGAGCAACGCATGCCGTTGCCACGTTGTAATGGTGAGCACACTAGCCTTGCAATCCAGAGTTCGCTGGTGGTTTGATTAAATCTCTTGACGTGGCAGCTGATAAAATGGGGCAAGTGTCCAAAATTTTGCCATCGTCTGTCCACCTGGCAGAATATATCGGTTGACCATAGTTGATCGGCAGGTCGCATGCAGTGGGGTAAAGTGTGGGTATGCCCATCTCTTCTGAGATGTCTAATCAGCGTGGTCGACCAAATACCCTCGAGAGCTCTGTCTAGCCGAGTTACGAGGGTAAACGTGCCGTTTGTATGCTTGCACCGTGCCAATCAGCGCATTCAATGCTAACATTTTGTTTGAAACGGTTACCGGCTCCTGACTCTCCGGACTGGTAACCAATTCTCAAATGGTTACCGGTTATTTACCAATCCAAGAATGTCCCAGTGTCTGTAGTGACAAAGCGGTTGCACCCGCGGCTGGGAGCACGAGCTCCCTCCCACTGCCGTCTCGACACGGCGGAAGCTCCTTCTGTCACACAGCCCTGTCATAGAGGTGCCAGTCATGAGCCAGCTAAATGGGAAAGAGGGGATCGAAGTGAAGTGCGATGAACAAATAACACACAACTGCTCTAACGTGAGATTCACATCGCCACATTTTTGGCTTTAGGTTTTCTGAAATGGTTTCTCGATGAGTACTTTATACACACACGCACAATTATATACTGCGTTTACATTTATATACATATAGGTCAGCCTTATAGACTGCGGGGCAAACGCTGTTGGTGAGCACCTATGCAGGCTGGCACAGCACAAGAGGGGGTTGTCTGGCTAGCGCCACGCATACCCATCTCTCCAGTATTGATGTTGACACATCACCGCACAAGGTACTCGTGTTTAGACCGAGTCAACCTAGAGGAGGCACAGGCACGGTTCCAGTACCCATTTACATGAGCATGGCCAAAAATCAGTGTGTGAACCACTCCACCACCACTCCCCACATGCGCACACACATGCACACACATGCAGTTATACGCAGTAAAACACACTTCCGCACATCTACTCAAAACAACTGTGTTAGACAACAGGACTAAATAAAAACAAAATAATTTTCAAAATTCAAATGTGCAGTGAAATCATCGCAACTCCGCACGTGGTACAACCTGTTAGGCATTTCCCTTTCGAGTTCACGGCTCATGCCACTAGAAACCAACCAACTGCCCTGGCTGCGCCCGCCGTCCCTGCACACCAGAGGTGCTGGGCAGCGCGCCACGTTCCTACAGCGGGACAGACGTGGAGCAGTGTGTCACGTTCCTACAGCAGCAACAAGACGGGGGTCCCGGCCCCAGAGGGAGAGCGCGTCAGCGTAGCTGTGGTGGTGGTGGTGGTGGCGGCGTCGACGGCAGCGTTAAGAGTTCGGCACTCCGAGCCCGCGGGCCGCTGTGCACTGCCGCCCGTTGATAAACATGGCCAGCATTAAAGAGTGAGTGGTCATGGCTGTGGGAGATGAGGGAGGGAGAGGCTGGGTTGGACTGGCCGCCTGCAGCTCCCCCCGGCCCCTCGGGAAGGTCTCGCAGCCCCGGGATGTCGGCGGAGACCAGCACCTCGGGGCTCGAATGCAGGCGGCGGCCGCATAGTGGCACTCTACGGCATCTCCGCATGCACAAGCACCTTGCAACACGCACACACACACACAGCAGATTATTTCACGAGGGACTGTCATGCTGTGATTGTTTAATTAGCAAATCAGGGATGGTGCAGATATTTCAGTGCAATGCCATGTCTGAAAACCTGCTGATGGCTAAATGCAGATGAGCTTTCTGGGAAGGAGTTGGAACAATCTGGTATGTTGGCCAAGAATCAGCACACAATAAACTTACATGCCAGCCTAACCTTCGCCTAAATGTTTGTGCCATTGGCACCAACCGTGGTAGCTGCGAGAAGCTGGCTAGCGGGTCCTGTGCCTCCCGAGCTTTAGGACCACTGCTGGAGGGTGGCATGGCTACTGAAGGTAACCGAAGGAGGAAGTAGACCCATGGGGAAAGCTGGAGTAGAAACAGCAAAACATGAACATTGAAATGTCAGGACATGCACCAACCTTGCCGCTGATTTGACACGTTATAATATTCCACTTTGTAGAAGTGAAACTAGGTGGGTGGCAGAGTGGTGCAGTGGTAAGGCGAATGCCTCGCAGAAAGATATGCCTGGGTTTGTATAATTTCCCCCTGTTCTACATGGGTTTTTTCCAGTTCCCTGCCATAGCCAAAAAAACCCCACCATACAATGTAACTGGTTTTGGCCAAATTATGCCAATGCAAAACATTTTACCTGAAAATTACTCAAGTGGGATTACACACAGCAACATCGCCCACCTACTATGCCAAACTTGGCAGGAACTTCCTGAAAAAGTCATCAGATCCAGTGAGGATTTCTTGGGTAAATAAGAGGAATAATAATAAAATATGGCTTGACAGGTCAGGCTCTGTGGTACAGTGGGAGGAACGATGGGAAGCATCAGGCAACAGGGAATGTCATTAGCAACAGGATAGCGAGAGTATGTGACAAAGCTTGTACCAGCGGTTGAAAGGATTATTGTAGACAAGCTACGGTTTAGAGACATTGCAAAGTGCCAGTACAGCAGAGGAGGATATCAGGGAACCCAATGGCACATGCCCTGCGCATACAGCTCCGTGCCCAGGGCTCGGTGCTTCCCAATGCTGGCATGCTGCTGCGCCTGCTGCTGTAGCTGCTGCTGTGCTTGCTGCTGTGGCTGCTTCGACGCGCACCATGCCCTCACCAGGGGTCAGGAGAGCACGCAGCTGCACACGCTGCACTCGTCCTTGTTGTTGGCGTTGTTCATCTTGCGCAGTTTGTGGTCCCGGATCTCACGCACCAGGGTGTAGAACGCATCTTCCACGCCCTGGTACGCGTGCACACATTCCCCGCTTAGCCTCCTTGTACGTCGTGGCAGTTTAATGAGTGCGTACTGAGGGTAGTGCAGGACAGGAGGAATGGTATGGCAAGTGCAAGACCCACCACCCATGTCTCCCCACTGCTGATACTTAGACATTGCAGAAGGCACTTAATTGAAGGCTGAGTTTACATAAGGAAGCCAAGTCCTGGTTCAAACACCACCTGTTACTGATGATGTACGTGGCCAATTCGGTTTCATATGCTTTTTCAATTGAGCAGAACGAATGGTTTGTTGAGATGACAGCCTGCTGGCCGTCTCCACTTCCACTCCACGTGCGAAAGCAAAACAAATGTCATCAAATTGGCAGCCGAATGCCCGACAAAGGTATCCCGGCCTGACAAGTAACGGGAGAAATGGCCCTTCTTCTCAAGGCCAAAGAAAGGTGAACGTCGGCTGCCGTCGTGAATAATGCAACTGACCAGAGGGCATCTCTGGTGCAAAATGTGATTATATCGTGAAGATGCTCAAGTTTTAAGACACTGATGTCCTCGTGCTGTAAGAAATCCATCTGGCCCACGAATGCCTTCACTCGAATATAAACGGCTACACCCTCGTCTCCTAAAGCCACCATCTGAGACACGCCTCGCAACACATGAAAAGATTGACCTGGTCGTGCTCAACAATTCACCCCACTACGTCGCCATCAAAATCAACGACTTAACAGTTGTCATCGTTTACAAGCCTCCATATATGGAATGGTCGTGTCTATTGCTACCACTGCCAAACCACCCGAACATCCATCCATGCTGGCGACTTCAATACCCACCACACCCTGTGGGGCCTATGATGCCAACGATTAAGCAGGTGAACAACTGACATCGGGGACAGCGGCAGAAGACCAAAAGACAACGGTACTTTCAAGTCAGCTCGGTGGAAAAATGTTACACGCCCGATTTGTTTTGTTTCATGAGAAAAGAATGGTAATTATATGAAGTCAATGAGAAATTTCCTCGACGATTTTCCAAATAGGCAACGTAGACATGTAGTGATCCTATTGGCCTTCAGATTCCACTCGTACACCTGCGAACGACTGGATTGCCGAATTACTGCAACTATGGAGAAATCTATTGGAATGATTCCCCCACGAATTACCAGCTTCAATCACTTCATTGGCTTCATCCAGGCAGCTACAAAGGCCAATGTCGCAAGAGGCTTTAGAAAAGCCTTCACTCCCTATTGGTCTCCAAAAATAAAATACTAATTTTGTGACAATTCAATGCCGATCGGAAAAGACCGCAAAAGCATTGCTTGAGTCACTGAACTCGGCAAAGAAGAAAAAAGGTAGACTGAAGCAGCAGAGGCTCTTGACTTTACAAAAATGAGCCGAAAAACCTGGCACCTTCTAAGGCTGCCGGAAGCAACAGCGACACCAACTAATAAACCTCCGCAAGTTAAACCCAAAAACATTGCCGGACAAGTAAATCAGCAATTCACAAGCACCGATCAAACAACATTGGATGGCCAACAAAAAAAAACTCGACCGCAATCTCAACTGCTGCCAACATGCCTCCACATTCTCCAGCCCTTTCTCAATGGGGGGGGGGGGGAAGTAGACACTCGTATTTCCCAGATGAAATCCGGAGGTCTCAATAGGATTTATCCGGAATTAATTAAGAACTTGAGATCACGAGCAAAATGTCTCGCCACCTTCCTCATCGATATCCACTGCGTAGGCAAGGAACCAACTAATGGAAAGCAGCTAAGATTATCGTGGTTGTTAAACTCGACAAGGATGCATCAAATGTTAAAAACTACTGCCTGATTTCCCCAGTCAGTGTCTGCTACAAGCTGATGGAGCCACTCCAACTCCAAAAAGCTGATACCTACACTTGAGGATATAGTCGCCAAGGAACATTCCGGGTTAAGAATCGGCCAAAATAGCTGCGATCAGTGTTTGCTTTAATGAGCCACATTGAGGCCGACTTCAAATGCCAGCTAAAAACAGCATTTATCGACGTCTCCTCGACATACGATACTGTACGGTTGAATGGTTTCCTGCTAAAGCTTGTGGCAGCAATACCTTGCTGCCCAACAATCCGTCTCGTCGCTAAAATACCGATGATTCAACCTCCACCTTGGTGAAGCTGCCAGCTGCCCATGGAAATTTTACAATGGACTTCCGCTGGATCCGTTCTTGCTCCAGTGCTTTGCAATATTTACACCGGCGACACCCTCCCGCAAGTTCATGTACTCGGATGACATCGTGCTGGCAACCCAAGCCCCATCTGAAGGCCCTAGAGGTGAACTTCAAGAATTGGCGCCTTCAGCCAAACCCCTCCAAGAGTGTCATTTGGTTATTGCAAACATGATCCCTTGTATAAAGGTGTCAGTTTTGGTGCCAGATAAAAGGGTAAAAAACCTATTACTATATCTTGCGACTGGCAAAGGAGGTCCCATAATGTAAATACTTACCCCGAGCTCTCAATACTCTGATAGTGCGCTGTTTTTGAGTTGTACGCCTTTTGGCGTCATCTGGTCCAATACCAGTGGAGACTAGGCTCTACGAAAAGCCGTCTCGGGTGTGGACCAATCAATTTAAAGGACAGTGCATATCATTATCAGAGTTATCTCTTTTTGTTTGCATTTTGACTACTTGTGTTGTGGTTATTGCAAACATGATCCCTTGCATAAAGGTGTCAGTTTTGGTGCCAGATAAAAGGGTAAAAAACATTTACTAGTGTCATCTGTCTTCCACCTGAACAACAGCTAAGCCACAAAAACATTAAATGTCAACTTCACTGGAATATCTATAACACATGACCACTAGCCCTGGTACTGACCACCACCACCTTGAACAAGCCAAGAGGAAAACAAAAACACGAGTGAACATTATTCAGAAACTTGCATGAAAAACGTGGGAAAGCGAAACCCACACGTTGATATCAATGCAAGCTCTGGTCCATTCTACCACAGAGTCGTATGTAGGTGCACAAATGTGGGGTGCCAGCCCTCACACACAAATCTTATCGATACCGAAATAAACACCGCATTTCATATTATCAGCGACACGCTGAAGTCAACTTCGCTCCTGTGCTGCGATGACTCGGGAGAACCACAATCTTATGGACATCGCTCTGCTGCTTCATCAAGACCGAAAAGAACTCCCAAACAATATGCTAAAATCTAGCAAAACTTTCTGGATCTACGCCTCTACTCTTGCGGCCAAGAATCAAGACATCGGCACTCGCTGGATGGAGAATCGTGGGTGGCTATGGATTTTGCAATAAACACGAACTTTGTTGAGGACCCGACTGTGGAAGTACCGGGCTTCTCTCTCCCACGACAATGATGGAACTCGCCAAACCATGCTCGAATGCAACATGGGAGATATGCGTACACCTTCCACAAAGTAATAATCAAAGAATTGCCAAACTGCAACTGTGGTGAAGTCAGAACCATCAACCCGGCTACCGATTTATGCACCATCCATGCGCATCCTGGCTGTGTTGCTGCAATAAATAAGCGGCTCCTGCTTCCTTGGATTGGTTAAAGGAAATTGGCATTCAACTATACCACATTTAAAAACTGTTTCTTTTCCCTCCTGCCATACCAAAGAAGATTAGTTTGTGAAACCATGAATGACTGCATCAGTTTTACACAAATCAAGCACACATAGCCCCCTACTATGTAAGACTAGACAGTACAGTCTTGAGACGGTGAGGCTTTTTTTCTGCGTGAACAATGGATGACGGTTGCTGCTCGAAGTGGCCTCACTACTCGAACTTTCCAGTGGGTGGCACCACACTCAAGCTGCCATGACTGCTGGGCTGTAGACTCTCGCACGCCGGTCCCAGCACAGCTCTCTATGCCCATGACCCCAGGGGTGGCCGAGGGCCGTACCTGCCGCGTCTTGGCGGATGTCTCAACGTAAGGGATCCCGTAGCTGCGCGCCAGGTCCTGCGCCTGTTTGGTGTCGACTGTGCGTGCTGGGAGGTCACACTTGTTTCCCACCAGCACCATGGGCACGTCGTCCGAGTCCTTGACACGCTTGATCTGCTCCCTGCAGTGTGCGGTGGGGGTGGAGGGTGGGCAGCCGATCGATGGCAGTATGAAACTCAACAGGCAAAGGTACACCTACATCATCGTCATCCAGCCCTTTACCAAGCCAATGGCTGGGTTAAGAGCTCTAACCACCACGGTGATCTCAGTGTTTGTTTGACCATACTTCACGCTGGTCAGTGCAGGTTGGTGAAAGGGATCCCCAGGACCATTTCTGATATCGCTCGCCACTGCAGTTAACCATGGCTGCGAATTGAAGCTAGTGGTTTGTTCCATAGTGCCCGGCTAACATAAGTGGTGAAGCATGGTCAATCCCCCAAGAATAGTAAAAACCAGTAACCATTTCCACACTCGATTACCGGTGCAGAAAGTGAGGACTCAGTAATCGTTTCCAGTGCAGCTTGACTCATAATTGCACCATTTAATGTGTGCGAACGTACAAACAGCATGGCAGCCTGCGTGGTACCTGTGCCCCATACCTCAGTTAACCCTGCAATCTCTCACACCACTGGCGGTGGAGAGGCCTTCACGACGTGCAGCTCCAAAGGGTATTTGATCAACTCTTCAATGCAGACCAGACGTCTCGAAAGGGGTGGGCATACTCGCATTTCACCCCACCACACGTGACCTGCCCATCGAACGCGGTGTCCCGATATATACCAAAGGGTGGACATAGGCGAAGGGATTCAGGAAACTTGGACCATAAATCGACTGCTGCGTTGAGGGACAGAATGGAACCGGTGGCCTCTGGAGAGCAAGTCCAGTGTTACCCATGCAGTTTTTTGAGACATTCTTCATGAGTAGCAAATATGCATTAAAGAAAGCAATTTTAACAACCCTACATTTTAAGCTGTTGGCATTTCTTACCAGGATTCCCACAACCATTTTCTCCAAACATATCCAAATGTTTTCTTTAAGTAAAAAAAAGTATGCAAAGAACCCCTTGTTTATTCTCAGCATATGATAGTTTGCCTTGCTGACAATAAACACATAACCACATACAACCCCCCCACTTTATGACAACACTGAAGTGAGGCATTATATTTCCATTCAAAGTCAGACACACACTCAATCATCAGCTCGGACAGCCATTTACTCATATAATTGTACAGCAGATCGGGCGGACAGGACCCCCATGCAGTGAGCCACCCGCACCTGTACTGGTGGATGTCCTCGAAGGACTTAGAGTTGTTGATGGCGAAGACGCAGAGGAAGCCCTCACCCGTGCGCATGTACTGGTCGCGCATGGCGCTGTACTCCTCCTGCCCGGCCGTGTCCAGGATGTCCAGCAGACACGTCTCGCTGTCAATCACCACCTGCTTGCGGTACGAGTCCTGAGATGACAAAAACAGTGCCGATTAAATACAGCATGGAAATCCTTTCTATGAATGAACTAGGGTCTCAAAGTGTATTGAGGCACTGTCAGCTTGGTCACCAATGGGCTGAATAAAACCCATCATGTAAAAATGCTTCTCATAATAAGTTTTGCCTAGTCCAATTAGGGGTTATTATTTACATTTTGGATGAATGTATTGTCAGAATCCAATGTTGTTAAAAGTACAAAATGTGTCACCAGGTGTCCAATTATGGCTTAATTGCCCAGGAAAGCCATCCCGAGTCTAAAGACCGTTTTTCAGTTGGATCCTGACAAGATTTTTCAGCAGGGTGTGATGGTACATCATGTAATTTTTCAGCACTGGGATGTTTGGTCAATACGAGTTACATTGTTGTTTAGTCACGTAGAATGGAAATAATAAAATAATCAAAATAAAACATAATAAAATAATTCTCACGACGTTTCGGCCACAACGCAAGCAGCCGTCCTCAGGTGGAGAACAGGTCTGTCGAGAAGACAGAGTCTGAATGACACACCCCAGGCTTGGAGCGACTATTTAAGCTGGGATGGAGGGGGGGAAGAGCGCCTTGACAAAAGATTTGCATATCAAGAGGAATTTTGCATATTTATGGGAAATGCAGATATGCGATTAGTACTACTTGTGAAATGCGTAGGAGGTTTGGTGGGGGGTTTAAAGTCATTATGCCCGTGCATTGTGCAGGATTAGCAGCATCAAAGGGAGGGGATAGGGGTAACATTAATAAAGGGAAGGAATGTTAATAGTATGTAGCTGCAGTAACTAAACAACCACGTAAACAACTAAAGTATAAACTACATAGTATCATCAGTATACTAAATATACTCTCCAATAAGCTGAGATACTAACAGTAAGTAATACATTACAATTCTATGTCGCAAAAAATATAATATGCTTCCAGCTAAACTTTATTCTCTTACATCACACGAGTCTACACCGTACTATATACTGCCATAGACAAACCCAACATTAAATTATATACTGTATTACTATATACCACCTTATACATTGTAATATTACACTATGTATTATTCTACCCACCCTAATGTATATCACACTGCTGTATATTCACTATACAATTACGATACTATATATTACTTTCTACATTGTATTAAACATTACAATTTTATACTATTAATTATTATACAATCCGCTATACACTGTACCATTGCCCGTCACGTGAAAGATACTAAGAGGAAGCAACGAAATATGTCAATGGGAGAGTAGTAGTAGGAGACTTGCAGCGGAGCAAAGAATCCATTCCCTGCGGAGAAAACAAGATATATAGTCAATGCCAGTGAGTGGAACGCGGTCTTAAAGTCACCGTAAACGTGAACACAATCAGTTAAGATCCGAAATGGTTTATTACGTCCTTCCAATGATTGCTGAGCCAGAATCCATCTTCTCGGTTGAAATTGTTTCTGTGTTTGTATATGTGGATCGCCTCATGAACGAATCTCTCACGGTAGCCAGATGGCTTGCAGAGAACCTCTGTCTTGGAGAAGTCAATATCACGTGAGCCCACTGAATTGTAACAGTGATCTGCCACGGCTGAGGTGTTTGTCCTACCGTGTTTCAAGTCTGCTATATGTTCACGGATGCGGTCCGAGACATGTCGTTTGGTTTCTCCAATGTAACTGCTACCACAGAGGCAACTTAGTTTGTAGATGCCAGGGTACTGTATGTCTGGAACCACATCTTTTACAGACGGGACCAGATCACGGATTTTATGTACTGTGTTGAATCGGACCTGGATCTTGTGTTTTATCAGGATTTTGTAGATCTTTTTTGTGACCCCAGCAATGTAGGGTAAGGTGATGGTTTTGAAAGGCTCCTCAACAAGATCCTTCTTGATGGTTGGAGTGATGGCTTTGCGGATTGTGTAGTCGGAGTAACCATTAGCCTTAAGAGCTTGGCGTACGTGTTTGAGTTCACTGGCAATGTGATCCTGGTCGGAGATGCATTGGGCTCTATGGTATAAAGTCTTGATGAGGGAATTCTTCTGGGATGGATGGTGGTGGGAATCCGGTTTTAGGTAAGCATCCGTATGGGTGGCTTTCCTGTAGACAGAGTGGCTCATTGAACCATTAGGTCTCCTTTTAATTAGGACATCCAAAAAGGGTAGCTTGCCATCTTTTTCGACTTCCATGGTGAATCTGATGGCTGGGTGTATGGAATTGATGTGGTCGAGGAATTGGTCTAGAGCAGGCCGGCCATGTGGCCAGATGACAAAAGTGTCATCTACGTACCTCTTCCATAAGGTCGGGCATAGAGTGGCAGTCTGGATGGCGTAAGTCTCAAATTGCTCCATGAAAACGTTGGCTACAACCGGAGATAGCCAACGTTTGGCAAGCTACCCTTTTTGGATGTCCTAATTAAAAGGAGACCTGATGGTTCAATGAGCCACTCTGTCTACAGGAAAACCACCCATACGGATGCTTACCTAAAACCGGATTCCCACCACCATCCATCCCAGAAGAATTCCCTCATCAAGACTCTATACCATAGAGCCCAATGCATCTCCGACCAGGATCACATTGCCAGTGAACTCAAACACGTACGCCAAGCTCTTAAGGCTAATGGTTACTCCGACTACACAATCCGCAAAGCCATCACTCCAACCATCAAGAAGGATCCTGTTGAGGAGCCTTTCAAAACCATCACCTTACCCTACATTGCTGGGGTCACAAAAAAGATCTCGAAAATCCTGATAAAACACAAGATCTAGGTCCGATTCAACACAGTACATACAATCCGTGATCTGGTCCCGTCTGTAAAAGATGTGGTTCCAGACATACAGTACCCTAGCGTCTACAAACTAAGTTGCCTCTGTGGTAGCAGTTACATTGGAGAAACCAAACTACATGTCTCGGACCGCATCCGTGAACATAAAGCAGACTTGAAACACGGTAGGACAAACACCTCAGCCGTGGCAGATCACTGTTACAATTCAGTGGGCTCACATGATATTGACTTCTCCAAGACAGAGGTTCTCTGCAAACCATCTGGCTACCGTGAGAGATTCGTTCATGAGGCGATCCACATATACAAGCACAGAAACAATTTCAACCGAGAAGATTGATTCTGGCTCGGCAATCATTGGAAGGACGTAATAAACCATTTCGGATCTTAACTGATTGTGTTCACGTTTACGGTGACTTTCAGACCGCGTTCCACTCACTGGCATTGACTATATATCTTGTATTCTCCGCAGGGAATGGATTCTTTGTTCCGCTGCAAGTCTCCTATCACTACTCTCCCATTGACATATTTCGTTGCTTCCTCTTAGTATCTTTCACGTGACAGTCAATGGTACAGTGTATAGCGGATTGTATAATAATAAATAGTATAAATTTGTAATGTTTAATACAATGTAGAAAGTAATATATAGTATCGTAATTGTATAGTGAATATACAGCAGTGTGATATACATTAGGGTGGGTAGAATAATACATAGTGTAATATTACAATGTATAAGGTATAGGGTGGTGTATAGTAATACAGTATATAATTTAATGTTGGGTTTGTCTATGGCAGTATATAGTACGGTGTAGACTCGTGTGATGTAAGAGAATAAAGTTTAGCTGGAAGCATATTATATTTTTTGCGACGTAGAATTGTAATGTATTACTTACTGTTAGTAGCTCAGCTTATTGGAGAGTATATTTAGTATACTGATGATACTATGTAGTTTATACTTTAGTTGTTTACGTGGTGGTTTAGTTACTGCAGCTACATACTATTAACATTCCTTCCCTTTATTAATGTTACCCCTATCCCCTCCCTTTGATGCTGCTAATCCTGTACAATGCACGGGCATGACTATAAACCCCCCGCCAAACCTCCTACGCATTTCACAAGTAGTACTAATCGCATCTCTGCATTTCCCATAAATATGCTAAATTCCTCTTGATATGCAATTTATTTTGTCAAGGCGCTCTTCCCCCCTCCATCCCAGCTTAAATAGTCGCTCCAAGCCTGGGGTGTGTCATTCAGACTGTCTTCTCGACAGACCTGTTCTCCACCCGAGGACGGCAGCTTGCGTTGTGGCCAAAACGTCGTGAGAATTATTTTATTATGTTTAAATTTTATTATTTTATTATTTCCATTCTACGTGACTTTACCGAAAGAACCAAGAAGATGAATCCCTGCAGTCACGAAAGCTTTAAATAGAAATTTAAATCGTTGTTTAGCTTTGACAGGAACTGCAGAACCCAGAGGGAAATCCATGCAGAACAGGGGGTGAACATACAAACGTCACACAGAAAGGCACCCAAGTCATTATTCTGATCCAGAACCTTCTTGCTGTGAGGCACGTGTGACTAGACCACTGCACCACCACTCTGCCTCTTGACTGCTGCGCCACCCTGCCAGATGAATCCCATGACCTCAGCAGTCACGGCAGTGAGCACTCGGAGCTCCTCCCTTGTGGACATCGTGTGTTGCTGCAGCAGCGGAGGCAGGGAGCGGGGGGGACGTCACCTCGATGGTGGGGTCGTATTCGTCCACAAAGTGGTTCTGGATGAGCTGGATGGTGAGGGCACTCTTGCCCACGCCTCCTGCGCCAACCACCACCAACTTGTACTCCGTCATCGTGCCCGCCGGCCTGCGTGTGCTCAGTCACTCCGTTGCGGACAGCCTACGCACCACCAAAAACAAAGATCCCCCTTGTACTCTACTGTTGAGGCAAGTGCTGTTAGGTAGCACCGAAGGCTGGCATGGCAGATGAGGCAGTGTGACCAGCGCTGCACTCCACCACACTCGGAGACATGCACACACAGGCATGCGCACACACGCAGGCACACGTCCACACAGGAACCTCCTTGCCCACCCTGGGGTTGCCTTGCTGCTGGCAAAACACTGAATGTGCTGCTGCATCATATCCACATGACAGCAAGGGGCTCCTCAAGGACTTAAATGGACAAGGCTCAATTATTGCAACTCACTACTCTACGGGACGTCTGGAAAAAATATTAGCAAGCTGCAGCAAGTACAAACTGCTTTGGCATGAGTCATGACGGGTACTGTAAAATCCGACCATGTCCTGGTGCTCGCTGAGTTGAATTGGGTTCCAGTTGCTGAACGAATACATTCTAAGATTGCACTCTTCACATACAAAGTGCTTGCCACAAATGAACCACAATATCTTGCCGATCTTGTCAAGGAGCATAAACCATGACAGAAAGGCCATTCATCCTCTCAGCGACTTTTGGCAAGCCATCAAACAAAAATGGTGCCTGCATCACGCGCCTTCATATGCGCTTCCATGGCCATCTGGAATGCTCTTCCTTCTGATATTAGGAAGCCAAGTGAGCTATGCACTTTTAAATCTAGATTGAAATGCAATTTCTTTAGAATTGCATTTTGTGTTTAGTTTGTTATCCTTCCTCCATACTTCCAATGAGTACAATTGGCTACGGAGGTGCGAAAGAAGTTCAACATACATACATAAACTCAATGATGACCACGATGTATAGGCATCCCTCGTGTAACGCGCCTGCCCCCATGACCCCCCCTCCCTCCCCCATAGCACGAATTCTCAGCAACGCGATTACCGTAATCTTTTAGGGGCATACTTCACACTTATGCTCTGCGTTTCAGTTACCCACGCAAGAAAAAAAACTTTAATAATTGTCAAATTTTTCCCCAAAAAAATACAAATTCTAAGTCAAATATTATATTCTTTGGGTCTTTCAGTAAAGTCTCGTAGATAGGTTCCAAGAAAATAACAAAAAAATAACAAAAAACTACGACATTTCGATCACAACACAAGCAATCGTCATCTTTTTTCCTCCTGATGACGATCGCTTGTGTTGTGATCGAAACGTCGTTTTTTTGTTATTTTTTTGTTATTTTCTTTGAACCTATCTACGTGACTTTACCGAAAGACCCAAAAAATATGAATTCCTGCAGTCACGAAAGCTTTAAGTCAAGATTTAAAATATTTCTGATGGGGTCACCGCATCATGGCAGGGCCCAGCGTCACGGGCTGGGCGTAGCCGTCGTAAATCTGCCACCTTTGCTTGCATTACGCGTGCTGATGCTGCTGCTGCAAGAAGCCCACGGAAGCAACACGTTCCTTCGGAGTGGGCAGGTAGGAACTTGGTTGGACAGAGCATTCGTGCACGATAGAAAGCTCGCGGTCACATGACGCACTTCAACCAATCCGGGAGCGTACATGTTTGGGAGGGGCGATTGCATGACAGACAAATAATCCCTGGTGAATAAAGTTTGAACCACTTCTACAGAGAAGTTTTAAGTTTGTTTTCTCTCTCTCTGGGTTTTTCGTTGTCTCTCTCTGCCTGTGTATCGGTCTTCGTGTCTGTGATTTTTCAAATTTAACACTTAACTTCTAATTGAGCAATCATTGGAATAACGTAATCAACCAGGCTATGGGTTAATGGTGTGTTGACCGACCCTCTGTGTTGCATTGCATTACATTTCGAAATTTTTGCTAGGTTATTTAATTCAGTGTCTCTCTCTCCCTCGCTCCTAATTTTTTCAAGCTTTCGCGCACCGTACCACTCATCGTGCTACTCATTGACATGCTAATTTCTCTACCCCCTCCATCTCTCTCCGCCCCCGCCCCCCTCTCTCAAGCTTTTACACCTTGCCACTCACCGTTGCCACTCATGGACATGTTAATTTATCTAACCCCTCCCTCTCTCTCCGCCCCCGCTCTCTCTATTTAAGGCCTCGACACAGAGGCGTAGTTTCTGTATTCCTATGTTTGTGCTCTCTCTATGTATCTCTGTGATATCTGTCTGCTTACATGTCTGTCTATATGTTTCTGGTTCTGTGTTTTATCTCTCTCTAAAATTTTAGCATTCTCAGGAAGAACGTAATCAACCAGATAGGGTGTTGACTGTTATGTTATCCGACTCTCTGTTGTATTACATTACATTTCTAAAGTATACTAGATTTGTGTTTATATTTAATTTATACCTGATGATGATTGCTTGTATTGCAATCGAAACGTCGTATGCTAGTATTTAATTTAATTTACTATTTTATCTTTATACGTGACTTCACCAAAAGAACCAACGAATAATCCCTGGTGGGCAGTGTGGAACTGTTGTTCCTACCTGTATAAAATAGGGCCTGAAGTTACTCTTTATTAATTATATCTGTGTCCGAGTAATTTTTTTAATCTTAACTTTTATTTTTCTATGGTAAAAATAATAAAAATATCACGACGTTTCGATCACAACACAAGCGGTCGTGATCAGGAACAGGGAGGTTAGCCTCTGAGCGCAAGCTGTTTATAAAGATGTAATAAGAGCCATATATGGCTCACGTGGCGATTGGCTTGCCGGTCCCGCTTTGTAGCCAATAAGGGGAGAGCCAGGGAGCATGGCCTCGGCGTGATCACGGCATGTTAGCTAGGGTCATTGGCTTGGCCAATCTGGGCCTCAGCTAATGGGAAGCCGGATCAGAGGCGTGGTCCCGGGATTGATGGGGAATGATCTGGAACGGGCTAAGCTGACTACGGAGGATTGGCTTAGGGGTACCACGTGACCGAGGGATGAAGAGGGGGAGAGACGAAGGGGTCGGGAGCAGACCTAGGAACGAAGAGAGCAGGAGCCACGGGCGTACGGGGCTCGGGGTGCCACGTGCGCAAGCGACTTAGCTGGTTGTCTGCCCGCTTCCTGTTGCCTGTCAGCAACGGGGAGTGTGTGTAACTGTGGAAGTGAAAATAAAGGACTGATTCCAAGAGCCGTCTCGAGAAGGTTTATTACATTAGGTTTATTACAAAGGTTTAGAGATGGGCGGGGCAGCTAATGTTAATGTGGGAGAGGGCTTCGACACCGGCAGTAGGTCTACATCAATCAAAGCATTGCGTCTCGCTCCACACACCCACACACTGCTGACGGTGGAGGTTGACAAGAAAACACAAATCAAGTCATGACCCAAAGTGGTTGATGACATCTTTCCAATGATTGCCGAGTTTAAAACCGTCGTCTCGGTTGAAATTGTGTCTGTGTCTGTATATATGGATGACTTCGCGAACAAATCTTTGTTGATAGCCAGTCGGCTTGCAAAGTACCATCGTCTTAGAGAAAGCAATTTCACGTGAGCCAGTCGCATTAAAGTAATGATCAGCCACGGCAGAAGCATTTGTCCTGCCGTGTTTCAGATATGCCTTATGTTCACGAACACGGTCCAAGACATGTCATTTGGTTTCCCCAATGTAACTGCTGCCGCAGATACAGCTTAGTTTGTAGACGCTGGGATATTGCATGTCAGGAATCTTGTCCTTCACACATGGGATCAGATCATGAATTTTATGCACTATGTTAAATCGGACCTAGATCTTGTGTTTATTCAAGATTTTGGAAATCTTTTTGGTTATCCCTGCTATGTAACTTAAGGTGATGGTTTTGATTTTATCTTAAGATGGCTCCTTCCTCACGGTTGGGGTGATGGCTTTGCGGATTGTGTAGTCAGAATATCCATTCGCTTTGAGAGCCTGGTGTACGTGTGAAGAGGAGTCGAGAATGGTTTGAAGCACTTCTTTACACTCGATCCACAACCAACCCCCGAACACCCGTCTCACAGCACCCTTTAAACCATCTCCAATACACATTCCCGTCTGGCACACCTTGGTCCGGGTGACGTCGTGTTTGCATGGTGCGTGTGCGTGGCTCGCAGATCCCCTACATCATCCCCCCCCCCTTCCCTTGAGACCAAGCCGTTCTCGGCTCAATAAATGTATGCCTCGGCCGTTCAAAGCCAACTGCGACTGGGCGCGTGCAATCCAACAACAAAAATAATAGTGCAATAAGCAAAAGAAACACAACACAATTTGCCCTCTGTCTCCTTGTTAACACGAGTGCCGCCACTGTCGCCGACCTCCCCCACGATCTGATCCCTCGACCGAACACAACAGGGTTGCAGGGATGTCCGTGTCCACGGCTGCGACAAGGCGTGAGCGGGTCACGGGCTCCCGTCCTGTGGCCAAGTCCTCTGCTGCGGCTGTGTCTTTAGCCACGGATGGCGACGGGACCCATGCTGGCGTTCCGGTCACCTGTAGTCCTGCAGGATGGACAGTGTCTGCATTGTCAGTTGGTCGCGTAGTAGGCCGTGAGTGTGACAACCTCTTCCCACCCGGCCGAACTGACGATGAAGGTGGTGAAGGTGATGATGCTGTTAGGGGCGGCTCGGCCGCGACGTAACGTTTGAGCCTCGAAGGGTGAACATACCACCTACGCTTTCCCATCTGAATGCGAACACACCGAGGTCGCAATACCTGCAGCACTGTGACCGGGCCCTGCCAGGGCCGGTGCAGCTTCGCTGACGTCCGCAACTGTACCTGCAGGCAGTGCAGCCAAGCCAAGTCACCCACTGCAAAGGGATCCGCGACCGGCGGCTTAGCCTGCAAGCGCACGTTCGCAGCTTGTGCCGACGCGGATGCTGCCGAGGCCGCCTCGCGAGCCTTGCGCAAATACTTGAGCGAGTGGCGGAACGCGACTGGCCAATCTCCCGCTGACGACGGGATAGGGCGCAAATGTGCCTCAATTGGAGGGCTCGGCTCGCGTCCATACATCAAGAAAAATGGTGAATATCCCGTTGATACATGTGGAGCCAAGCGATAGGTCGTCAAAACCCCAGGGATGTGTAAATCCCAGTCCGTTTGCTGGTCACTGACCAAGTGACACAGCATCTCCGAGATGGTGCAGTTAAAGCATTCCACCATCCCGTCCGTTTGTGGGTGGTAAGGGGACGTTCGCACATTTGATGCCCAGCATGGCATACACCTCCTGCAACAGTTTGGATGAAAAGTTCCTGCCCTGGTACGTCAGCAGCCGCTCTGGAGCCCCCTTGTCAGCGACATAGCCATTTACAAAGGCGTCCGTTATGGACGACGCCGTCTGGTCGGGCAACGGGCAGGCAAAGGGCCATCATGTAAAGTATTCCATCCCCACCAGTATGTATCTACACCCTCGAGGGGTGGCGGGGAAGGGGCCCAAGATAGAGGCCCACGAGCTCGTTTACCCGGGAAACTTTAATTGACTGCAGGGGAGTGGTTTGCACAACCGGCGGGGCTTCCTGCGTGCACAGTCCACGCACGCCGATACCCGGCGGCGGATATCGGCGGACATGCCCGGCCAAAAATAGCGTAGGCTACCTAGATGGAGCAACTGTTGGACATGAACATCGGAGCATAGCTGACCCCGCAGGGAAGAGGGCACCACCAGAACTTTATGGTTCACCGTCGCGTCCCAGCGCATCAACAACCCCTCCCACATGAGGAAAAACTTCCCTGACGTGGGGAGATCGTCAGCGCGTGCCGTCTCTGCCAGCCGGCGAAACGGTGCCAAAAACGCGTCTGCCTGCTGCCGTTCCCTCCATTCCCGCATGTTGAGCCCCAAGTCGCTATCCAGCGATACCGTCGGCCAGTCCGTGTCCCTGGCGGAAATCGACGCCACAATCTCGGGTTGCGTCGCGGCCGGCGGTCTACAGCGCGCAGATCCGTCGCCGCAAGCGCACTTCTCGGGGGCTGCGAGTCTGGACAAAGCATCGGCGTTTGTATGCCTGACTCCTTTCCGGTGCACCACTCGATATGTGTACTCTTGCAGCCGCTCCAATCATCGGCCATCTGACCGGTCGCTTGGTCAATGCGGAGCGAGTACTGCAATGCCGCATGATCCGTCCGAACAGTGAATTCGCAGCCGTACAGGTAGGGCCAAAACTGCTGCACAAAGTGGACGACGGCAAGCAGCTCGCGGCACGTGACGCAATATCGCTGCTCGGCCTGCGACAAGACGCGACTTCCGTAGGCAATGACAATCTCTCTCCCCTCATGAATCTGGGAGAGAACGGCCCCGATGCCCACGTCGCTCGTATCCGTTTCCAGCAAGAAGGAAATCGAAAAATCGGGGTATGCCAGGGGCGGCGCTTCTGTCAACCGCTGGCGCAATGTCAAGAACGCGTCGGTTTCTGGCTGACCCCAATGAAACAACTGTCCCTTTGCCGTGAGCGCATGCAAGGGCTTAGAGATGGTTGCAAAGTTGTCAAAGAAACGGCGATAATAAGAAACAAACCCTACGAATCTGCGGACTTCAGGCACGGACGTGGGTGTTGGCCAATGACGGACGCACGCCGTTTTGTCGGGATCTGTCGCGACCCCCGACGCATTTACGACATGCCCCAGGTATTTAATGGAGGAGCGAACCAAATAGCACTTGGAGGGTTTTAATTTTAGCTTGGCGTCCCGGATTTTCTATAACACCTGTCGCAAACGGGTTAAGTGCTACTCAAATGTGCGAGCGAACACGATCACATCGTCGAGATAGATGAGGCAATCCAGCGAGCACCAGCTCCATCAATTGCTGGAAAGTGGCAGGAGCCGTCTCCAGACCCATCGGCAAACAGTTGAAATGAGAGACCTTGAGGCATTCTGAAAGCCGTTTTCGGTCTCGATTCGGCATCTAGTGGTAGCTGCCAGAATCCTGCCAAAAGGTCTAATGTGGAGAAAATGTTTGCTCCTGCGAGGGCATCCAATGGCATCCGCCAAGGTAACTTTGTTCAGCCGCCTGAAGTCTATGCATAAAACGCAAGGATCCGTCTGATTTCTTAACCAATACAACCGGCGCCCCCAACGGACTCGTCGATGGCGATATGATGTCTGCCTCCATCATCTCCTGCACTGCCTGCCGATGTGGTGCTCCACGAGCGTCGTGCGACCAACATCGTAGGGACCCTGACTGAACACGTCTGCGAAGTCACTCAACAAGGTTCTGAGCTCTCCCGATTCCCTTGCCAACAGATCGGTCTATCCATGCCTTGTCCTCTGCGCCGACCGACGGACCATCCAATTGCACATTGTTGATGGTGTGCGCCTCAGGGTTCGAATGCATGGGACTGACATTTGCGAACAAGGTCCCTTCCTGAATTGTTACGGGGGTGTCGGCCGTGTTGAGGACCTGCATGAACAGAGGCCGATTCCTGCGCACAAGCGTGTCAGCTGCTGCTAAACAATGGCGACCCACCACCGACGCATCTGACCGGGAAGTGACGAGCGGGGTGCAATATTGGAGCGGCACCAAGACCTGTGCACCAGGCGGGATCAAGACTGTAGTCCTGACCAGCACCTGAACTCGCGGAAGCTGCTTTGATTCCCCGTCTGGGCGCAAGAAATACAAGCGACCCCCCGACGGGGTCTCGACGCAGCCTTCGTCTGTCAGAATGCGAAGGGGCATGAGCCCCAACAGGTCCGTGCCCAGCAAGCAGGGAACCGTGAGCACACTGGAGACCAGTACCGGAGCACGTACCTCCAGCTCCCCGATGCGGACCGGCACTACCACTTGGCCCACAATCCCCATACTTCCCCCATTTGCGGCTATGTATCTGGCCTGCACCGGCGCGAGACAACGCTGTCCCTCCGGTAACAAGTCAAAGATACGCAGGGATATGATGCTGGCCAACGCACCCGTGTCGACCCACACACGGACGCTAACCCCTGCCACCGAGCCTACTAACACGGACGTCCCCCCCGTGGCCGCCACCATCCTTCTGGCCAACCGACGCCACTTTTTAACCGTGTCCGGCCACAGGCCCGGACCGTCAGCAGAAATCCTAGCCTGCGCCCCCGAGTGATGAGATGCGTGATGGGGTGAACATGGCGTGTATGGTTCTGGCCGGTTGTTCGAGGTGTCAGCACTCGCCTGAGTCGGAACGGCCGCAGACCGAGGCTGACAACCCCGGGTAGTCGTCCCCGGCGCACTCATCCTGCTGCGGCATTCGCGGGCGATGTGTCCCTCCCGGCCGCAGCGGTGGCAGATGATGTCGTCGTTGACCCGAGGATGATCTCCTGCCTCGCGAGGTGCCCATCGCCGGGGTCGGCGCTCCGCTTCCCGCGGGATCCTCGGGGACTGCCGCAGGGCCGCCACCGTCTCTCCCTCGTCCTCCTCCGCCGGTGGAGCGTCTCGAGTTGGAGGCCGTGGCCGCTCCTCGACGTCACCGCAATCAAATGCGACATGTGCCACAGCTCGCGCGGGTCCCGCCATCTCCTCGTATGCGCAGAGATGGTGTGTGACCCATAGCGAGGTGCGGACTTCCTCCTCCACCACCGACAGCATCGCTCCCACCTTCCGTGCCATGGCAAGGAGCCGCTCCGCCACCAGCGAGTCCAGGGCCGGCTCGTTGAACCGCGGGAATGCGGCTTCTGCCATCGCCAACAGTTCCGTCCTGAAGACCAGGAACGATTCGGATGCTTCACGCTGGCGGTCTTGAAACCTCTGGCGCACTCCAGACGGAGGATCGAACACGTCAGCCATCTCCTTGTAGACACCCTGCAGGGTTCCTCGTTTTTCATCCGGAATCCGGTTGCACACCACCAGTGCGGGGTCGTCCAACACGGTGGGCAGCATCGTCAGGGCTTGCTCCTCCGTCCACCTCATTGCCCGGGCGGCAGTTTCAAACCGGCAGACGAAAGCGCGCCATTCTCCCGATCTGGATGCGAACTTCTGTATCGCGCCCAGCTGGCGGCTCCCATCCTGATCCTTCCTCCGCGGGCCTCGGCTGAGGTTCTGGCTGCATCTCGCCCCCGGTTGTCGCTGCTATCGGAGGATCTCGGGAGGACTGACTCGAGTGTTCTCCCAGGTCCCACGCGGGACGCACGGTCAGCAGCCTCGTTGATGCTGCTCCATCCCTGGAGAGATGCTGAGGAGTGCCTGGTCGGGAAGGCTGACCCGACACCCCCGGTTCCTCCCTGAGGAGGTGTTGCGGCTGAAGTTCCCCCCGCTCGTTCGAGCTCAGGACCCAGCCGACTAAGCAGCGCGGTGACTGCCTCCAGCAGCAGATCCATCCTCCGATTCCTCAAGGATGATCTGCGGCGGCGACGGCGCTGTGTCTGCACCGCCGGGTTGGTGGAGGAAGGTGGCCACACGGGACGAGCAGCTGCGACGGATCTCGTCGATGAGCCGGGAGACGAATCCCGACTCGTCCGTTCCGTTTCGGAGCAGATCTCGTCCTGGGCACCCAGAACGTCTTCTTGCTGTGTCTCCCCCCTTAGATTCTTGCTTCGGGTGAGGTGAGACATCCCACCGCTGCCACCAGATGAAGAGGAGTCGAGAATGGTTTGAAGCACCTCTTTCATTCACCAATGCACAGCTACACTCGTTCCACAACCAACCCCCGAATACAGTCCCACTGCGCCCTTTAAACCATCTCCAATACACATTCCCGTCTGGCACGCCTTGGTCCGGGTGACGTTATGTTTGCGTGGTGCGTGTGCGTGGCTCGCAGATCCCCTACACGTGTTTGAGTTCACCGGTCAGGTGTTCATGGTCGGAAATACAGAGCTCTTTGGTAACGTACCCCCTGTATAACATGTACATTGTCTATAGGAAAATAGGCTTCATACAGCGCCGTTCGACTTACGTGCGGTTTTTCAGGAACGCGTTACGTGAGGGACGCCTGTAATTACATAACGATCTGGGGGGCTGTCTTACTTTTGGTCTCAGTCAGTGAGTATATCTGTTTGTCTCAAAGCCTATACAGTGGAACCTCGGTATACGACCGCTTGGGAATACGTAGAATTTGGTATACGTCGTGTTTTTTCGAGAAAAAATGTCTTGGGATACGACGTCTTGCTTGGGATACGACGCGTTTGCTAGAACTTGTATGGGTTGGGATGAGCCACAGCGTACAGTACCCGTGTATGCCCCGTTCATGACTGAAACAAAGCGAGAGGGGCGGGGTGGCGTGGGGGAGAGGGGCGGGGGACTTGGGGGAGAGGGGCGGGGGGCGTGGGGGAGAGGGGCAGGGGGCGTGGGGGGCTGACCCCCTGGAGGGTGGAGCCACGGGTCGAGGCGCGCGCGACGTGCGGGTTGAGGCACGCCACGTGACCAGCGCAGCTGGCAGCAGCGCGGTCACATGGCTTCTGTATGCATTTGAGTAATTAGTGTCTAAATTATTTTATACAACCCCATTAATGTATAATTATTATCTAACCTATAAAAGGCATTTTTGTCCGTCTGTCTGTCTGCGTACGCTCGCTTGCAGGGGATTTGGCTCTCGGACCGTGGGGTGTACCGAGAATTTTTTTTGCCGGGAGGCACGCCCCGAGCCCCGCGGTGGGAATATACATTTCCGTTTCTTCGTCCCTAAACGTTAAAGCGGTTTGATGATCGATTTAGTGCGATTTATCTTGATTTATTTACTTACTTTTGCCGACCGGCGCGTGACAAAGCACGCCGTTGCGCATGCGCGAAACGCTGACATGTAGTTGCCCCTGGCAAGCTGTCGCTGGAGGGCGGACGCGATTTCTCACTCGCGTTAAAAATATGCGCACGCATTAACACACGACGCTAAGGTAAATTCATCAAAGTTTCACGTCCTCTTCTCTCCCCCCCCACCCCAATGTGTGCAATTACTATTATAGAGTCAGTAGACAGCTATTAGACAGTATTATTGTAGCGCGCGGGGGGGGGGGGGGGGTAGCGGCCCAGCCCCCAGCTTCGGCCGGCTGGGCAATCTAGGCGAGGCAGGCAATCAGGCGAAAATTTTGTGCTCTAGAGTCGATATACCCAGCGTTGCCCGGGGGGGGGGGGGGGGGGGGAATACATTTAAAATCTTCTGAAAACTTTCAAACATAACATACCAATGAAAATAAAACTATGTAATTAAAAATTAAACCCCCAGCGCGCCAAGAATCGATTATTTGATCGCGCAAAGGAATCGAAGGTTGTAGATTCCTTTAGAATCAGCCGATTCCCGTTTACTATAATTTGGTTATAGAGTTGATATAAACTGCTACTAACGGGAAATATCCGACGTTGACCGGGGGAAAAATACATATACAAATGAAAAGTAAACTCATTACTTAAAATGAAACCCATGCGCGCCAAGATTCGATTCTTTAAATGTAGACTGTACAAATAGTTGTTAAGATGGGTGAGTGTACTGGCAGTCAGTAATGTAGACTGTAGCCTGGTTAAGTTTGCTGAGTGTACTGACAGTCTATAATGTAGACTGTACAAATAGTTATTAAGCTGGGTGAGTGTACTGACAGTCTATAATGTAGATTGTAACCTGGTTATTAAGCTGGGTGACTGTACTGGCAGTCAATAATGTAGACTATAACCTGGTTATAAGCTGGGTGAGTGTACTGGCAGTCTATAATGTAGACTGTAGCCTGGTTATTAAGTAAAGTAAGTGTACTGGCAGTCTATAATGTAGACTGTACAATTTGTTTTTAAGCTGGGTGAGTGTACTGGCAGTCTACAATGCAGACTGTAGCCTGGTTATTAAGCTGGGTGAGCGTACTGGCAGTCTATAATGTAAACTGTTGCCTGGTTATTAAGTAAAGTGAGTGTACTGGCAGTCTATAATGTAGACTGTACAAATTGTTATTAAGATGGGTGAGCGTACTGGCAGACTATAATGCAGAATGTAGTATGGTTATTAAGCTGGGTGAGCTTACTGGCAGTCTATAATGCAGACTGTAGCCTGGTTATTAAGCTGGGTGAGTGTACTGGCAGTCAGTAATGTAGACGTTAGCCTGCTTATTAAGCTGAGTGTACTGGCAGTCTAGAACGTAGACTGTACAAACAGTTATTAAGCTGGGTGAGTATACTGGCAGTCTATAATGCAGACTGTAGCATGGTTATTAAGCGGGGTGAGTGTACTGGCAGTCTATAATGTAAACTGTAGCCTGGTTAAGTAAAGTGAGCATACTGGCAGTCTAGAATGTAGACTGTACAAATAATTATTAAGCTGGGTGAGTGTACTGGTAGTCAATAACGTAGACTGTAGAAATTGCTATTAAGCTGGGTGAGTGTACTGGCAGTCTATAATGCAGACTGTAGCCTGGTTATTAAGTAAAGCAGCAGGTACCACCACAGTCAGTATGCACTGCTGTAATCATAGCGGGTACCACCACAGCAGTATGCACTGCTGTAATCATAGCAGGTAACACCACAGTCAGTATGCACTGCTGTATTCATAGCAGGTACCACCACAGTCAGTATGCACTGCTGTAATCATAGCAGGTACCACCACAATATGTACTGCTGTAATCATAGCAGGTACCACCACAGCAGTATGCACTGCTGTAATAGCAGGTACCACCACAGCAATATGCACTGCTGTAGTCATAGCAGGAACCCACCACAGTCCGTATGCACTGCTGTCGTGAAAGCAGGTACAAACACAGTATGTACTGCTGTCATCATAGCAGGTACCACCACGATATGTACTGCTGTCATCATAGGTCCACCAAAGTATGTACTGCTGTCATCATAGCAGGTACCACCACAGTCAGAATGCACTGCTGTAATCATAGCAGGTACCACCACAGTCAGTATGCACTGCTGTAATCATAGCAGGTACCACCATAGCTGTTCCCACTGCTGTTATCATAGCAGGTACCACCACATTCAGTAGAAACTGCTGTAATCATAGCAGCTACCACCACAGTCAGTATGCACTGCTGGGATCATAGCAGGTACCACCACAATATGCACTGCTGTAATCATAGCAGGTACCACCACAGTCAGTATGCACTACTGTAATCATAGCAGGTACCACCAAAGCTGTTTCCACTGCTGTAATCATAGCAGGTACCACCACAGTCAGTATGCACTGCTGTTATCATAGCTGCTGTTATCATAGCAAGTACCACCAGTCAGTATGCACTGCTGTAATCAAAGGAGGTACCACTACAGTCAGTATGCACTGCTGTAATCATAGCAGGTACCACCACAGTCAGTATGTACTGCTTTAATCATAGCAGGTACCACCACAATATGCACTGCTGTAATCATAGCAGGTGCAACCACAGCTGTTTCCACTGCTGTAATCATAGCAGCTACCACCAGTCAGTATGCACTGCTGTAATCATAGCAGGTACCACCACAATATGCACTGCTGTAATCATAGCAGGTACCACCAGTCAGTATGCACTGCTGTAATCATAGCAGGTACCACCACAATATGTACTGCTGTAATAATAGCAGGTAACACCACAGCAGTATGCACTGCTGTAATAGCAGGTACCACCACAGCAGTATGCACTGCTGTAATCATAGCAGGTACCACCACAGCAGTATGCACTGCTGTAATACCAGGTACCACCACAGCAGTATGCACTGCTGTAATGGTATACACTGCTGTGATCATAGCAGGTACCAACACAGTATGCACAGCTTTAGTCATAGCAGGTACCACCACAGTCAGTATGCACTGATGTAATCATAGCAGGTATCACCACAGTCAGTATCCACTGTTGTAATCATAGCAGGTACCACCAGTCAGTATGCACTGCTGTAATAATAGCAGATATCAACACAGTCAGTATGCACTGCTGTAATCATAGCAGGTACCACCACAATATGTACTGCTGTAATCATAGCAGGCACGACCACAGTCAGTATGCACTGCTGTAATCATAGCAGGTACCACCACAGTCAGTATGCACTGCTGTAATCATAGCAGCTACCACCACAGTCAGTATGCACTGCTGGGATCATAGCAGGTACCACCACAGTCAATATGCACTGCTGTAATCATAGCAGTTACCACCACAGTCAGTATGCACTGCTATAATCATAGCAGCTACCACCAGTCAGAATGCACTGCTGGGATTATAGCAGGTACCACCACAGTCAGTATGCACTGCTGTAATCATAGGAGGTACAACCATAGCTGTTTCCACTGCTGTAATCATAGCGGGGACCACCACAGTCAGAATGCACTGCTGTAATCATAGCAGGTACCACCAGTCAGTATGCACTGCTGTAATCATAGCAGGTACCACCATAGCTGTTTCCACTGCTGTTATCATAGCAGGTACCACCACAGTCAGTAGAAACTGCTGTAATCATAGCAGCTACCACCACAGTCAGTATGCACTGCTGGGATCATAGCAGGTACCACCACAATATGCACTGAAGTAATCATAGCAGGTACCACCACAGTCAGTATGCACTACTGTAATCATAGCAGGTACCACCAAAGCTGTTTCCACTGCTGTAATCATAGCAGGTACCACCACAGTCAGTATGCACTGCTGTAATCATAGCTGCTGTTATCATAGCATGTACCACCAGTCAGTATGCACTGCTGTAATCAAAGCAGGTACCACCAGTCAGTATGCACTGCTGTAATCATAGCAGTTACCACCACAGTCAGTATGCACTGCTGTAATCATAGCAGCTACCACCAGTCAGAATGCATAGCTGGGATCATAGCAGGTACCAACACAGTCAGTATGCACTGCTGTAATCATAGCAGGTACCACCACAGTCAGAATGTACTGCATTAATCATAGCAGGTACCACCACAATATGCACTGCTGTAATCATAGCAGGTGCAACCACAGCTGTTTCCACTGCTGTAATCATAGCAGGTACCACCACAGTCAGAATGTACTGCTTTAATCATAGCAGGTACCACCACAATATGCACTGCTGTAATCATAGCAGGTAACACCACAGCAGTATGCACTGCTGTAATAGCAGGTACCACCAGAGCAGTATGCACTGCTGTAATCATAGCAGGTACCACCACAGCAGTATGCACTGCTGTAATATCAGGTACCACCACAGCAGTATGCACTGCTGTAATGGTATACACTGCTGTGATCATAGCAGGTACCAACACAGTATGCACAGCTGTAGTCATAGCAGGTACCACCACAGTCAGTATCCACTGTTGTAATCATAGCAGGTACCACCAGTGAGTATGCACTGCTGTAATAATAGCAGATATCAACACAGTCAGTATGCACTGCTGTAATCATAGCAGGTACCACCACAATATGTACTGCTGTAATCATAGCAGGAACGACCACAGTCAGTATGCACTGCTGTAATCATAGCAGGTACCACCACAGTCAGTATGCACTGCTGTAATCATAGCAGCTACCACCACAGTCAGAATGCACTGCTGTAATCATAGCAGCTACCACCAGTCAGAATGCACTGCTGGGATCATAGCAGGTACCACCACAGTCAGTATGCACTGCTGTAATCATAGCAGGTACAACCATAGCTGTTTCCACTGCTGTAATCATAGCAGGGACCACCACAGTCATTATGCACTGCTATAATCATAGCAGGTACCACCACAGTCAGTATGCACTGCTGTAATCATAGCAGCTACCACCAGTCAGTATGCACTGCTGGGATCATAGCAGGTACCACCACAGTCAGTATGCACTGCTGTAATCATAGCAGGTACCACCATAGCTGTTTCCACTACTGTAATCATAGCAGGTACCACCACAGTCAGTATGTACTGATGCAATCATAGCAGGTACCACCACAGCAGTATGCACTGCTGTAATAGCAGGTACCACCACAGCAGTACGCACTGCTGTAATCATAGCAGGTATCACCACAGCAGTATGCACTGCTGTAATCATAGCAGGTACCACCACAGGAGTATGCACTGCTGTAATGGTATACACTGCTGTGATCATAGCAGGTACCAACACAGTATGCACTGCTGTAATGGTATCCACTGCTGTGATCATAGCAGGTACCAACACAGTATGCACTGCTGTAGTCATAGCAGGTACCACCACAGTCAGTATGCACTGATGTAATCATAGCAGGTATATCCACAGTGAGTATCCACTGTTGTAATCATAGCAGGTACCACCACAGCATGCACTGCTGTAATCATAGCAGGTACCACCAGTCAGTATGCACTGCTGTAATCATAGCAGGTCCCACCACAGTCAGTATGCACTGCTGTAGACATAGCAGGTAGGACCACAATATGCACTGCTGTAATCATAGCAGGTAGGACCAAAATATGCACTGCTGTAATCTTAGCAGGTACCAACACAGTATGCACTGCTGTAGTCATAGCAGGTACCACCAGTCAGTATGCACTGATGTAATCATAGCAGGTATCACCAGTCAGTATCCACTGTTGTAATCATAGCAGGTACCACCAGTCAGTATGCACTGCTGTAATAATAGCAGATATCAACACAGTCAGTATGCACTGCAGTAATCATAGCAGGTACCACCACAATATGTACTGCTGTAATCATAGCAGGCACGACCACAGTCAGTATGCACTGCTGTAATCATAGCAGGCACCACCAGTCAGAATGCACTGCTGTAATCATAGCAGGTACCACCACAGTCAGTATGCACTGCTGGGATCATAGCAGGTACCACCACAGTCAGTATGCACTGCTGTAATCATAGCAGTTACCACCACAGTCAGTATGCACTGCTGTAATCATAGCAGCTACCACCAGTCAGAATGCACTGCTGGGATCATAGCAGGTACCACCACAGTCAGTATGCACTGCTGTAATCATAGCAGGTACCACCATAGCTGTTTCCACTGCTGTAATCATAGCAGGTACCACCACAGTCAGTATGCACTGCTGTAATCATAGCAGTTACCACCAGTCAGTATGCACTGCTGGGATCATAGCAGATACCATCAAAGTCAGTATGCACTGCTGTAATCATAGCAGGTACAACCATAGCTGTTTCCACTGCTGTTATCTTAGCAGGTACCACCACAGTCAGTAGAAACTGCTGTTATCATAGCAGCTACCACCACAGTCAGTATGCACTGCTGGGATCATAGCAGGTACCACCACAATATGCACTGCTGTAATCATAGCAGGTACCACCACAGTCAGTATGCACTACTGTAATCATAGCAGGTACCACCAAAGCTGTCTCCACTGCTGTAATCATAGCAGGTACCACCACAGTCAGTATGCACTGCTGTAATCATAGCAGGTACCACCACAGTCAGTATGTACTGCTTTAATCATAGCAGGTACCACCACAATATGCACTGCTGTAATCATAGCAGGTGCAACCACAGCTGTTTCCACTGCTGTAATCATAACAGCTACCACCAGTCAGTATGCACTGCTGTAATCATAGCAGGTACCACCACAATATGAACTGCTGTAATCATAGCAGGTACCACCAGTCAGTATGCACTGGTGTAATCATAGCAGGTACCACCACAATATATACTGCTGTAATCATAGCAGGTAACACCACAGCAGCATGCACTGCTGTAATAGAAGGTACCACCACAGCAGTATGCACTGCGGTAATCATAGCAGGTACCACCACAGCAGTATGCACTGCTGTAATATCAGGTACCACCACAGCAGTATGCACTGCTGTAATATCAGGTACCACCACAGCAGTATGCACTGCTGTAATGGTATACACTGCTGTGATCATTGCAGGTACCAACACAGTATGCACAGCTGTAGTCAAAGCAGGTACCACCACAGTCAGTATGCACTGATGTAATCATAGCAGGTACCACCATAGCTGTTTCCACTGCTGTAATCATAGCAGGTACCGCCACAGTCAGTATGCACTGCTGTAATCATAGCAGTTACCACCAGTCAGTATGCACTGCTGGGATCATAGCAGATACCATCAAAGTCAGTATGCACTGCTGTAATCATAGCAGGTACAACCATAGCTGTTTCCACTGCTGTTATCTTAGCAGGTACCACCACAGTCAGTAGAAACTGCTGTTATCATAGCAGCTACCACCACAGTCAGTATGCACTGCTGGGATCATAGCAGGTACCACCACAATATGCACTGCTGTAATCATAGCAGGTACCACCACAGTCAGTATGCACTGCTGTAATCATAGCAGGTACCACCACAGTCAGTATGCACTGCTTTAATCATAGCAGCTACCACCAGTCAGTATGCACTGCTGGGATCATAGCAGATACCATCACAGTCAGTATGCACTGCTGTAATCATAGCAGGTACAACCATAGCTGTTTCCACTGCTGTAATCATAGCAGGGACCACCACAGTCATTATGCACTGATATAATCATAGCAGGTACCACCACAGTCAGTATGCACTGCTGTAATCATAGCAGCTACCACCAGTCAGTATGCACTGCTGGGATCATAGCAGGTACCACCACAGTCAGTATGCACTGCTGTAATCATAGCAGGTACCACCATAGCTGTTTCCACTACTGTAATCATAGCAGGTACCACCACAGTCAGTATGTACTGATGCAATCATAGCAGGTACCACCACAGCAGTATGCACTGATGTAATAGCAGGTACCACCACAGCAGTACGCACTGCTGTAATCATAGCAGGTATCACCACAGCAGTATGCACTGCTGTAATCATAGCAGGTACCACCACAGGAGTATGCACTGCTGTAATGGTATACACTGCTGTGATCATAGCAGGTACCAACACAGTATGCACTGCTGTAATGGTATCCACTGCTGTGATCATAGCAGGTACCAACACAGTATGCACTGCTGTAGTCATAGCAGGTACCACCACAGTCAGTATGCACTGATGTAATCATAGCAGGTATATCCACAGTGAGTATCCACTGTTGTAATCATAGCAGGTACCACCACAGCATGCACTGCTGTAATCATAGCAGGTACCACCACAGTCAGTATGCACTGCTGTAATCATAGCAGGTCCCACCACAGTCAGTATGCAATGCTGTAGACATAGCAGGTAGGACCACAATATGCACTGCTGTAATCATAGCAGGTAGGACCAAAATATGCACTGCTGTAATCATAGCAGGTACCAACACAGTATGCACTGCTGTAGTCATAGCAGGTACCACCAGTCAGTATGCACTGATGTAATCATAGCAGGTATCACCAGTCAGTATCCACTGTTGTAATCATAGCAGGTACCACCAGTCAGTATGCACTGCTGTAATAATAGCAGATATCAACACAGTCAGTATGCACTGCAGTAATCATAGCAGGTACCACCACAATATCTACTGCTGTAATCATAGCAGGCACGACCACAGTCAGTATGCACTGCTGTAATCATAGCAGGCACCACCAGTCAGAATGCACTGCTGTAATCATAGCAGGTACCACCACAGTCAGTATGTATGCACTGCTGGGATCATAGCAGGTACCACCACAGTCAGTATGCACTGCTGTAATCATAGCAGTTACCACCACAGTCAGTATGCACTGCTGTAATCATAGCAGCTACCACCAGTCAGAATGCACTGCTGTTATCTTAGCAGGTACCACCACAGTCAGTAGAAACTGCTGTTATCATAGCAGCTACCACCACAGTCAGTATGCACTGCTGGGCTCATAGCAGGTACCACCACAATATGCACTGCTGTAATCATAGCAGGTACCACCACAGTCAGTATGCACTACTGTAATCATAGCAGGTACCACCAAAGCTGTCTCCACTGCTGTAATCATAGCAGGTACCACCACAGTCAGTATGCACTGCTGTAATCATAGCAGGTACCACCACAGTCAGTATGTACTGCTTTAATCATAGCAGGTACCACCACAATATGCACTGCTGTAATCATAGCAGGTGCAACCACAGCTGTTTCCACTGCTGTAATCATAACAGCTACCACCAGTCAGTATGCACTGCTGTAATCATAGCAGGTACCACCACAATATGAACTGCTGTAATCATAGCAGGTACCACCAGTCAGTATGCACTGCTGTAATCATAGCAGGTACCACCACAATATATACTGCTGTAATCATAGCAGGTAACACCACAGCAGCATGCACTGCTGTAATAGAAGGTACCACCACAGCAGTATGCACTGCGGTAATCATAGCAGGTACCACCACAGCAGTATGCACTGCTGTAATATCAGGTACCACCACAGCAGTATGCACTGCTGTAATATCAGGTACCACCACAGCAGTATGCACTGCTGTAATGGTATACACTGCTGTGATCATTGCAGGTACCAACACAGTATGCACAGCTGTAGTCAAAGCAGGTACCACCACAGTCAGTATGCACTGATGTAATCATAGCAGGTACCACCATAGCTGTTTCCACTGCTGTAATCATAGCAGGTACCACCACAGTCAGTATGCACTGCTGTAATCATAGCAGTTACCACCAGTCAGTATGCACTGCTGGGATCATAGCAGATACCATCAAAGTCAGTATGCACTGCTGTAATCATAGCAGGTACAACCATAGCTGTTTCCACTGCTGTTATCTTAGCAGGTACCACCACAGTCAGTAGAAACTGCTGTTATCATAGCAGCTACCACCACAGTCAGTATGCACTGCTGGGATCATAGCAGGTACCACCACAATATGCACTGCTGTAATCATAGCAGGTACCACCACAGTCAGTATGCACTGCTGTAATCATAGCAGGTACCACCACAGTCAGTATGCACTGCTGTAATCATAGCAGGTACCACCACAGTCAGTATGTACTGCTTTAATCATAGCAGGTACCACCACAATATGCACTGCTGTAATCATAGCAGGTGCAACCACAGCAGTTTCCACTGCTGTAATCATAACAGCTACCACCAGTCAGTATGCACTGCTGTAATCATAGCAGGTACCACCACAATATGAATTGCTGTAATCATAGCAGGTACCACCAGTCAGTATGCACTGCTGTAATCATAGCAGGTACCACCACAATATATACTGCAGTAATCATAGCAGGTAACACCACAGCAGCATGCACTGCTGTAATAGAAGGTACCACCACAGCAGTATGCACTGCTGTAATCATAGCAGGTACCACCACAGCAGTATGCACTGCTGTAATCATAGCAGGTACCACCACAGCAGCATGCACTGCTGTAATATCAGGTACCACCACAGCAGTATGCACTGCTGTAATGGTATACACTGCTGTGATCATTGCAGGTACCAACACAGTATGCACAGCTGTAGTCATAGCAGGTACCACCACAGTCAGTATGCACTGATGTAATCATAGCAGGTATCACCACAGTCAGTATGCACTGCTGTAATCATAGCAGGTACCACCACAATATGTGCTGCTGTAATCATAGCAGGCACCACCACAATCAGAATGCACTGCTGTAATCATAGCAGGTACCACCACAGTCAGTATGCACTGCTGTAATCATAGCAGCTACCACCACAGTCAGAATGCACTGCTGTAATCATAGCAGCTACCACCAGTCAGAATGCACTGCTGGGATCATAGCAGGTACCACCACAGTCAGTATGCACTGCTGTAATCATAGCAGGTACCACCATAGCTGTTTCCACTGCTGTAATCATAGCAGGTACCACCACAGTCAGTATGCACCGCTGTAATCATAGCAGGTACCACCACAGTCATTATGCACTGCTATAATCATAGCAGCTACCACCAGTCAGTATGCACTGCTGGGATTATAGCAGATACCATCACAGTCAGTATGCACTGCTGTAATCATAGCAGGTACAACCATAGCTGTTTCCACTGCTGTAATCATAGCGGGGACCACCACAGTCAGTATGCACTGCTGTAATCATAGCAGGAACCACCACAATATGTATTGCTGTAATCATAGCAGGCACGACCACAGTCAGTATGCACTGATGTAATCATATCAGGCACCAACACAGTCAGTATGCACTGCTGTAATCATAGCAGGTACCACCACAGTCAGTATGCACTGCTGTAATCATAGAAGCTACCACCACAGTCAGAATGCACTGCTGGGATCATAGCAGCTACCACCACAGTCAGAATGCACTGCTGGGATCATAGCAGGTACCACCACAGCCAGTATGCACTGCTGTAATCATAGCAGCTACCACCACAGTCAGTATGCACTGCTGGGATCATAGCAGGTACCACCACAGTCAGTATGCACTGCTGTAATCATAGCAGGCACCACCATAGCTGTTTCCACTGCTGTAATCATAGCAGGTACCACCACAGTCAGTATGCACTGCTGTAATCATAGCATGTACCACCAGTCAGTATGCACTGCTGTAATCATAGCAGGTACCACCATAGCTGTTTCCACTGCTGTTATCTTAGCAGGTACCACCACAGTCAGTAGAAACTGCTGTTATCATAGCAGCTACCACCACAGTCAGTATGCACTGCTGGGATCATAGCAGGTACCACCACAATATGCACTGCTGTAATCATAGCAGGTACCATCACAGTCAGTATGCAATACTGTAATCATAGCAGGTACCACCAAAGCTGTTTCCACTGCTGTAATCATAGCAGGTACCACCACAGTCAGTATGCACTGCTGTAATCAAAGCAGGTACCACCACAGTCAGTATGCACTGCTGTAATCATAGCAGGTACCACCACAGTCAGTATGTACTGCTTTAATCATAGCAGGTACCACCACAATATGCACTGCTGTAATCATAGCAGGTGCAACCACAGCTGTTTCCACTGCTGTAATCATAGCAGCTACCACCAGTCAGTGTGCACTGCTGTAATCATAGCAGGTACCACCACAATATGCACTGCTGTAATCAAAGCAGGTACCACCAGTCAGTATGCACTGCTGTAATCATAGCAGGTAGGACCACAATATGCACTGCTGTAATCATAGCAGGTAACACCACAGCAGTATGCACTGCTGTAATAGAAGGTACCACCACAGCAGTATGCACTGCTGTAATCATAGCAGGTACCACCACAGCAGTATGCACTGCTGTAATATCAGGTACCACCACAGCAGTATGCACTGCTGTAATGGTATACACTGCTGTGATCATAGCAGGTACCAACACAGTATGCACAGCTGTAGTCATAGCAGGTACCACCACAGTCAGTATGCACTGATGTAATCATAGCAGGTATCACCACAGTCAGTATCCACTGTTGTAATCATAGCAGGTACCACCAGTGAGTATGCACTGCTGTAATAATAGCAGATATCAACACAGTCAGTATGCACTGCTGTAATCATAGCAGGTACCACCACAATATGCACTGCTGTAATCAAAGCAGGTACCACCAGTCAGTATGCACTGCTGTAATCATAGCAGGTAGGACCACAATATGCACTGCTGTAATCATAGCAGGTAACACCACAGCAGTATGCACTGCTGTAATAGAAGGTACCACCACAGCAGTATGCACTGCTGTAATCATAGCAGGTACCACCACAGCAGTATGCACTGCTGTAATATCAGGTACCACCACAGCAGTATGCACTGCTGTAATGGTATACACTGCTGTGATCATAGCAGGTACCAACACAGTATGCACAGCTGTAGTCATAGCAGGTACCACCACAGTCAGTATGCACTGATGTAATCATAGCAGGTATCACCACAGTCAGTATCCACTGTTGTAATCATAGCAGGTACCACCAGTGAGTATGCACTGCTGTAATAATAGCAGGCACGACCACAATAAGTATGCACTGCTGTAATCATAGCAGGCACCACCACAATCAGAATGCACTGCTGTAATCATAGCAGGTACCACCACAGTCAGTATGCACTGCTGTAATCATAGCAGCTACCACCACAGTCAGTATGCACTGCTGTAATCATAGCAGCTACCACCAGTCAGAATGCACTGCTGGGATCATAGCAGGTACCACCATAGCTGTTTCCACTGCTGTAATCATAGCAGGTACCACCACAGTCAGTATGCACTGCTGTAATCATAGCAGGTACCACCACAGTCATTATGCACTGCTATAATCATAGCAGCTACCACCAGTCAGTATGCACTGCTGGGATTATAGCAGATACCATCACAGTCAGTATGCACTGCTGTAATCATAGCAGGTACAACCATAGCTGTTTCCATTGCTGTAATCATAGCGGGGACCACCACAGTCAGTATGCACTGCTGTAATCATAGCAGGTACCACCACAGTCAGTATGCCTTGCTGTAATCATAGCAGCTACCACCAGTCAGTATGCACTGCTGGGATCATAGCAGGTACCACCACAGTCAGTATGCACTGCTTTAATCATAGCAGGTACCACCATAGCTGTTTCCACTACTGTAATCATAGCAGGTACGACCAGTCAGTATGTACTGCTGTAATCATAGCAGGTACCACCACAGCAGTATGCACTGCTGTAATAGCAGGTACCACCACAGCAGTATGCACTGCTGTAATCATAGCAGGTACCACCACAGCGGTATGCACTGCTGTAATGGTATACACTGCTGTGATCATAGCAGGTACCAACACAGTATGCACTGCTGTAATGGTATACACTGCTGTGATCATAGCAGGTACCAACACAGTATGCACTGCTGTAGTCATAGCAGGTACCACCACAGTCAGTATGCACTGATGTAATCATAGCAGGTATCACCACAGTGAGTATCCACTGTTGTAATCATAGCAGATACCACCACAGCATGCACTGCTGTAATCATAGCAGGTACCACCACAGTCAGTATGCACTGCTGTAATCATAGCAGGTACCACCACAGTCAGTATGCACTGCTGTAGACATAACAGGTAGGACCACAATATGCACTGCTGTAATCATAGCAGGTAGGACCACAACATGCACTGCTGTAATCATAGCAGGTACCAACACAATATGCACTGCTGTAGTCATAGCAGGTACCACCAGTCAGTATGCACTGACGTAATCATAGCAGGTATCACCAGTCAGTATCCACTGTTGTAATCATAGCAGGTACCACCAGTCAATATGCACTGCTGTAATCATAGCAGGTACCACCACAGCAGTATGCACTGCTGTATTATCAGGTACCACCACAGCAGTATGCACTGCTGTAATATCAGGTACCACCACAGCAGTATGCACTGCTGTAATGGTATACACTGCTGTGATCATAGCAGGTACCAACACAGTATGCACTGCTGTAGTCATAGCAGGTACCACCACAATCAGAATGCACTGCTGTAATCATAGCAGCTACCACCACAGTCAGTATGCACTGCTGGGATCATAGCAGGTACCACCACAGTCAGTATGCACTGCTGTAATCATAGCAGCTACCCCCAGTCAGTATGCACTGCTGTAATCATAGCAGGTACCACCACAGTCAGTATGTACTGCCTTAATCATAGCAGGTACCACCACAATAAACACTGCTGTAATCATAGCAGGTGCAACCACAGCTGTTTCCACTGCTGTAATCATAGCAGCTACCACCAGTCAGTATGCACTGCTGTAATCATAGCAGGAACCACCACAATATGCACTGCTGTACTCATAGCAGGTACCACCAGTCAGTATGCACTGCTGTAATCATAGCAGGTACCACCACAATATGTACTGCTGTAATCATAGCAGGTAACACCACAGCAGTATGCACTGCTGTAATATCAGGTACCACCACAGCAGTATGCACTGCTGTAATGGTATACACTGCTGTGATCATAGCAGGTACCAACACAGTATGCACAGCTGTAGTCATAGCAGGTACCACCACAGTCAGTATGCACTGATGTAATCATAGCAGGTATCACCACAGTCAGTATCCACTGTTGTAATCATAGCAGGTACCACCAGTCAGTATGCACTGCTGTAATAATAGCAGG
Organism: Lampetra planeri; assembly: GCF_965212315.1. Lineage (NCBI taxonomy): Eukaryota > Metazoa > Chordata > Hyperoartia > Petromyzontiformes > Petromyzontidae > Lampetra > Lampetra planeri. The sequence continues at coordinate 2,348,309 of NC_136122.1, read as the reverse complement.
CACGACCACAATAAGTATGCACTGCTGTAATCATAGCAGGCACCACCACAATCAGAATGCACTGCTGTAATCATAGCAGGTACCACCACAGTCAGTATGCACTGCTGTAATCATAGCAGCTACCACCACAGTCAGTATGCACTGCTGTAATCATAGCAGCTACCACCAGTCAGAATGCACTGCTGGGATCATAGCAGGTACCACCATAGCTGTTTCCACTGCTCTAATCATAGCAGGTACCACCACAGTCAGTATGCACTGCTGTAATCATAGCAGGTACCACCACAGTCATTATGCACTGCTATAATCATAGCAGCTACCACCAGTCAGTATGCACTGCTGGGATTATAGCAGATACCATCACAGTCAGTATGCACTGCTGTAATCATAGCAGGTACAACCATAGCTGTTTCCATTGCTGTAATCATAGCGGGGACCACCACAGTCAGTATGCACTGCTGTAATCATAGCAGGTACCACCACAGTCAGTATGCCTTGCTGTAATCATAGCAGCTACCACCAGTCAGTATGCACTGCTGGGATCATAGCAGGTACCACCACAGTCAGTATGCACTGCTTTAATCATAGCAGGTACCACCATAGCTGTTTCCACTACTGTAATCATAGCAGGTACGACCAGTCAGTATGTACTGCTGTAATCATAGCAGGTACCACCACAGCAGTATGCACTGCTGTAATAGCAGGTACCACCACAGCAGTATGCACTGCTGTAATCATAGCAGGTACCACCACAGCAGTATGCACTGCTGTAATGGTATACACTGCTGTGATCATAGCAGGTACCAACACAGTATGCACTGCTGTAATGGTATACACTGCTGTGATCATAGCAGGTACCAACACAGTATGCACTGCTGTAGTCATAGCAGGTACCACCACAGTCAGTATGCACTGATGTAATCATAGCAGGTATCACCACAGTGAGTATCCACTGTTGTAATCATAGCAGATACCACCACAGCATGCACTGCTGTAATCATAGCAGGTACCACCACAGTCAGTATGCACTGCTGTAATCATAGCAGGTACCACCACAGTCAGTATGCACTGCTGTAGACATAACAGGTAGGACCACAATATGCACTGCTGTAATCATAGCAGGTAGGACCACAACATGCACTGCTGTAATCATAGCAGGTACCAACACAGTATGCACTGCTGTAGTCATAGCAGGTACCACCAGTCAGTATGCACTGACGTAATCATAGCAGGTATCACCAGTCAGTATCCACTGTTGTAATCATAGCAGGTACCACCAGTCAATATGCACTGCTGTAATCATAGCAGGTACCACCACAGCAGTATGCACTGCTGTATTATCAGGTACCACCACAGCAGTATGCACTGCTGTAATATCAGGTACCACCACAGCAGTATGCACTGCTGTAATGGTATACACTGCTGTGATCATAGCAGGTACCAACACAGTATGCACTGCTGTAGTCATAGCAGGTACCACCACAATCAGAATGCACTGCTGTAATCATAGCAGCTACCACCACAGTCAGTATGCACTGCTGGGATCATAGCAGGTACCACCACAGTCAGTATGCACTGCTGTAATCATAGCAGCTACCCCCAGTCAGTATGCACTGCTGTAATCATAGCAGGTACCACCACAGTCAGTATGTACTGCCTTAATCATAGCAGGTACCACCACAATAAACACTGCTGTAATCATAGCAGGTGCAACCACAGCTGTTTCCACTGCTGTAATCATAGCAGCTACCACCAGTCAGTATGCACTGCTGTAATCATAGCAGGAACCACCACAATATGCACTGCTGTACTCATAGCAGGTACCACCAGTCAGTATGCACTGCTGTAATCATAGCAGGTACCACCACAATATGTACTGCTGTAATCATAGCAGGTAACACCACAGCAGTATGCACTGCTGTAATATCAGGTACCACCACAGCAGTATGCACTGCTGTAATGGTATACACTGCTGTGATCATAGCAGGTACCAACACAGTATGCACAGCTGTAGTCATAGCAGGTACCACCACAGTCAGTATGCACTGATGTAATCATAGCAGGTATCACCACAGTCAGTATCCACTGTTGTAATCATAGCAGGTACCACCAGTCAGTATGCACTGCTGTAATAATAGCAGGCACGACCACAATAAGTATGCACTGCTGTAATCATAGCAGGCACCACCACAATCAGAATGCACTGCTGTAATCATAGCAGGTACCACCACAGTCAGTATGCACTGCTGTAATCATAGCAGCTACCACCACAGTCAGTATGCACTGCTGTAATCATAGCAGCTACCACCAGTCAGAATGCACTGCTGGGATCATAGCAGGTACCACCATAGCTGTTTCCACTGCTCTAATCATAGCAGGTACCACCACAGTCAGTATGCACTGCTGTAATCATAGCAGGTACCACCACAGTCATTATGCACTGCTATAATCATAGCAGCTACCACCAGTCAGTATGCACTGCTGGGATTATAGCAGATACCATCACAGTCAGTATGCACTGCTGTAATCATAGCAGGTACAACCATAGCTGTTTCCATTGCTGTAATCATAGCGGGGACCACCACAGTCAGTATGCACTGCTGTAATCATAGCAGGTACCACCACAGTCAGTATGCACTGCTGTAATCATAGCAGCTACCACCAGTCAGTATGCACTGCTGGGATCATAGCAGGTACCACCACAGTCAGTATGCACTGCTTTAATCATAGCAGGTACCACCATAGCTGTTTCCACTACTGTAATCATAGCAGGTACGACCAGTCAGTATGTACTGCTGTAATCATAGCAGGTACCACCACAGCAGTATGCACTGCTGTAATAGCAGGTACCACCACAGCAGTATGCACTGCTGTAATCATAGCAGGTACCACCACAGCAGTATGCACTGCTGTAATGGTATACACTGCTGTGATCATAGCAGGTACCAACACAGTATGCACTGCTGTAATGGTATACACTGCTGTGATCATAGCAGGTACCAACACAGTATGCACTGCTGTAGTCATAGCAGGTACCACCACAGTCAGTATGCACTGATGTAATCATAGCAGGTATCACCACAGTGAGTATCCACTGTTGTAATCATAGCAGATACCACCACAGCATGCACTGCTGTAATCATAGCAGGTACCACCACAGTCAGTATGCACTGCTGTAATCATAGCAGGTACCACCACAGTCAGTATGCACTGCTGTAGACATAACAGGTAGGACCACAATATGCACTGCTGTAATCATAGCAGGTAGGACCACAACATGCACTGCTGTAATCATAGCAGGTACCAACACAGTATGCACTGCTGTAGTCAAAGCAGGTACCACCAGTCAGTATGCACTGACGTAATCATAGCAGGTATCACCAGTCAGTATCCACTGTTGTAATCATAGCAGGTACCACCAGTCAATATGCACTGCTGTAATCATAGCAGGTACCACCACAGCAGTATGCACTGCTGTATTATCAGGTACCACCACAGCAGTATGCACTGCTGTAATATCAGGTACCACCACAGCAGTATGCACTGCTGTAATGGTATACACTGCTGTGATCATAGCAGGTACCAACACAGTATGCACTGCTGTAGTCATAGCAGGTACCACCACAATCAGAATGCACTGCTGTAATCATAGCAGCTACCACCACAGTCAGTATGCACTGCTGGGATCATAGCAGGTACCACCACAGTCAGTATGCACTGCTGTAATCATAGCAGCTACCCCCAGTCAGTATGCACTGCTGTAATCATAGCAGGTACCACCACAGTCAGTATGTACTGCCTTAATCATAGCAGGTACCACCACAATAAACACTGCTGTAATCATAGCAGGTGCAACCACAGCTGTTTCCACTGCTGTAATCATAGCAGCTACCACCAGTCAGTATGCACTGCTGTAATCATAGCAGGAACCACCACAATATGCACTGCTGTACTCATAGCAGGTACCACCAGTCAGTATGCACTGCTGTAATCATAGCAGGTACCACCACAATATGTACTGCTGTAATCATAGCAGGTAACACCACAGCAGTATGCACTGCTGTAATATCAGGTACCACCACAGCAGTATGCACTGCTGTAATGGTATACACTGCTGTGATCATAGCAGGTACCAACACAGTATGCACAGCTGTAGTCATAGCAGGTACCACCACAGTCAGTATGCACTGATGTAATCATAGCAGGTATCACCACAGTCAGTATCCACTGTTGTAATCATAGCAGGTACCACCAGTCAGTATGCACTGCTGTAATAATAGCAGATATCAACACAGTCAGTATGCACTGCTGTAATCATAGCAGGTACCACCACAATATGTACTGCTGTAATCATAGCAGGCACGACCACAGTCAGTATGCACTGCTGTAATCATAGCAGGCACCACCACAGTCAGAATGCAATGCTGTAATCATAGCAGGCACCACCACAGTCAGTATGCACTGCTGTAATCATAGCAGCTACCACCACAGTCAGTATGCACTAGCTGGGATCATAGCAGGTACCACCACAGTCAGTATGCATTGCTGTAATCATAGCAGGTATCACCACAGCAGTATGCACTGCTGTAATCATAGCAGGTACCACGACAGCAGTATGCACTGCTGTAATGGTATACACTGCTGTGATCATAGCAGGTACCAACACAGTATGCACTGCTTTAATGGTATACACTGCTGTGATCATAGCAGGAACCAACACAGTATGCACTGCTGTAATCATAGCAGGTACCACCACAGTCAGTATGCACTGCTGTAATCATAGCAGGTACCACCACAGTCAGTATGCACTGCTGTAGACATAGCAGGTAGGACCACACTATGCACTGCTGTAATCATAGCAGGTACCAACACAGTATGCACTGCTGTAGTCATAGCAGGTACCACCAGTCAGTATGCACTGATGTAATCATAGCAGGTATCGCCAGTCAGTATCCACTGTTGTAATCATAGCAGGTACCACCAGTCAGTATGCACTGCTGTAATCATAGCAGGTACCACCACAATATGTACTGCTGTAATCATAGCAGGTAACACCACAGCAGTATGCACTGCTGTAATAGCAGGTACCACCACAGCAGTATGCACTGCTGTAATCATAGCAGGTACCAACATAACAGTATGCACTGCTGTAATATCAGGTACCACCACAGCAGTATGCACTGCTGTAATGGTATACACTGCTGTGATCATAGCAGGTACCAACACAGTATGCAGTGCTGTAATCATAGCAGGTATCACCACAGTCAGTATCCACTGCTGTAGTCATAGCAGGTACCACCACAGTCAGTATGCACTGATGTAATCATAGCAGGTATCACCACAGTGAGTATCCACTGTTGTAATCATAGCAGATACCACCACAGCATGCACTGCTGAAATCATAGCAGGTACCACCACAGTCAGTATGCACTGCTGTAATCATAGCAGGTACCAAGTCAGTATGCACTGCTGTAATCATAGCAGGAACCACCACAATATGTACTGGTGTAATCATAGCAGGCACGACCACATTCAGTATGCACTGCTGTAATCATAGCAGGCACCACCACAGTCAGTATGCACTGCTGTAATCATAGCAGGTTCCACCAGTCAGTATGCACTGCTGTAATCATAGCAGCTACCACCACAGTCAGTATGCACTGCTGGGATCATAGCAGGTACCACCAGTCAGTATGCACTGCTGTAATCATAGCAGGTACCACCACAGTCAGTATGCACTGCTGTAATCATAGCAGCTACCACCACAGTCAGTATGTACTGCTGGGATCATAGCAGGTACCACCACAGTCAGTATGCATTGCTGTAATCATAGCAGGCACCACCATAGCTGTTTCCACTGCTGTAATCATAGCAGGTACCATCACAGTCAGTATGCACTGCTGTAATCATAGCAGGTACCACCAGTCAGTATGCACTGCTGTAATCATAGCAGCTACCACCAGTCAGTATGCACTGCTGGGATCATAGCAGATACCATCACAGTCAGTATGCACTGCTGTAATCATAGCAGGTACAACCATAGCTGTTTCCACTGCTGTAATCATAGCAGGGACCACCACAGTCAGTATGCACTGCTGTAATCATAGCAGGTGTAGAGGAGTAGAGGAGAGTGGTGGCGTCGCGTGCGCTGTCCGGTGCTGTGACATCACGGGACGTGGGGTCGCACGCGCCGGGCAGTGCACGTGACGTCTCGCCTCAGAGGGTATTTAAGGGAGACCCCGTGACGTAAGCGGGGTCACTGGAGGAACGGGGATAGTGGAAGGGGTGAAGAGGGAACCCTTATAGTGATACCTGTTAATAAACCCTGGCGGAAGCCCCTAACTCACCTCCGTCTCCGAGTACCTCCGTCTACAACAGCAACAACTACTTAACAACTGGTGTCAGAAGTTTACACCGTCGCCAACATGTCAAAAGCGGGCGCACGGCGTAAGAACCCACCGGCACATGACTTGGAGGGTGCCGAAGGCGGAGAGGAGGCTCCAGCAGTGACCCCGGAGCACGGGACCCCGGTGACGGTCCCCATGGAAACGAGCGGGCCGGAGCGGGAGGATTCGGCTGCGGGGAGTGCCAGCTCACCGCCGCCGCCAGAGACGGAAAGCGTCCCCGCAGCTCTGCTGCACCAGCTCCTGCAGGCGGTGGGGCAGCTGACCGTCAGGTTGGCCGAGGTGGAGGCACGGACGCAGCCAACCGCCCCGCACTTGAGACGGGAGCAACTGTCAACTGCCAACGTTGAAAGCGCTGCCTTTTTCCCAGCGACCGCTCCACCGGAAATGGCCGTCATGTTGGCTGCGACGCAATCCGCGGCGGCCATGTTGGCTCGGGAGACGTATGCGGCCGCTACTACGGCTGCGACGCGGCGGCCGGCGGACATGGCTGCCATGGCGACCGCGACGCCGCGTCTCTCCACCGACGCGGCCGGGGTTTCTCGGCACGCCGCTCCTGCGGGACCAGCCGCCGGCGACGACGCGGCTCTACATCAAGCTGCGCCCGCCGGGGGGGCCGCGGGTAAGTACGCGCGTGCCGTCCTCGCCGGGCCGCCGGGGTGGGCAGCGGCGGCTGCCGCTGCCCCGTACATCGCCGTGCCGCCGGAATGGGCCGCGGGTGCTGCCATGGCGACCGCGACGCCGCGTCTCTACACTGACGCGGCCGGGGTTTCTCGGCACGCCGCTCCTGCGGGACCAGCCGCCGGCGACGACGCGGCTCTACATCAAGCTGCGCCCGCCGGGGGGGCCCCGGGTAAGTACGCGCGTGCCGTCCTCGCCGGGCCGCCGGGGTGGGCAGCGGCGGCTGCCGCTGCCCCGTACATCGCCGTGCCGCCGGAATGGGCCGCGGGTGCTGCCATGGCGACCGCGACGCCGCGTCTCTACACTGACGCGGCCGGGGTTTCTCGGCACGCCGCTCCTGCGGGACCAGCCGCCGGCGACGACGCGGCTCTACATCAAGCTGCGCCCGCCGGGGGGGGCCCCGGGTAAGTACGCGCGTGCCGTCCTCGCCGGGCCGCCGGGGTGGGCAGCGGCAGCTGCCGCTGCCCCGTACATCGCCGTGCCGCCGGAATGGGCCGCGGGTGCTGCCGCGGCTCCACCTGTCGCTGCGCTCACGGGGCCGGCCACCGGCGATGCCGCGGCTCTGCACCTCGCCGTGCCTGCGTCCCTTGTCATGGATGACGCCGCGGCTCCGTGTTATACCGCCGCGTCTTCGGCGTGGCCCATGGAGGCTGCAACGCCGTGGTGCCTCGCCGCGTCGCGAGAGGTTGCGGCGGCTGCGGCCGCTGTCCCGCACCTCGCTGCGCCGGCGAGGTGGGCCGCGGGGGCCGCCGCAGCTCCGTGTTATACCGCCGCGTCTTCGGCGTGGCCCGGGGAGGCCGCAACTCCGTGGTGCCTCGCTGCGTCGCGAGAGGTTGCCGCGGCTACGGCCGCTGTCCCGCACCTCGCTGCGCCGGCGGGGTGGGCCGCGGGGGCTGCTGCAGGCCCGATTTATACCGCCGCGTCTTCGGCAACGCCGTGGTCCCTCGCCGCGTCGCGGGACGACGCCGTGGCTTCGTACGCCGCCGCTGACAGGTGGGTCGCGAAAGCGCAGGTGCCTTCACACCTCGCTGCATCTACGGCGTGGCCCATGGGGGCCGCAACTCAGCCGCACTTCGCTGCGTCTACGGCGTGGCCCATGGGGGCCGCAACTCAGCCGCACTTTACTGCGTCTACGGCGTGGCCCATGGGGGCCGCAACTCAGCCACAATTCGCTGCGCCTACGGCGTGGCCCATGGGAGCCGCAGCACCACCGCACCTTTCCGCGTCTTCGGCGTGGCCCGCGGGAGCCGCAATGCTGCCACCGCCGCACCACGTCGCGTCCGCCGGGTGGCCTGCAGGTGCCGCTTGGCTTCCACACCTCGCGGCGCCGCGCGGCCAATGGCAGCGCCGGTTACCCGACGTTGCGCCGTTTGTCGCGCAAGGGGGCGACTGGTCGGCCTTCCAGGACCGGTTCGACGCGGCATACATGTCGGTCGGCTGGTCCATGGAGGAGGCCTTGCCGGCGCTTCCGACCTGCTTGGACGAAAGGGCTCTGCAGGCCTTCAAGTCCATCCATCCGGCCAATCGGGCTACACTCCCGGCGGCCTATATCCAAATGGCCAACGTTTTTGAGCCGCCGTCCACCGCGCAGCTAAAGTTTTCATTGCGGCGGCGGGAGGAGGGGGAACTGCCGCTGGCCTTCCGCTGCTCGCTCCTGGCCCTGGCACAGGCTGCATACCCTGACCTGTACGGCAGGGCACTTGATTCTATGGCCTTGGGGAAGCTGCTTGACCTGGCAAGGGAGCTAGGAATTGCTCTGTCGATCAACAATGATCGGCAGATCACATCCTTGGCGGTCGCCGAAAACATTCAGGCGCACCTCTCCCTCCGCCAACGGCCTCAGATGGCGGCGTGTGCGGGGGTCCCGGCGCCGGACGGGGGGGTCACCTCTCAGGGGGTGGACACCCTCGCGGCCCTGGCGGTGGCCGATCGTCGAGGAAGGGGGGCGGGTGGTCGCCGTCCGGAGCAGCGGGGGCGGCCGGGACCTTCCCGTCCACAGGAGGCGGACACGGTGGCCTGCTTCCGCTGTGGTCAGCGGGGCCACATTGAGCGGGGCTGCCGGAATGCCCCGGGGGCCTTTGGAAAAGGGACTCCACCTTCTCCTAGACCCTCCTTGGCATCGGGTCCGGGGCCCCAGGCGAGTCGCGATGCATCATCTGCGCGGCCGCTCCCTTCACCTCATGCATCTAGCGGGGCTAGGACCCATCGTCATGGGGTTGTCCTCGAAGGGTCGGGTGCACCATCGTCATCACCCCCTCAATGGCCCAGACAGACCCGCCACTGGGATGCGCTTGCGCATAGGATGGTGGCGGCAGCTGCCGGCTCCTCAGCGGTGGCAGGATATGTGCAAGGGGTGCACGTTCGCCTCCTGGTGGATACGGGGGCATCGGCCACCATTATTTCGGAGGCCATTTTTGGGCTGCTACCCCGCAGCGTGGGTCCGTTAAGGCCGGTTCGCGGGGCTTGTGTCGCCGCGAACGGCGGCAGTTTGGGCATCTTGGGCCACGTTGTAGCGTCGGTTCGGGTTGACGAGATTGAGTTGGCCGGGCCGATTTTGGTCTCCAGGACCTTGGCAGTGCCATGCCTCTTGGGGACCGTTTGTCTAGGATGCCCATCCGAATTCTCGTTGACCAGGGCTGTGTGGAAATGCCGTCAGGGAGGCGGTTGAAATTCCTACAATCGCCTACCGTCCTGTCTCCCTTGGTCGCCGGTGTACGGGCCTTGAATAAAGTGCCGGTGACCGTACCACCGGCGTCACAAATCCTGATACCCCTTAGGTTGCGCAAACCGCTCGAAATGGGCTCCACGGAGACGGGTATCCTCCTGTCCCCGTCAAGCTACTTTTCAAGGACGAAGGAGTTGGTGGGCGCCTTGACAGCCGTGTCGGGGGGCCAGGACCTTTTTTTGCAGGTCCTCAAATCGGGACCCTTGCCGGTCGTAGTCCCGGCCGGCGCCGTTTTGGCACACGCGACCCCGGCTCCTCCACCCGAGAGCGCTGCCCCGGATGGAGGGGTCGTGGCGGGCGTGATGCGCACGGGGGACCCCGACGCATCATGGATTGCCACGTTGTGCGACGAGAATGCCTCGTTGTCCTCCGGGGAACGTCGGCAACTCCGCGACCTCATCGAGCGGTTCACCGATGTATTCAGCCAAAGTAAGTTTGATGTGGGTCGCACTACTCTTTTGGACCACCACATAGACACGGGCGACGCGGCCCCTATTCGACTTAATTCCCACCGCTTTAGCCCAGCGGAAAAAGATCATGTCCGCTCGGCTGTCGAGGAAATGTTGGCGGCGGACATCATCTCCCCATCTACTAGCCCTTGGGGTGCCCCCATTGTGCTAGTCAAGAAACGGGACGGGAGTCTCCGGTTCTGCGTCGATTTTCGTAGATTGAACAAGATCTCGGTGGCTGATGCATATCCATTGCCTCGCATGGATGATTCCCTGGACGCCCTCTCGGGCGCGCGGTTCTTTTCGACTTTAGATTTGCTCTCCGGCTTCTGGCAATTGCCACTGGATGAGGCCTCTAGACCCAAAACAGCGTTCCGCACACCCCAGGGGTTGTTCGAGTTCAATCGGCTTCCTATGGGTCTCCATTCGGCCCCGGCCACCTTCCAGCGTCTCATAGAGATGGTCTTGGCGGGGCTGCAGTGGGAGTCTTGTCTAATCTACTTGGATGACGTTATTGTTTTTGGCCGTACGTTTGGCGAGCACTTGCAACGCCTTGAGGCGGTGTTCGTCAAAGTGCGTGCTGCTGGCTTGAAATTCAAACCCCAGAAATGCCACTTGCTACAACCATCGGTGAGGTATTTGGGACACATTGTTAGCACGTCAGGTGTCGCCACGGACCCGGATAAAACGGCTTGTGTCCGGACGTGGCCGACTCCCACATCTGTCGCGGAGGTGCGTAGCTTCGTTGGCTTCGCATCGTACTATCGCCGGTTTGTCCGCGATTTTGCGACCATTGCGAAGCCACTGCACGCCCTTTCCGCCAAAGGCCAAAGGTTTCACTGGGGCGCGGAGGAGGAGGCGGCTTTTGCGGCGCTTCGCACGGCCTTGGCGGATGCGCCGCCCTTGGGGTACCCGGATTTTACGAAACCCTTCCTGCTCGATACCGATGCCAGCGACACGGGAATTGGGGCTGTCCTGGCCCAGGTGGTCGACGGGGTTGAGAGGGTGGTAGCCTATGGCAGTCGCGTTCTGTCCTCGACGGAACAGCGATATTGTGTGACCCGGAGGGAACTTTTGGCCATAGTTTATTTTGTTCAGTTGTATAGACCATATTTGTACGGTAGGCTGTTTACGGTCCGAACCGACCACGCGGCCCTGCAATATTCGCTGAAGATTAGTCAGCCCTCGAGTCAGCTGTCTCGCTGGCTCGAAGTGCTCCAGGATTACCCCTTTGATGTAATCCACAGGAAGGGGACACAGCATGGAAATGCGGACGGTTTATCCCGATTGCCGGCAGGCGGTGGGTGTGCTTGCGCCCTGGGCTCTAGCCGTTGCAAGGCCCCAGGGGACGCCGCGGCCCAGTTGGTCGCGTCGGCCGAGGCGGACACCCCTCCAGGTGCGGCGTCGCCCGCGGATTTCGGCCTTGGACTTCCCCGGGAGGTATGGTCTGGCTTGCAGATGGAGGATTCCTCTCTGCTGAAGCTACGGCGCCGTGTCGGACATAAGGCCCGGAGCTCAGCTTCGTCGGCTGCCCCGGAGATCGCCGTGCATGACGGACTACTCATGCGTTGGGATGCCCAATTGGAACGCTATTGTGTGGTTGTGCCCACTAGCCTGCGTGGTAAATTAACCCGAGCCATTCACGAGAAGCTTATGCACCTTGGCTACCACAAGACCTTATTGATCCTTAAGCGGGACTATTACTGGCCGGGTGTTGAAGGTGACGTGGCACTGATTTTAAAGGGTTGCCACGACTGCGCGCGGAGGAAGGCCCCAGTTGTCCGGGACCGGGCCCCGCTGCAGTCCATCCGGGTTTCTCGCGTTAATGAGCTCGTGGCGCTCGACATTTTGGGGCCATTCCCTGCATCCCAACGGGGCCACAAATACCTCTTGGTGGGCGTTGAGTACCTCACACGTTGGCCCATGGCATGGCCTTTGGTCGATCAGTTGGCCTCTTCTATCACCGAGGCCTTCGTCCAGGGGTACGTGTTTGACAAGGGCGCGCCGGAACAATTGTTGACTGACCAGGGGCGGAATTTCTCGTCTAGGTTGCTCAAGGAGGTGTGTGACCTCCTTGGCACCAAGAAAATCCGCACCTCGCCCTACCACCCCCAGTCAGACGGGATGGTAGAGCGCTTGAACCGCACCCTTACGTCCATGCTGTGCCACCAGGTGAACACGTCCCAGTCAGACTGGGACCTGTTCGTCCCGGGGGTCTTGGCGGCGTATCGGTTGGCCCCTCATGCCTCCACGGGATTTTCGCCTTTTTATTTGATGTCGACCCCTTTGAAGGTCGCGCTTGACCGGCTGCGCGAGGCGCGACAGGCCGCTGCCGAGAATTCCGCAAGCCGGCAGGCGGCTAATGAGCGGCTGCCCAAACACCAGGCAGCTGGCCTCCCGTGGATAGCGGGTCAAAAAGCGTGGCTGCATTGTCCCCAGGTCCCCGTTGGCACATCGGCCAAATTGCATCGCCCTTGGCAGGGCCCCGTGGAGGTTGTGGAGGTCCGCCGGCCGCAATGCGTCCGGATTCGGTTCGGTCGCCGGCAGTGGATAGTGCACCCGTCCCGGCTCAAACGTTATGTTCCATCTACCCTGGAAGATCCACCCCCAATTCCGGAGCGGCCGGCTGATGATGTGTCCGGCGTGCCTGACCGGCCGGGTCTCGCTGACGGAGGTGACGTCCGACCTGTGTGTGTGCCCCCAGGCCCCTCCCGAGTGAGGCCGACAGAGACCCCCCGGTCACCGGAGGCCACGGCGGTGGGCCTGTTGCCCGCTGACGGGCCACCTGCATGGGAGACGGACATCATACGGGGGAGCGGGCCAGCAGCGCATACCCGCTCGAGGGGGATGCGGCTCCGGTGACGGCCCTGATGGCCGTTCAGTGGGCCCAGCCCCTGGCGCCCGTTCGGCGCTATCCGGCGGATGAGGCCTTCGGGGTCTATTTGTCTTTGTTTTTTGTTGTTGCTGTTCTGCTTGAGGGGCCGTGCTGCCCTAAGGTTTAGTTTCTAGCAGCCGGTTATACCTTCAGGCACACGAACTCGTGAATATTCGGTCTTCGGTCCGGTGTGGGGCTCCGCTTGCGGGGTGCTTGCAGCCGGGTCGGCTGTTTTTTTTCACGGGGGGGGGGTGATGTAGAGGAGTAGAGGAGAGTGGTGGCGTCGCGTGCGCTGTCCGGTGCTGTGACATCACGGGACGTGGGGTCGCACGCGCCGGGCAGTGCACGTGACGTCTCGCCTCAGAGGGTATTTAAGGGAGACCCCGTGACGTAAGCGGGGTCACTGGAGGAACGGGGATAGTGGAAGGGGTGAAGAGGGAACCCTTATAGTGATACCTGTTAATAAACCCTGGCGGAAGCCCCTAACTCACCTCCGTCTCCGAGTACCTCCGTCTACAACAGCAACAACTACTTAACACAGGTACCACCACAGTCAGTATGCACTGATGTAATCATAGCAGCTACCACCAGTCAGTATGCACTGCAGGGATCATAGTAGGTACCACCACAGTCAGTATGCACTGCTGTAATCATAGCAGGTATCACCATAGCTTTTCCACTACTGTAATCATAGCAGGTACCACCACAGTCAGTATGTATTGATGTAATCATAGCAGGTACCACCACAGCAGTATGCACTGCTGTAATAGCAGGTACCACCACAGCAGTACGCACTGCTGTAATCATAGCAGGTACCACCACAGCAGTATGCACTGCTGTAATCATAGCAGCTACCACCAGTCAGTATGCACTGCTGGGATCATAGCAGGTACCACCACAGTCAGTATGCACTGCTGTAATCATAGCAGGTACCACTATAGCAGTATGCACTGCTGTAATAGCAGGTAGCACCACAGCAGTACGCACTGCTGTAATCATAGCAGGCATCACCACAGCAGTATGCACTGCTGTAATCATAGCAGGTGCCACCACAGCAGTATGCACTGCTGTAATGGTATACACTGCTGTGATCATAGCAGGTACCAACACAGTATGGGCTGCTGTAATGGTATACACTGCTGTGATAATAGCAGGTACCAACACAGTATGCACTGCTGTAGTCATAGCAGGTATCACCACAGTCAGTATGCACTGATGTAATCATAGCAGGTATCACCACAGTGAGTATCCACTGTTGTAATCATAGCAGGTACCACCACAGCATGCACTGCTGTAATCATAGCAGGTACCACCACAGTCAGTATGCACTGCTGTAATCATAGCAGGTACCACCACAGTCAGTATGCACTGCTGTAGACATAGCAGGTAGGACCAGAATATGCACTGCTGTAATCATAGCAGGTACCACCACAGCAGTATGCACTGCTGTAGACATAACAGGTACCACCACAATATGCACTGCTGTAATCATAGCGGGTAGGACCACAATATGCACTGCTGTAATCATAGCAGGTACCAACACAGTATGCACTGCTGTAGTCATAGCAGGTACCACCAGTCAGCATGCACTGCTGTAATCATAGCAGGTACCACCATAGCTGTTTCCACTGCTGTAATCATAGCAGGTACCACCACAGTCATTATGCACTGCTGTAATCATAGCAGGTACCACCACAGTCAGTATGCACTGCTGTAATCATAGCAGCTACCACCAGTCAGTATGCACTGCTGGGATCATAGCAGGTACCACCACAGTCCGTATGCACTGCTGTAATCATAGCAGGTACCAACATAGCTGTTTCCACTACTGTAATCATAGCAGGTACCACCACAGCAGTATGCACTGGTGTAATAGCAGGTACCACCACAGCAGTACGCACTGCTGTAATCATAGCAGGTATCACCACAGCAGTATGCACTGCTGTAATCATAGCAGGTACCACCACAGTCAGTATGCACTGCTGTAAGCATAGCAGGTACCAACATAGCTGTTTCCACTACTGTAATCATAGCAGGTACCACCACAGTCAGTATGCACTGCTGTAATCATAGCAGGCACCACCACAGTATGCACTGCTGTAATCATAGCAGGTACCACCACAGCAGTATGCAATGCTATAATGGTATACACTGCTGTGATCATAGCAGGTACCAACACAGTATGCACTGCTGTATTCATAGCAGGTACCACCACAGTCAGTATGCACTGATGTAATCATAGCAGGTACCACCAGTCAGTATGCACTGCTGTAGACATAACAGGCACCACCACAATATGTACTGCTGTAATCATAGCAGGTAGGACCACAATATGCACTGCTGTAATCATAGCAGGTACCTCCACAGCAGTATGCACTGCTATGATCATAGCATGTACCACCAGTCAGTATGTACTGCTGTTATCATAGCATGTACCACCAGTCAGTATGCACTGCTGTTATCATAGCAGATACCACCACAGTCAGTATGCACTGCTGTAATCATAGCAGGTACCACCACAGTCAGTATGCACTCCTGGGATCATAGCAGGTACCACCAGTCAGTATGCACTGCTGTAATCATAGCAGGTACCACCATAGCTGTTTCCACTGCTGTAATCATAGCAGGTACCACCACAGTCATTATGCACTGCTGTAATCATAGCAGGTACCACCACAGTCAGTATGCACTGCTGTAATCATAGCAGCTACCACCAGTCAGTATGCACTGCTGGGATCATAGCGGATACCACCACAGTCAGTATGCACTGCTGTAATCATAGCAGGTACCACCATAGCTGTTTCCACTGCTGTAATCATAGCAGGTACCAATACAGTCAGTATGCACTGCTGTAATCATAGCAGGTACCACCAGTCAGTATGCACTGCTGTAATCATAGCAGCTACCACCACAGTCATTATGCACTGCTGGGATTATAGCAGATACCACCACAGTCAGTATGCACTGCTGTAAGCATAGCAGGTACCAACATAGCTGTTTCCACTACTGTAATCATAGCAGGTACCACCACAGCAGTATGCACTGCTGTAATAGCAGGTACCACCACAGCAGTACGCAATGCTGTAATCATAGCAGGTATCACCACAGCAGTATGCACTGCTGTAATCATTGCAGGTACCACCACAACATGCACTGCTGTAATCATAGCAGGTACTACCACAGCAGTATGCACTGCTGTAATCATAGCAGGTACTACCACAGTCAGTATGCACTGCTGTAATCATAGCAGGCACCACCACAGTATGCACTGCTGTAATCATAGCAGGTACCACCACAGCAGTATGCACTGCTATAATGGTATACACTGCTGTGATCATAGCAGGTACCAACACAGTATGCACTGCTGTAGTCATAGCAGGTACCACCACAGTCAGTATGCACTGATGTAATCATAGCAGGTATCACCAGTCAGTATCCACTGTTGTAATCATAGCAGGTACCACCACAGCATGCACTGCTGTAATCATAGCAGGTACCACCAGTCAGTATGCACTGCTGTAATCATAGCAGGTACCACCACTGTCAGTATGCACTGCTGTAGACATAACAGGTACCACCACAATATGTACTGCTGTAATCATAGCAGGTAGGACCACAATATGCACTGCTGCAATCATAGCAGGTACCTCCACAGCAGTATGCACTGCTATGATCATAGCATGTACCACCAGTCAGTATGTACTGCTGTTATCATAGCATGTACCACCAGTCAGTATGCACTGCTGTTATCATAGCAGATATCACCACAGTCAGTATGCACTGCTGTAATCATAGCAGGTACCACCACAGTCAGTATGCACTGCTGTAATCATAGCAGCTACCACCACAGTCAGTATGCACTCCTGGGATCATAGCAGGTACCACCAGTCAGTATGCACTGCTGTAATCATAGCAGGTACCACCATAGATTTTTCCACTGCTGTAATCATAGCAGGTACCACCACAGTCATTATGCACTGCTGTAATCATAGCAGGTAGCACCACAGTCAGTATGCACTGCTGTAATCATAGCAGCTACCACCAGTCAGTATGCACTGCTGGGATCATAGCGGATACCACCACAGTCAGTATGCACTGCTGTAATCATAGCAGGTACCACCATAGCTGTTTCCACTGCTGTAATCATAGCAGGTACCAATACAGTCAGTATGCACTGCTGTAATCATAGCAGGTACCTCCACAGCAGTATGCACTGCTATGATCATAGCATGTACCACCAGTCAGTATGTACTGCTGTTATCATAGCATGTACCACCAGTCAGTATGCACTGCTGTTATCATAGCAGATACCACCACAGTCAGTATGCACTGCTGTAATCATAGCAGGTACCACCACAGTCAGTATGCACTGCTGTAATCATAGCAGCTACCACCACAGTCAGTATGCACTCCTGGGATCATAGCAGGTACCACCAGTCAGTATGCACTGCTGTAATCATAGCAGGTACCACCATAGCTGTTTCCACTGCTGTAATCATAGCAGGTACCACCACAGTCAGTATGCACTGCTGTAATCATACCAGCTACCACCAATCAGTATGCACTGCTGTAATCATAGCAGCTACCACCACAGTCATTATGCACTGCTGGGATCATAGCAGGTACCACCACAGTCAGTATGCACTGCTGTAAGCATAACAGGTACCAACATAGCTGTTTCCACTACTGTAATCATAGCAGGTACCACCACAGCAGTATGCACTGCTGTAATAGGAGGTACCACCACAGCAGTACGCACTGCTGTAATCATAGCAGGTATCACCACAGCAGTATGCACTGCTGTAATCATTGCAGGTACCACCACAACATGCATTGCTGTAATCATAGCAGGTACTACCACAGCAGTATGCACTGCTGTAATCATAGCAGGTACTACCAGTCAGTATGCACTGCTGTAATCATAGCAGGCACCACCACAGTATGCACTGCTGTAATCATAGCAGGTACCACCACAGCAGTATGCACTGCTATAATGGTATACACTGCTGTGATCATAGCAGGTACCAACACAGTATGCACTGCTGTAGTCATAGCAGGTACCACCACAGTCAGTATGCACTGATGTAATCATAGCAGGTATCACCAGTCAGTATCCACTGTTGTAATCATAGCAGGTACCACCACAGCATGCACTGCTGTAATCATAGCAGGTACCACCAGTCAGTATGCACTGCTGTAGACATAACAGGTACCACCACAATATGTACTGCTGTAATCATTGCAGGTAGGACCACAATATGCACTGCTGTTATCATAGCAGGTACCACCACAGCAGTATGCACTGCTGTAATCATAGCATGTAGCACCACAGTCAGTATGCACTGCTGTGATCATAGCAAGTACCACCAGTCAAGATGCACTGCTGTTATCATAGCAGGTACCACCAGTCAGTATGCACTGCTGTAATCATAGCAGGTACCACCACAGTCAGTATGCACTGCTGTAGACATAACAGGTACCACCACAATATGCACTGCTGTAATCATAGCAGGTAGGACCACAATATGCACTGCTGTAATCATAGCAGGTACCACCACAGCAGTATGCACTGCTGTAATCATAGCATGTAGCACCCCAGTCAGTATGCACTGCTGTGATCATAGCATGTACCACCAGTCACTATGCACTGCTGTTATCATAGCAGGTACCACCACAGTCAGTATGCACTGCTGTAATCATAGCAGCTACCACCACAGTCAGTATGCACTGATGGGATCATAGCAGGTACCACCACAGTCAGTATGCACTGCTGTAATCATAGCCGGTACCACCATAGCTGTTTCCACTGCTGTAATCATAGCAGGTACCACCACAGTCAGTATGCACTGCTGTAATCATAGCAGGTACCACCACAGTCAGTATGCACTGCTGTAATCATAGCAGCTACCACCACAGTCAGTATGCACTGATGGGATCATAGCAGGTACCACCACAGTCAGTATGCACTGCTGTAATCATAGCCGGTACCAGCATAGCTGTTTCCACTGCTGTAATCATAGCAGGTACCACCACAGTCAGTATGCACTGCTGTAATCATAGCAGGTACCACCACAGTCAGTATGCACTGCTATAATCATAGCACGTTCCACCACAGTATGCACTGCTGTTCATGAAAGCAAGTTCCACCACAACATGCACTGTTGTAATCATAGCAGGTACCACCACAGTCAGTATGCACTGCTGTTATCAAAGCAGGTACCACCTCAGTCGGTATGCACTGCTGTAGTGATAGTAGATACTGCTATCGAGTTGGTAGATACTGCTATATAGTGTTAGTAGATACTAAAACAGTCAGTATATACCACTACAGTCAGTCAATACTGCTACAGTCAGTATATACTACTATACAGTCAGTACATACTACTACTGTGAGTAGCTACTAGAGCCAGTAGATACTAATATAGAGTGAGTAGATACTGCTATAGAGTTAGTAGTTACTACTATAATCAGTGGATACTACTATAGTCAGTGGATACTACTATACAGTTAGTTGTTACTACTATAGAGTCGGTAGATACTACTGTGTAGGCCCAGTAGATACTACTACGGTCAGTCGTTACTACAATCAGTAAAAAATAATCCACAGTCAGTAGCTACTACTGGCTCAGTAGATACTACTGTACAGTCAGTAGATACAACTACAGAGTTAATGGATTCTACTTCCTCTGTTGTATGTAGGGTGTGTAGGTATATATACCTACGTGGGGGTAAAGAGAATTTTTTGAGGGGGGGTGTCCACAATTTTCGGAAACCTTTTACATCAACTATTTACTCCACAATTTCTACAACTTTTTGGACTTTTGCAAGCATCTTATAATTTTGTTGGTGGAGAAATGTACAAACGGCCCACCGGGCTTTCACAATACCTTAGTATCTGTGTGTGTATATGTAAGGTTTTTAAGAGAAGTTTTGAAAGATAGTTTTCACCCGGGCAACGCCGGGTACTTACCGCTAGTTCTTTTATTTTTTCTTTCTAATATATAAAAGTCTCCGCACGCTCACGCTTGCGGGGGATTTGGCTCTCGGACAGTGGCCTTCATGTAGAATTTTTTTTGCCAGGCGGCACGCCCTAAGCTCCACGGTGGGAATAGGCTATTCCGTTTTCCCATCCGCAAACTTTAAAGCAGTTTAATTAACACATTTGACCTGTTTCTATTATTAATTATTTACTTATTGCTCGACATCGACCGTACCAACTGACACAATTGCGTGGGGGGGGGGCGGACCCTGCCAAGTGATGCGCGTTCGCTCGAGCTCACGGGGGATATTTCCTTTATGCGTTTAACAGGCAATACATACACATATAACGCTGCCGATATTTCTTCACAGTGTCATGTTCTCTTCGCCCCCCCCTCCAACACGATGCGTCCAGTTTATACTACAGACTCCGTAGATTATAATATTTTACTGCTTACATAGCATTATTCTTGCATGGGTGGGGGATGCTGGGGGGGGGGGGGTAATGGCCCAGCCCCTAGCCTGGCAACGTGACGGGGGCTACGCATGGCACAAGGCCTCAACACGGCTATTGTAAGTACAAACTTCCTTGCTTCTTACGCTAACTCAAGTCCATTGTTAAATATTGTTAAACACATCCGTTGACAAACATTACAATAATAATGTTTGTGTGCTGATAAAAAAAATCAGCTTCATTGCTTACTATTATGAAAAAAAAACGTTGCCAGATATTACTATATTTATCTTTGTCTGCACATAACAACTAACAACTCTGGTTCATTGTTTACTATTATTAGACAAGGCTCAGTCCCATTTACAGCAGCCGCACCTTAACAAATCTGGCACCTCCCAGTTCAACCAGTCTACACAACAAAGGCTCATTCCTAGCAGCAGCCTCAGCCGCACCAACCTCACAATAATACAAAACTTCGATCCAGGTGCCTACCTTGGCTCCTCCCCCCCTCAAACAGTATATTTACAAGGACGAGTCTCTTAGAATTTATCTTTACTTGATACAGAAATCGTGCTGTGACGGTTCCCCCTGAAGATGGAAGCTTGTGTTGCCTCTGAAACGTCGTGATTTTTATTTAACTTTTATTAATTTTAATTTTATTTTTTACCTACGTGACTTTACCGAAAAAACCTAAGAGTATGAATCCTTGCAGTCACGAAAGCTTCAAATCTAGAATAGAACTATATCTTTACTCAATCGAAATTACAAAATACTACAATTACAAAATACTCACTGAAATTTTTCCTCAAAGATGGAGAAAGTGTGATCCATCATTGGCAGAGCAACGATAGGATTCATCAAGCAGAGAGATTCAACCCATGAGAACTGTGATTAATGCACTGGACCTAGCAAAGAGAGGACAGGAAGCCATGCATGCCATTATGCTAGATGGAGATAATAAAACCTTTGACAGAGTTAAAAGGCTGTTTTTGTTTAAAACAATGGGAACATTTTGTCTACACGAATGTTTTATAGATATTTGTAAACTCTTGTATAATGATCCACGATGGGGAGATGTTAACTATCTCACCTTGTATTCAGGTCATGGCTTCAATCCCGACCCTGACGCCTGCATATTTTGAGTATGCATGTTCTCACCGTGGTCGTGTGGATTTTTCTTCGAGTTCTTCAGTTGTTTCCCACCACATTTAGAAACATGCATTTTAAAGTATTGGCTGATATAAATTTCCACGTGATAAGCCACTTCGTTCAGTTATCATTTGTGGCCTGGTCGCTTCTGAAAAAGGGCTATTCAGCTCAGTGGGCCTAACCTGGTAAAATACTAATTATTTATCCGTACGCAACAGTTACTACAAATTGAGTAGTGTTATCAGGCAGAGTTAAACTACAATGAGGTGCCAGACAGGGCTGCCCACTTTCTCCACTCCTATACGCAGTAACAACCGAACCGTTAAATTTCGATTTAAAGCTTTCGTGACTGCAGGGATTCATCTTCTTGGTTCTTTCGGTAAAGTCACGTAGAAGGGAAGTAATAAAATAATAAAAATAAAACATAATAAAATGAAATAATTCTCACGACGTTTCGGCTACAACGCAAGCAGCCGTCTTCAGGTGAAGAATGAGACACTACCAAGCTAGGAGCTTATATATAAACTGGGTTGGAGGTGGAAGAGCGCCTTAACAAAAAAGAATGTGCATATGAAGAGGAATTTAGCATATTCATGGGAAATGCGTAGGAGGTGGGCGGGGGGGGGGGTTTCAAAGGCATATTATGCCCATGCATTATGCAGGATCAACAGCACCAAGGGGGGGTGCAGGGAGTAGCATTAACAAAGGAAAGGAATGTTGTTGATATGTAGCTGCAGTTACTAAACAACCACGTAGAAAACTAAAGTATAAACTACATAAAAAACTAAAGTATAAACTGCATAGCACCATCAGTATACTTACTATACTCTACTATAAGCTGAGTTACTAACAGCAAGTAATACATTACAATTCTACGTCGTAAAAATTATATAATATGCTTCCATCTAAACTTTATTCTCTTACATAACACGAGCATATACCGTACTATATACTGCCATAGATAAACCCAACATTAAATTATATACTGTATTACTATAAACCACCCTATACCTTATACATTTCAACATAACACTATGTATTATTCTACCCACCCTAATGTGTATCGAAATGGTTTATTACGTCCTTCCAATGATTGCTGAGCCAGAATCCATCTTCTCGGTTAAAATTGTCTCTGTGTTTGTATATGTGGATCGCCTCATGAACGAATCTCTCATGATAGCCAGATGGCTTGCAGAGAACCTCTGTCTTGGAGAAGTCAATGTCATGTGAGCCCACTGAGTTGTAACAGTGATCTGCCACGGCTGAGGTGTTTGTCCTACCGTGTTTCAGGTCAGCTTTATGTTCACGGATGCGGTCCGAGACATGTCGTTTGGTTTCCCCAATGTAACTGCTACCACAGAGGCAACTTAGTTTGTAGACACCAGGGTACTGTATGTCTGGAACCACATCTTTTACAGACGGTACCAGATCACGGATTTTATGTACTGTATTGAATCGGACCTGGATCTTGTGTTTAATCAGGATTTTGGAGATCTTTGAGTGCAACAATGTCCACATCGGATTGGGAACATGTGGAAAAAATGACTGCCTCTTCAGCTGCCGCTATGTCGACTAAATGTAAGGACAACTTGATTTCCAAATTCAACCGCCTCTCAAACAAGAAACCGGACCCACACATTGAAAAGCTAGATGTTAACAAAGTCGTAATTAATCGCAGTAACAGTTCTATTTCTGAAGGTTTGAAATCCGTTTTAGCTAAAGGACTAAACTTTGCAGTCACACCTAGACACATACCAGTTAATGATATAATTGCTCGAGTAGATGTAGCTCTCAAGGGCTTGAGTCACATCGCTGCAGACGTAGCAAGATCCGAAATCTCTGCAACCCTCAAAAACGCTAAGATGCCAGCTAGCAACATCAGCAAAGATGAGCGTTTTGAATTAGCTCAATTAAAAAAGAGGGATGACATTGTCATCCTCTCAGCCGACAAAGGCAATGCCACTGTCATCATGGACAAAATAGAATACAACAACAAAATTCAAGAACTACTCAACGATGGCAGCTATACAAAAATAAAAAGAGACCCCACCAACAGCCTCGTCACTAAAACCAACAAAATCATTTCTGATTCAACCGCATTATTTGATCAGACCAAACAGTTCTCGTTGAAACCTTCTGCAGCCAGGCCACCAAGATTATACGGCTTGCCAAAGATACATAAAGAAGATACACCTCTTCGTCCCATTGTTTCTACTATCAACTCCCCCACCTATAAATTGGCTCGTTTTTTGTCTGAAATTCTACGGCCTTTCACTGGAAAAACCACCTCTGCAGTACTAAACTCTACTGACCTGGTATCGACAATCAAGGGGATTGCCCTGTCCCCAGACGACCTGCTTGTCAGTTTTGATGTGGTTTCCTTATTCACCAAGGTTCCTGTACCTGACACCATCGCAATCATTGAAGACTTGGTTCATCAAGGACTGAATGCTGGGGTACCCCCCCTGGTGAGACACTGCTTAACCAATACATACTTCACTTGGAATGAAACTTTCTACAAGCAAATTGAGGGCACCCCAATGGGCTCCCCCCTATCTCCGGTTGTAGCCAACATCTT
This sequence comes from Lampetra planeri, assembly GCF_965212315.1. Classification (NCBI taxonomy): domain Eukaryota; kingdom Metazoa; phylum Chordata; class Hyperoartia; order Petromyzontiformes; family Petromyzontidae; genus Lampetra; species Lampetra planeri. Next base: position 2,324,016 of record NC_136122.1, on the reverse strand, counting down.
CATGGAGAAATTTGAGACGGACGCCATCCAGACTGCCACTCTACGTCCGACCTTATGGAAGAGGTACGTAGACGACACTTTTGTCATCTGGCCACATGGCCGGCCTGCTCTAGACCAATTTCTCGACCACATCAATTCCATACACCCAGCCATCAGATTCACCATGGAAGTCGAAAATGATGGCAAGCTACCCTTTTTGGATGTCCTAATCAAAAGGAGACCTGATGGTTCAATGAGCCACTCTGTCTACAGGAAAACCACCCATACGGATGCTTATCTAAAACCGGATTCCCACCACCATCCATCCCAGAAGAATTCTCTCATCAAGACTCTATATCATAGAGCCCAATGCATCTCCGACCATGAACACATTTCCAGTGAACTCAAACACGTACGCCAAGCTCTTAAGGCTAATGGTTACTCCGACTACACAATCCGCAAAGCCATCACTCCAACCATCAAGAAGGATCCTGTTGAGGAGCCTTTCAAGACCATCACCTTACCCTACATTGCTGGGGTCACAAAAAAGATCTCCAAAATCCTGATTAAACACAAGATCCAGGTCCGATTCAATACAGTACATAAAATCCGTGATCTGGTACCGTCTGTAAAAGATGTGGTTCCAGACATACAGTACCCTGGTGTCTACAAACTAAGTTGCCTCTGTGGTAGCAGTTACATTGGGGAAACCAAACGACATGTCTCGGACCGCATCCGTGAACATAAAGCTGACCTGAAACACGGTAGGACAAACACCTCAGCCGTGGCAGATCACTGTTACAACTCAGTGGGCTCACATGACATTGACTTCTCCAAGACAGAGGTTCTCTGCAAGCCATCTGGCTATCATGAGAGATTCGTTCATGAGGCGATCCACATATACAAACACAGAGACAATTTTAACCGAGAAGATGGATTCTGGCTCAGCAATCATTGGAAGGACGTAATAAACCATTTCGATACACATTAGGGTGGGTAGAATAATACATAGTGTTATGTTGAAATGTATAAGGTATAGGGTGGTTTATAGTAATACAGTATATAATTTAATGTTGGGTTTATCTATGGCAGTATATAGTACGGTATATGCTCGTGTTATGTAAGAGAATAAAGTTTAGATGGAAGCATATTATATAATTTTTACGACGTAGAATTGTAATGTATTACTTGCTGTTAGTAACTCAGCTTATAGTAGAGTATAGTAAGTATACTGATGGTGCTATGCAGTTTATACTTTAGTTTTTTATGTAGTTTATACTTTAGTTTTCTACGTGGTTGTTTAGTAACTGCAGCTACATATCAACAACATTCCTTTCCTTTGTTAATGCTACTCCCTGCACCCCCCCTTGGTGCTGTTGATCCTGCATAATGCATGGGCATAATATGCCTTTGAAACCCCCCCCCCGCCCACCTCCTACGCATTTCCCATGAATATGCTAAATTCCTCTTCATATGCACATTCTTTTTTGTTAAGGCGCTCTTCCACCTCCAACCCAGTTTATATATAAGCTCCTAGCTTGGTAGTGTCTCATTCTTCACCTGAAGACGGCTGCTTGCGTTGTAGCCGAAACGTCGTGAGAATTATTTCATTTTATTATGTTTTATTTTTATTATTTTATTACTTCCCTTCTACGTGACTTTACCGAAAGAACCAAGAAGATGAACCGAACCGTTATCTATCAGACAAAATAACAGTCAAATATTTGAATACACAGGGTAACTTTAAAAAAAAAAGTGGAGCCAGAGACTCTATCCTGGATCTCATGAGTTCTGACCTAGCTAACATTGGGAAAAAAAAGGAAATAATAATTGTTTATGTAATCATGACATTGAATCGTGATAATCGAATCGCAGGGGGTGGGGTCTGGTTAATTCAGAGCGTGCGTCACTCTCAGTGACTGAGCGAATCATGGGGGTGGGTATGTCTCCTCGGCCAGCACTGCGTGTTCTCACTCGTGAGTGCTTTATAGATCTCTTGATTTTCTTGTAAAAACTGTCTCCAGGACAAAGAAAAAAGAAAAACTCCTGGATAGAGCCATGGAATTTGGAGGGTTTACTTTCGTCTCAAACCCTCGAAGATTAAGCCTGTCTGGACTGTAGGATGCAGTGTGTGGTCATTGGTGAACTGCCCAAAAACTAACTGGACTGACACTACACATTCAACCTTTATCATCCATTTGGAAAACATCCATCAAGATGTATACATCAAATAAGGGATAGAGTGTCCCTCCTGGAGAGATGTGGGCATTCAATATAACCAAGAATAGTTAACAAAAAATGGAAACTTTTATATATTGCAGAACATAAAATCCAGGTCTGATATCCCAAATACGCATTTTCTTAGCTTTTTACAGTTCTTTTTACAGGTTCGAGATACTATAACTTAATGGGAAAAGACTTAACAGCAAAAACGCCACCGCTTATAACAAGGTTATGAGATCTCCATTACAACATATCCAAAGTCTACGAAATATTATTAGCATGCAACAACCCAATAAGATGAACAACCAATACAAATTGGGAAGGGGTCGCACACCCAGCCCTTACAGAGTTGCAATGGGGAAGATTTGGAATTCAATCTGTAGAGGCAAATACTCAGCCCTCTGGTGGACCATACAATGACTTCATGGAACATACCGAACAAATCAGAGAAGTGCAAAACTTATCAACGAGTTCTCACTAGACTGTCCAAGATGACCTCCAGGCACTATTCAAAAAGAAGAATGTGTGTTTCTCACTCACCCACACATAAGAGTTTCCTCTCAAAAATAACATCTCATTTCAAAAGGATAAATGGCAGGAACCTATCCTTTCGGGCTATAAAACCGAAAAAAATAACAGCAAAAGATTCTTGTTAAAAATACATCACAGCAAGGAAAACGATCCTAAACACCTTGAAAGAATGCTAATTTCCATCCTTGAAATGTTGGCATAATATCCTGCAGCAACTAAACCATTTTAAACTATACTATTTTAGTATTTTACCAGGTAAGGCCCACTGAGCTATATAGCTCTTTTTCAGAAGCGACCTAGCCACAAATGATAGTTCAATGAAGTGGCTTATCATGTGGAAATTTATACAGTGAGGGAAAAAAGTATTTGATCCCCTGCTGATTTTGTACGTTTCCCCACTGACAAAGAAATGATCAGTCTATAATTTTAATGGTAGGTTTATTTGAACAGTGAGAGACAGAATAACAACAACAAAATCCAGAAAAAAGCATTTCAAAAATGTAATAAATTGATTTGCATTTGAATGAGGGAAATAAGTATTTGACCCCCTCTCAATCAGAAAGATTTCTGGCTCCTAGGTGTCTTTTACACAGGTATCGAGCTAAGATTAGGTGCACACACTTAAAGGGAGTGCTCTTAATCTCAGCTTGTTACCTGTATAAAAGACACCTGTTCACAGAAGCAATCAATCAATCAGATTCCAAACTCTCCACCATGGCCAAGACCAAAGAGCTTTCCAAAGATGTCAGGGACAAGATTGTAGACCTACACAAGGCTGGAAAGGGCTACAAGACCATCGCCAAGCAGCTTGGTGAGAAGGTGACAACAGTTGGTTCGATTATTCGCAAATGGAAGAAACACAAAAGAACTGTCAATCTCCCTCGATTTGGGGCTCCATGCAAGTTTTCACCTCGTGGAGTTGCAATGATCATGAGAACGGTGAGGATTCAGCCCAGAACTACACGGGAGGATCTTGTCAATTATCTCAAGGCAGCTGGGACCATAGTCACCAAGAAAACAGTTGGTAACACAAAACGCCGTGAAGGACTGAAATCCTGCAGCGCCCGCAAGGCCCCCTGCTCAAGAAAGCACATATACATGCCCGTATGAAGTTTGCCAATGAACAACTGAATGATTCAGAGGACAACTGGGTGAAAGTGTTGTGGTCAGATGAGACCAAAATGGAGCTCTTTGGCATCAACTCAACTCACCGTGTTTGGAGGAGGAGGAATGCTGCCTATGACCCCAAGAACACCATCCCCACTGTCAAACATAGAGGTGGAAACATGCTTTGGGGGTGTTTTTCTGCTAAGGGGACAGGACAACTTCACCGCATCAAAGGGACGATGGACAGGGCCATGCACCGTCAAATCTTGGGTGAGAACCTCCTTCCCTCAGCCAGGGCATTGAAAATGGGTCGTAGATGGGTATTCCAGCATGACAATGACCCAAAACACACGTCCAAGGCAACAAAGGAGTGGCTCAAGAAGAAGCACATTAAGGTCCTGGAGTGGCCTAGCCAGTCTCCAGACCTTAATCCCATAGACAATCTGTGGAGGGAGCTGAAGGTTTGAGTTGCCAAACGTCAGCCTCGAAACCTTAATGACTTGGAGAAGATCTGCAAAGAGGAGTGGGACAAAATCCCTCCTGAGATGTGTGCAAACCTGGTGGCCAACTACAAGAAACGTCTGACGTCTGTGATTGCCAACAAGGGTTTTGCCACCAAGTACTAAGTCATGTTTTGCAGAGGGGTCAAATACTCATGTCCCTCATTAAAATGCAAATCAATTTATAACATTTTTGACATGCGTTTTTATGGATTTTTTGTTGTTATTCTGTCTCTCACTGTTCAAATAAACCTACCATTAAAATTATAGACTGATCATTTCTTTGTCAGTGGGCAAACGTACACAACCAGCAGGGGATCAAATACTTTTTTCCCTCACTGTAGCAGCCAAATACTCGAAATGCATATTTATTCTAAATGTGGAGAAAAAAAACCAGAGTAACCAGAGAAAAATCCATGCTACCACGGGGAGAACATACAAACTCCAAATATACAGGCGTCATGGTTGGCATCGAACCCACGATCTCCTGTATACTAAGTGAGGTAGTTAACATCTGATATCCCAAGATGAAAACTGGCGAATTACAAAAAATATGGGGTTCTTTTCCTTAAGCTATTTACTCTGATGGAGCTCAGACGGAGCCACGCTCTGACATTGAATGTAGACATGTAAGAGGAAACACCCGAAAAGACTCCAAGATGCAAGCAGACATACGATCTCCTAGAACACGCCCCTCCATCCCTCACTTCACCATAGTTCGATCCCAAATTCTCTTTTTTGCTATTTAAAAAATAAAACACTTGTAGCTTGAATGGATAGATGTTTGAAAAAAATAAGTCACAACTTAGAAATTAATGGGATTTGGTTCCAATGTCGTATACACATCTGTAAATAAAATGTTGAAAGGCCAAACCAGTATCAAGAGCTAAATATGGAAATTGTCATTGATGTTATAACTTCTGCCTAATATGTACAGGTGACACCAAACCTACAAACTTGGCAGTGGTAACACTTGTGCCTCACAGCATGGAGTACCTGGGTTTGATTCCAAACTCGTGTGGCTTTCTGTGTGGAGTTTGTATGGTCTCCCTCTGTTCTGCATTTGTTTCCACAGGGTTCTTTGGTTTCCTCCCACAGCTAAATAAAACAACGCACAATGTAACCGGTAAGAAGAATGTAACCGGTATTGGCTGTCTCTCTGTTCCACCTCTTTGTGCTCAATCACGCTTTCACCCCTCTCGTCTCACCGCCCTTCACTGGAACAAACTTCCCCTCCAAATTAAGTCACCTCTCCACCCACTAGTTTCCACTCCTCACTCAAAATTCACTTATTGTTACGTCGAGCTTACCCCACAACCCTTTAATCTCCCCCTCAATCACCACCGTTACAGTTCCCTCTTCATATTCTCATTATATGGCTATTACTCATTCCCCATTCATTCAAACCATTCATCATCATTTACTGTCAATTTCGCTTTCACCGAATTCACGCATCACAGATTTGCCCATTGCTTTCTGTCATCTATTGTATTCACCTCATCTCCACCATTACATTCATATAAACCTGGGTTAAGACGCTAGAAAATTCTGCTAAGACTGGCAAATCACTCAATTGGCATTGCACGTAGCAATATTGCCCCCTACAGCAAACAAAACTTGGCGAGACACGCCTGACAAGAGCCTCGACTCGGGCAAGGCTCTTCCACTTGTGGACACGAGCAGTTGCCGATGGTTCATAGGCAAGCACAGCCACTAGGCCCTGCAGTGATTACCCGGTACTAATGAGCCCACTGCATTCAGAATTCCTTTCCCATACAAGGCAGCCAGCACCGCTCCAAAGCACCCCCTCCCCCCAATTTTACTCTCAATGCCCCCATGCATGCCCCCTTCCATTGGCCATCACGTCCTTGATTTCAACAGGTGAAAGCTCGTAGAGATAATGCATCTCGCTGCGTAAAATGTAACGAAACATTTGGAATGTGTTGATATTTCAAAAAATATTTTGATTAAATGCAAGAATTGTGCTTTACTTAGGCTTTTATCACCAATATTATACGTAATTTGAGGTAGGTCTTGTAAATAAAATGTTGTCATAAACTCTCCTTCACCCGAACACAGTCAATTAATAAGTGTGACGTAAAGACGTGCCCAAATGTATTTCTATTTCATTACTGCTTCAGCATACCAGTTTTATTATTACTGCTTAACAGGTCAGATCTCGAGATGTGAGTTTCTGTAAACAACCAGATGATGCCGGAGATCACTCTCCAGCAACCACACTAGTGGTGCTGAAAACAAATATGAATTGGCTGTATGGGGTCGTAGAGTCTTTACGACACACATTTTATTTACACGACCTAAACCAAAAAAACTCAAATGTATTTTGCTTTTTAAAAAATCCAGCAAAGTTAGTCACAAATTAAATGTATTACAAAAAATAGAAACGAGATTAAAATTAACCTCAGATCAGATGCTGTATCTCGCCCTGAAGCTAAACCAATGAACACACTTCTCTGATAAGTATTTGCAGTTTGATTCTGGAATGTGGCAGGGAAGTTTTGAAGCTCACCTCTAATTACATAGATTAGCACGGTTGGCTACGTACGGTGCAAAAAAAGTTCAACATACATATTCAGGTGTGCCTGTTGGTTGAGTACCCGAATTCAGCAAAGCTAGGGCAAACCCCTACTTGCTATATCACCTTTAATAACTATCTTATAACACAATTTAAACGTGCACAAATTTCACAAATCGGACACATTGTTTCATTGAGAATGTGGAGGCGAAGGGACGGAGCTCACAATCCCTTGTAAAACAAGTCTGAACCTGTGAGAGCCTGAACTGGTGAGGCACTGAACTGGTGAGAAGCTGAACAGGTGAGGCTTGACCTGTTGCTTTGGGTGGTGATTGGATGCTGTGTATGTGCGATGTGCTGTGTATCTACCATTCTGGCAGAGTTCCAGAGAGCTGCAGCAGCTAGCTGCAGCAGCTATCTGGAACTCTCTGCCAGAACGGTCCTGGTGCTGGCGTCAAGGAGCAGATGTGTAGATGTGTAAACGTGCTCTGTAAGATGCGGCAGTTTGTTGTAGTTGGTGGAGAAGGGTGGGGAGGTGTGGAGAGACACCTTGAAAGGGAGCTCTGTGGCACAGCATAGCGATGTTGTAATGTATCCGTGATTGGATGGGGAGCCAGTGAAACGCTTTTAGTGAAGCCGTGGAAGCCATATTGCCGTGCCTAATTACCAGAACTGCACTTGACAGGTTGTTTTGAAGCCGCTGTAGTTTGTTGAGGTGTTTTTATGATGTTCCAGTAAGGAACGCATTACAATAATGAAGTTGAGTGTCGACTATGCTGAAAACCGCAGAGTTTGCAGTGTCTGTGGTCAACATTGTGTGAATGTGATAAAAATCCCTGAGATGATAATTTCCACATCTTAATTGTGTTGAGGATGTGATTGTCGAGTGAGAACGTAGAATGCAAGGTGATACCAAGGGTTTGATTTGACTAATGGTGGTGCCAGCAATGAGATGTTGGTGCCTACATAAAAAATATATTAATTTCTCAGGGTGTAATAGTTGATTTCACGAAAACCAGTAATGTAATGTTGATGTACCACTGGTAAAGTTGAGTGGGCTCTGAGTGGAGGTTCAAGTGGAGTCTAATTGCATGTCACCGGTGTCGGTGTGAGAGTTAATGCCGTGACTGTTGGTCAGGTGACCACTTAGGGAGATATAGCCCGAACCAAGTAAAGGACCCAGGATGGATCCTGATGGATGCCGGCAGTGGATGTGATAGTTGAGGACTTGCTGACCTTGTCTAGGCATCTGTCACAGAGATACGATGTGAGCCACTAAAGAACTGATGTCAAAATCGGATTCCAAGAGCTCAATCAAAGTCTTCTGAATTAAAGTGACGAAGGCGGCAAACATGTCGAGGCAGACGACAGCGACGGTGGAACCAGAGTCGATAAAGACCGGGATGTCGTCAGCGATCTTGAAAGTCAAGTCTCGGTAGAGTGGGCCAGGTGGTCGACAGACTCACGAGGGCAGACAATGGGGTATTAAGCGAAGTCATCTTTGTTTCTGATAAGGATGAAGCACTCAAAGACACTTTGGAGATGGTTTTATGTATGTATATACATGGATACATACTCATGACACTATGGAGATGGTTGATGAGGCAGTCGTTTGCAGGGTCTCTGGGGGCAGAGGCAGGTTGCTTTAATAGAGGTGTCACTTGGCGAAATTTAAGCACTAGGAGGGAAAATATGGGACTGGAAAGAGGCGTTAGAAATATAAAAACCAGTATTGCAACTCTAAAAGCACAATGCTTGCTGGCCCTGGCTGGGTAGGAGAATCCTGGGGAAAGTTTTTGTGACCAGGAAAGATAATTTATAATGGGTGCAAAAGGAATGGCCGGGAATTGATCATAACAGGCCAAACGAAATGCCCTGATAGTGCAGGCGATGTTGATACGTTTGTTTCCGACCACAGCGAAAAAAATCCCACAATGTAACTGGTGTTGGCCAAACCTCCCGATGCTATAAATCACCTGCAAATCACTCAATTGGGATTACACACGTAAGAAATATCGCCCCTGCTGTGAAAACTTTGCAGATCCCTCCTGAGAATGAGTCGCGAAACTCAGTGAAGCTTTCCTGGGTAAATACATTTAAAATAATAATTAAATACATCAAATTACTGTAAAATAATTAATTTATCTTGGTCTGTGTCGGCATGACTTGTGGGGGCAGTGGAGGTGGAACCCTGGGGGGCTGCAGCCTCCAGTGAGTCCATCACCCACAAGCGCTCCTCCCTGTGCATGTCTCTTCACTCAGATTATTCGTAAATACCTTATGAGTAAATCTCTCTTCTCTCGCTTATGATGGCATATGTCTACATCGCTCCTCTAGCATCCGAATGATTCGACCAGCACTCTCCTATCGTGAACATATATATTCCTATCTATTCTGTTTTGTCTCAATGCAGCTCTATTTCATCGGAAAATCTCTATCTCTTTTAAATGCACCCCTTATCTCTTTTGTCTCCTAATTGTATCTGTCGCCATCTCTTTATATATCTTATTCTCGGTCTTATATCTCTACAACTTTAGTTCAACTATCTATCTTCTCTCATCTCGCATGTAGCCATCTCATCACTCTTCATTTCTGTTTATTACCTTCTAATCTCATCTCACAACATATCACTTGTATGTGTATATCTCATCGAATCGTACTACATCTCCATCTCTATGATTACATATCTAGCTCTTGTCCTTATCTTTCTTGCCTCATCTCACTAAATCTGTATTGCTTGTGTACATCCATTCTGTCATCTTCTTGCATCTTGAGCTCTCTGCAAAAGTTTGACATGTCACCGGTTGAACACGGATCTAAGGTATTGCCGGATTTGGGGCAGCCACAGATGACGAAGTAGGTGGGGTCAGCCTGAGAAGTGACAAAAGCATGATTTGGAGTCTCGGCAACATATGGGGTAAGGACATTGCGCATTTGAGAGAATATGCAGATGCAGGTAAGAGATCCTGCAAAGTTTAAAGAGAAGCAGAGAGACAGCCCTAGATCAATAATAACACCAAGGTTACAGATGTTCTTAGTGAGCGTAATATCAGAAGTCTGTAAGAGAATACTGGGAGGTGGATCAATACCAAAGATGGAACCGCCATGTGGGGAGGGGCGTCGGACGCAGACGCACGGTAGCAGCAGCAGGGTGCACCAGTGGTAACACTTGTGCCTCGCAGCAAAAAGGGGCCTGGGTTCGATGCCTGACTTACGCGTTTTTCCGTGGGAAGTCTGTATGGTATCCCCCCTCTTCTACATGTGTTTCCTCTGGTTTCCTCCCATAGCTAAAATAACCCACACAAGGTAACTGGTATTGGCCAAACATCCCAAAGCGAAACAATGATAAAAAAAATTACTCAATTATGATTACACACAGCAAGCGCCGCCCCCTATTGCAAAAACTTGGCAGTACCCCCCTGAAAATCTTGAAACTAGGTGACACTTTCCTGAGCAAACAAGAAAAATTATACCACATACTTACCTACAACTGTAGCACTCTCCCCAACGTCCCTACCTCTCTAGCCTCACACCTCAGTCAATCCTTTATTCTCTTCCCTGGATTTATGTCCAACCAACGTTGCAGTAAATGTAGAGTGGTTGTGATTGTTGTAGTAATCTATCACTACAGTACACTCACTGTCAATGCAAGGTTGTGATTGTTGCAGTAGTGTATTACCGCAGTACACTGTCAAAACGAGGTTATGGTTGTTGTAGTAATGTATCACCACATTACACTCACCGTCAATGTGAGGTTGTGGTAGTTGCAGTAGTGTATCACCACAGTACACTCACTGTTAATGCGAGGTTGTGGTTCTTATAGTAATGTATCACCACAGTACACTCACAGTCAATGCGAGCTTGTGGTTGTCAGGGCGGCTTTTCACTGTACCATCTACCTGACGTGTGATGTTATTTTTTGTTAGAATTATTTTAAATGTTCCTCGTTTTTATTTATGCTACATACAATGACATGTGTGGCATTTTAAGATGCTTTATAAATGTAGACGCTAAACACTGGAAATTTTATTGATGAAACCTCTCTCTAGGCATTGAATCGACAGTTATTGTTGGGACAGTTAATTACCAAACGCATGAAAAAACACTCAAGCAATCTGTACGACTGCATGATTAACCCATCTGTCCTATGTACCGTTATCCATAGAATCAGAATATTTATTTATCGTGGAGCATCTGATGAGCTATGAAGCTCTATTTCACATGTGTCCAGTAGGGGTGGGTCAGAACATTACAACAATACAAAAATACGATAGGAGTGCAAAGTATAGGAAAGATAAGTCACTAAAAATAAATTAATAGGAATAACGTATATTGGTACAAATTGCAAAAGTACAATTCCTGCCGAATTTTCAACACTAAATGCAAGCTTGGGCAAGGCAGTAAAACAAAGACAGTGCCAGACCACACGGAGACAACATGCAGTCCCTCAATAAAATTGCACATTCCAATTGAACTATCAATACCATCGATACATGGGTATCTAAACTAAACTAAATATTTTTCACTTCATCAGGTAAGGCCCACTGAGCTAGAAAGATATTTTTTAGAAGCGATCTGGCCACAAATGATAGCTCAACGAAGCGACTCATCATGTGTGGAAAGGAGCTAAATACTCGAAATACTCTAAACGCACGTTGATTCTAAATGTGGAAGGAAACACCGGAGGACCCGGATAAAAATCCACGCAACCACGGGGAGAACATGCAAACTCCAAATATACAGGCGTCAGGGTCGGGATCGAACCCACGACCTGCTGTATACCAGGCAAGGTAGTTAATAGCGGGTGGAGGCCCCGCACACACACACAGGCATGTAATCCAACAAATACGATTATACAGCAGTGGATTAGACTCAGTTCCTTGCCTACAACCTCTGGCAGTACCAGCATCAGTTCCAAGCAAAGCCTGACTGCTGATAAGACACTGAATGTCCAAACCAGTCCAGAGTTTTGCAAGTGTTGAACAAATGCTTCTGAAATTGTGCACTCTCAGATGGCCTTGTGGCTGATGGGATGCGTAAAAGCATATTGACTTGAAGCAGGGATGGAATTCCAGATGTAGCAGGCCAGATGTGAAGAAGCCATACCTGTTTACAAATTTACTCTGCCAGGGTGGTTTAGTGGTGCCGACGCAGAAGGAACTGGCAAGTGTGCCAAGTATCTGCAGGAACAGGGGCCACACTTGGAGAGCACACGGCGTCTCACTCGGCCAGGGCCTCACCGCAGATCGCAGAGCAAGTGTCAAGCAGCGGAGAATACTCCAGCAAGTGTTTCTCCAGTGCTCGCATTCTCTCCACAGATCACAGCAGAACACTGTAAACATGCCGTCTCTTTTACATGGAAATGAGAAGGCACTGCGCTTTTGGGATTCTGTAACAAAGGACTGGAAGTACCAAAGCCCGCTCGTGTCTGAAGGCTGAACGTTCCAGTATAAGAATATTTATTTATACTGGAGGATTTCGATGAGTGATAAAGCTCTTTCTTCAAAGATGTCCACTAGGGGCGAGTCAGAATGTTACAACAAACAATAAATAAAGACGATAGGAGTGCAAAGTATAGGAAAGGTAAATAACTGATTTAAAATATATACAAGTAAAACTGAACTATTTTCTTTCTTATCAGGTAAAGCCCACTGAGGTTATTTTTCACAAATTATAGTAGGCAGCATGGCGAGTGAAACGTACGCACAATCACACATTGCTGCGACCAAGTTACTTGCAAGCAACGTTGACAGCAGCTTTTGTTTAGATGGGACTGCTATGTGCAAAAGACACCGAGGGGGTGCGCACAGAGAACAGCCACAGCAAGCCAGTCGACGTCTCTGCGCAGCGTCGTTTGAACGTCATCACTTTGCACGATTGGGTTTCTCTGGACATCCTAGTTTGCCCTCTCACTAAAAAATACTAAAGGACGATAACATCCAAAAGCTGTACCTTTGAGAAAAAGGCTTGGAAACTGTGGGGTTTCCATAGATAAACAATCATTGTTATTAATATTATAAATAAAAACACGTATATGTGCTTGCTCACTGTCAAGTGATGAATGTGAATAGACAGAAACAAGATTCACTTTCTACTGCATCTGTACATGAAACTTGGCAGTGTTGTGTTTGGCATGGATGCGATTTCAAATGTTTTTGGAAGGATATTGTTGTTCTTCTCATTTTCATTGCTCTTTGGATTTGTGAAAAAGTGATAGCTCCTGTAACTGCTTTCAGACGTTAACGAATTTCCCCTGAAAACCGCTGACAGACACCTGTGTTCAGCTTGGCATGTGGGGTCCTTGCTGTTTGACACAACCCCACCACGACTGCTGGTTCCACATTGGCCGTAGCATCTCATATTTAAGCCACATATTCATAGCGGCTCGGTTACCAAGGACTGGGAGTGATGTCCGCTTTGATTTTGCAGCTCATGGGAAACATTGTTAGAATTGTGATTTAGTACGATTTCGGATTCGCGCCATGCTTATAGCGCAAGGACAGCCCTAAGGCACTTTTTGAGACAAACTGAAGCAGTTTCACAGTAGGAGGCGATATTGCACGTGTCATCCCAAATGAGTAATCATCGTGTAATTTATAACATTTGGCAACATGGACCATGACACTACATATCGGATTAATGACAAGGGCAGTCTGCTGGATTCCAGTCACAAACTGGTCACATTGTTATCAACACATCTTGAAGGTGAGGAATGTTGCACGTGCGACAGTTCTGCTATTGGGTGCATTTCACCTTGAGTTTGACAGCACTGCCAAGGATAATTTCACTCCAGTAAAAAATGCTGCCCACTGTTCACACGGCAATGGTCTGCATGCATTTCATTAAAAAAATATTGTCTCTCTGAAAGTAGTTGTAATACAAATACGTCAATTACTTCTTGTGTGTCCGTTTTGCAAGTGCATCCATCACACCTGCGGAAGGATCACATCACTTCCCTGCGTTGTGCAACCATGGCTATATTTTGGCAATGTGCATAAATGGCGGTCGACCCAAACCTGTCGATCAAGGACGATCTAAACTGCATCCCGCGGCCACGTCTGGGATCCTGAAAGCCGTTGTAGAACCACGCGCAAACTCTGCATGACACGAGCACGTGGGCTTCAAGCAACAAGTCCCACAAAATGTCTGATCCCCAACCCCACCACCACACTGCCTGGCTTCCAACTTCGATAGGCAACGCTTAACCGAACCAGCACAAACAACCAATGCACAAGTGGTAAAAAAAAAAATCAAAGACTCACCTGTGTGCAACTCTGGTGCTAAACTCCAAACCATTGACTATAACTCCACACTGCCCCAAGTATACATGTGATGGCAGTGGGTGATTCTGCAATTCTACCAACTCTCAAACCATTAATTGAATGGCAAAATCATTCACAAATGATCATCTGATGGTTGCTCTATATAGGCCATAGAAAAAAAGAAGACATGGCGATTTAAAACTGTATCAAAGAAGTGAATTTGGCGCACAACAAAAACGTACCAGAGTCGTCTTAAATTTCCACGATGGTGCCAACAGCATCAGCCACAACTCTGATGTAAGGAGCAAGAAAATGAACGCAGTTCCTCTCCTTGGCTCGACCGCAATGCCAATCTGTTAAAGTATTTTTAGTAGCCGGTCACGTGACTTCCCCTTAATGATGGTGCGGGCAATCGCCTGCCTGCCATTGAGTCCTGCGGTGTGCTGGCGCCCCCGACAAGCACAAGTTACTGTGTCGTGCCCACACTGTGGGTTCACATGAGCAGGTCTGAGTTCACGAGCTGTGCCGATGCAGAGGATTTCAGAGTTCGGGTATGTACAGCATACACGTTACCCTCTTATTTAAGCAATGGCTTGGCTTTGGCTCAAGTGAGCAGGCTCAAAACTATGGTTAAGTTGAATCACTATGGATCTGAGCATAATCCGAGCCAAGCTCAGAATATCCATGAGCCGGGTCTGAGCCAGGCCTGAGCCAAGCCATGGCCGAGCCAATCAGTAAAAGATAAAAAAGTATTGAAGAGTACTTCCCTGGGTGAATAAATGCTCCTTAAAAATGTTACGATCGGGAGGTGATCAAGGCTAATGCGGTTGATGCCACCACACGTCACCATTGCCTTCTTCCCTCTTGCTTTATAGGACAGTTGTAAAGTTGACAGCTGCTCCCCAAGGTCCACTCTCAAGAGTATCTTACCATCTGGCGATAATGTCTGCCCCCTCCAGTGCCCTTCTTGGTGGCCTGCCCTCCTGCAACCTGCACGTGTATTCCTAGCATGGCAACTTCAATTATTCTACATGCTTCATAAATCCCCTGCCGGACGAGGGCCTCCTTATATTGTGTGGGTTGTGGTGGTTACGTGACCACACTTCAACACGGTAGTCAGTGCGGGTTAGTTTAAGGAAGATGGACCCATGGCCTGTTCAGATATCATTCACCGTTGATGTTAACCATGGCAGGGAAGTAAACTTGTGTTTAATTAAGGGTGTGCATTGGTAACACTCGGACCTTGCAGCAGGAAGCCCCTGGGTCAGATTCCTGAGCGTTTGTATGTTCACCCACTATTTTACATGGATTTCCTATGGATTCTCCAGTTTCCTTCCATAGCTAAAAAAAAGCCCATTGGAACTGGTATTGGCCAAACATCTCAATGCTGGAAAATTACCTGCAAATTATTTAATTGGGACTACACACTGTAGCAACATTGTCCACTAATGCGAAAAAACTGGGCAGGATCCTCCAGAAAAAGAGTCTATCGACTGAATGAGGCCTTCCTCGGTAAACAAGCAGAATAATTACAAAAAATACCTGGTGAGTGAAAAAACTGTTTTCAATACACACATACCATTTTTGCAGTGGCCAAAATTATTTTACTGGAGAAAATTACCCTTGCTATGAGGCAAATTGTGCCACTCAGCCCACTCCGTATTGCTGTTCTGGCTCTGCTCTGATATTGTTGTTCTTTATTTTATAGCTATGTTTGCGATGAGCTTCAGACTTGTGTGATACTTTAAGTGAGAGGTATCAGGATTTTTAGTTGAGTAGCGATTTGCAAAGGTGTAGTTTGTTGGCTACTTCATTTAATGTCATTCTTGATCGTATTTTCTAAAACTGTAAAAGGTAAAAGACAGCAAAACATTCGGCAATCACAATAGGTCAATTAATCTTGAAAGACGAGTACGTGGGGAAGGCAGGTTTGTACAATATAACTTTAGCTGGTGCACTGCAGATTTTGTTTTTGGTGAGAATGCATATTGGAGAATTAATGTGTGTAAATCAAGCCGATGGTAGCTGTTAAGAACAGGGCTAATGCCTCTTTAGCACAGGTGTCAGTAGGAAGTGTGAATGTAAGGATGCTGGAAGACTTTGCATGTAGTAATATGGATAACGCAGTTGGTTGTGAGAATGTATTTTCGTGACAAACTGCGAGCAGGGGTCCATGTTGGACTATATAACACCCTGGAAGAAGAGAGGCCAGCTTGAATAGCAGTGTGCCAACAGTTGCCAAAACAACCAATTTTTCTTCAAGGTGTTCATGACCAAGTCCAACCTGGTCTCTGCTAAGGCCATACAACTGATACTGCCCTTTTTAGGAGATTATCTTCTATTTAGGATTCATATTGCGCCCTTTCAAGATTGTCTCCTCGTGAATTCAGACCATGCCCGCTTAACCTCGTGGATCTCCGAGAACGCACTGCCGCTATTCACACCACTGAGCCGCCCCAGCCTCCGTGAACACCTTAAATACTATTGGATCATTCTACGTCAACTCCAACAAAATTCTGGGAGATTCCCACATCAAGCTTTGGATTTTATGTTGTTGTAGTGGAAGATACGGATAAGATATACTATACCAAATAATTAAGATACTCTTCGGTTCTTTCGGTAAAGTCACGTAGGTATAAAATTTAATAAATCACGTTTCGGGCGCAACACAAGCATCCGTCATCAGGTGGGAAAGCATGGTCTGCTTCTGAGGCAGATCAAATAATTAAGCTCAGTGAAGAATTTTCACTCAGCACTCACCTTTAGCAGGCCGAAGTTCTTGCATTGGCTAGCAGCAACATCACTAAAGTGACTGACCAGCCTCATACCTGGGAGGCTCTCGTAAATGTAGCCGATTACAACTTTGATAAAAGCATGAACAGTGATAGGAACATGCCACAACGAGTCACTGACAAGAGAGATACTCATGTACTGGACTTTGTCCTATTTGAGATATTGGCCTGTAAATGGGTGAAGGGTGACCTATCAGTTGTTCCAGTGAGGTCCCTCGATTACATCTTGGACAATGAATCAGTAGTTTTCACTAAGGCTGTGGCATCTGTACGACTGACCTCGCAAGAACAGAGGAAGGGTGGCTTGCGACATTTTGACTTATCATGACCAGGTTGCACCCACGGTCAGAATGATCCCACTGGTTAAGTGTGCCGATGTCCTCATCCCCAAGTCAGCTTGTGTGGATCTGGACATCAGGTCGTCACAGAAAGCTTCACGACCCGGACATTTATCACATCGATGCTTCATTCAGTTCCTGCCGATACTGCTTCAGCTGCGCAGCTGTACCACGACACCAAACCTCGTCCGCATTTCTTCCACGAATAAAAATCACTGTGAGCAATACTTCAGCCCAGTATCTGTGGGTTTTTAAAGATTACCAGGCAAACTCATCATATTACCTGTGGATACTATCACAGACAAAATAAGTTATAGTCGCTCATATGATGAGAACTTCTCTCTTACTCAAATTGTATCATCCACCAAAAGTGCCACTCACATCAGAGATGCACAGCAATTCCATTGCAAAATTGGTTCAAAACTCACTCTTGATATACTGTTGCCCCATGACGTGATTTATCATATCTCCGCACCATTTGTTAATTAAATGCAAACACAATACAATTGGATTTCAATATCATTGAAGAGGCTTTTATATCCCTAAGACTTGCTTAATGCGACCAAGATGACATGTGTAACCTTTATGAGCCCTAAGGTTTTTTCCAAATTGTATCCTTGTGCAATATCATACGGCTCCACTGACGAAAATGTTACAGCCTATAGATATAAATTAAAGTACAGTATATGTATATCTATAGGTCCATGCCTCGTATCTTTACGTTGTTGTATATTCCTGCATGTTTAGATATCTGTCTATACGTCTTTATATGTCCATACATCTATCCATGTCTGTTTACGTGTATATTTGTACATCTTCGTCTTTCTATCCGTAAGTTAATGTTTTGTATACCTCCATGTCTGTATTTTAGATGGCTGTTGGTATGTCTATATGGTTGTCTTTGTCTGCTTGTCTCTACGCATGTCTCTTATCTGTGCTGGCTGTAAGGAACCCCGCATGTCAGCGAGGGTGAGGAGCCGAGTCGCCTCGCGTCTTCCCGGAACTCCCCCCACTCCATAGACACGAGGCGGCCAAGTGGCCCCTCAGCCAGATAGGATTTGGTGATGGAGATCTTGGTGGTGTAATTGACGGTATTGGTGGTCATGTGGCAGTAATGTAGTTGTGATGATTATCGTGATGTGGTAAAGTGGAGATGTGGCGGCGATGATGTGGCGGTGTTGGTGGTAATGATTGTGTTCATGGTGTTGCGGTAATTATGTGATGCGGTAGTGGTGATGGTTGTGGGGGTGTTGAGACGCGGGTGTACGCGTCACGCAGGGAGAGGTGATAACGCAGCCGCCGCTCCCTTTGCCACCTGCGGCCCACGTCAGGCGGCGTTGGAAGTCGCCTCGCCAGCCCTGGCGACTGTCTTACAGCAGCGCGACGCGCGAGCTCCTTTTCAGGCGCGAACGAGAGGCTTGTAGAACCGCGCTCCGCCTCTGGAGCCGCCGCGCAGAGCGCTCACCTCTCACGCCGTTGCCTCTCACGCCACAGTCTCCTCCGCCTCCTCCTTCTCACGCCAATCGCCGCCGCCGCCTTCTCGCCTGTCGCCGCGCCGTATCGCAGCAGGTAGTGAGTGGAGAGAGGCCGCGGGCGGGGTCACGTGCTGCGGGCGGACACGAGGGGCGCCATCTTGCCGAGGGGAAGCCGCCAGCGTTCACCAGTCGCGCGTTGCGGGTTGGTGACGTGTGCGAGAGGCAGCCTTCCCCTAGAAACATGGCCACCGGGACCCCGCCCCGCGCAACCGACGTGTAAACACAGCGGCCATCTTATCTGGGGGAGAAACGCTTTTTAATTAGAATCTTTGTTGATACAGAACTGGGGGGAATCCGATGAGATGTGCAGCTCTTTTTCAAAGATGTCCAGTAGGGGCGGGTCAGAAAGTTACAATACAAAACACGATAGAAGTGAAAAATATAAGAAAGGTAAAGAAATAAATCTAAAATAAACAACTGGATGTATTTTATCAGGCAAAGCCCAGAGATATACTTTTTTTCAGAAGCGACCTGGCAACAAATGATAACTGAACGAAGTGGATTCTCTTGTGGAAATTCATAGCAGCCAAACACTTTCAATAAGCCGTCAACAACACATAGGAAATTCGAAAGTAGTTATTTGCGCATAGTATTTGCATATGTAGTATATTACGCCGTGCTTATACTTGTACAATACACACGCAAAATGTGTAATCAAATCGCAAAAGACAACACGAATGTCAGCACGCTGTGCATGTCAACATGGCGTGACCACTTGTATTGGGTGCACCACAGCCGCGGTGAGACAGAGTGGGTATTACAATACGACCAATTCCAGGGAAGGAGACCAATTCCCTCGAGAGCTCCCTCCGCCAGCAGTGGTGCGAATGAAAAAATTGCCTTCAACTTTGAACTGAACAGTATGTACGTACATGTTGAATTTATTTCGCACCGTACGTAGCCAACCGTGCTCATCGGCGAGGGAACTGCAGGGCAACCACCGGTTCTTGACTTTTGGAACTGAAAAAGCTTTATCTGATAATAAAAATAGCTTAGTTTTATTTGTATATATTTAAGTGCTTTGTTTACCTTTTCTCTACTTTGCACTCATTATGTTTTTGTGTTGTAACGTTCTGCTCTGCCCCTCCTGGACATCTATGAAAATAGCTTTAAAGCTCATCGGATTCCTCCAGTGTAAACATTACTTTGGTTCTGGAAACCGGTAATCAACTTTGAAACTCGAGTTCACAACTGCTCGGTTTTATCGTGACCACGTGCCCAGCCCCCCCCTCTCTCGCGGGCGCGATGACGTGACGTCATCACGCGGTGGCGTGCCGTCATCACGCGGTGCGAGGTAAGGACGCGATGGCCGCGCTTGAGGGATCGGGCTCCGCTTTTTCCTCCCCTCGTCTCCTTGCTGCTGCCGCTGCTCCCTCCCACCCGTTGCTGTTCCCGCTCCCTGCGCCGCTGTCCTCGCACGCGTGAGCTGCCCCGCTCGCTGTGGCGCTGCGGGGGAGATGTGCGTTGTCTGTACTCGAGTTTGGTGTCGTGGTGGTGTAGCCGCCGCGCCGTTGCTATGGTAACGGACGGCGTTTACATTACCTCGGGGAGTGGGAGAGTGAGAGGGCGTGAGGGAGAGTGAGGGAGTGGGTGAGCGTGAGGGAGTGAGAGAGCGTGAGGGAGTGGGAGAGCGTGAGGGAGTGAGAGAGTGATAGGGAGTGAGTCAGTGAGAGGGTGGGTGAGCGTGAATGAGTGAGTGAGGTCTTGTGAAAGAATGAGTACGCGTGAGGGAGCGTGAGTGGAGGGAGTGTAAGAGAGTGAGGGTGAAGGAGTGATTGAGCATCAGGGATGAGCGTGGGTGAGGAGGCTCGTGAAGGAACCTACTGGGCAGTTAGAGGCAGTCGCCCTACAAACAACAGCGGAGGGCAGAGGAGCGACGCTCACAGCGACGAGCGAAGCGCCGGGCGACTAAAATACAGCAAGTTGGCACAGTAGGGAGCGCAGATTATGCATCTGGGTTTGTCCCGTGCTCTGTCAGCGAGTCTTAGACACTCCAGGTGGCCTCAAAGTGTATGTAGCCTGGCACAAGCGATATAGTGCGTCACCGCCACTTAGTGGCGAACGGCGATTGTTTTTGGGAGTGGGCTCGAGTAATTGGAAGGCAAGCTCATTAACAACCCTAGGAGGTTGCTAGACTTATGTGCAGCCCATAGGCTTGTAATCACAAATACGCTGTTCCGGAATCGGCGCATCCACACAACATCATGGATGCACGCAGGGTCCAATCAAGAACATCTGCATTGATGGAAGCTGATCTGCCTACTGACCATTGGCTTGTCATCCGTAAGATATGCCTGACTCTACCCAATGTATTGTTGTTGAGTCTGACACTGGAGGTTAGCCAGGTCCTTGTTACGATAATTATATATATATAATTATATATATATATAATTATATATGTGTTATGTCCAGAGCCACTAAGCGATCCTTGCAATTGCAAAGGGCCCCGTGGCCAGCAGAGGGCCCCCTAGAGTCACTGCTAGCTCGTGGGTGAAAAAAATCATACATCAAAGGGGCCTCAAACCAAATTTTGCTTAGGGCCCCCAAAGGTCTAGGGCCGGTTCTGGTTATGTCTATTTAACCTGCAGTGTAACAAATGACACTTGGCGAGCAATCTTTTTTAGTCCTTTCATATTTGGCCAAACATTGTTGCATTATCTTATTGATAAAGAGCAATGGAGGGGAAAATATTTAATTTCACGGCTAATATACAGTATAGCAATAATAATTTGGGTGAACCAATATTTTACATGTTTATTTTTTTAAATTTATTTTTACTGGAATATGTGTTTAGTTTGTTGACCTGCACCGATTAGAACGGTTGGCTACGTACAGTGCGAATTAAGTTCAACATACATACGTAAATATTAAATAATTTACACCATCCTTCAATATCGCTTTTGTAGTAATAATTATTAGAGAGGTGTATAGAGCAGTCATAGTTGTAGCAACTACTGTCTTAACCTGATTCATTTAATCATTGAGGCTGATTGGTAAAACAATGCAGATAGTAGCCATACTGGGAGAGCATGCAGACCCCGTGCTGCAGCTCATTGCTGGAGTGATCCAACCATTGCTTCCATGCAATTAGGTATAATATTGAGCATGCAGGACTCCAGGCCCTTATATACACAGAGATGTGACCTTCTGATGTTGATGGCGTTTTTATGTTCAGCATGGATGCAAGCAGCAGGAGTGCCCCGCTTTCCAGGCAGCCTGGATCAGCTCGTGTGTGGATTGTGGATGACCGTAGCGGGAGCGCTGGGGAGGTGAATCCAGATCCACTCTGTGCTGCGTCACTGGAGCCCGTGGAGGCGGCCGTGGAGTGCCTTACGCCTACACACCTGGTGAGAAGGTGCCCGGTCACGCGTATTTATCGCTGTCCCTTTCACAGGCTTAATAAACCACTCCAATTTAGTGCTCAGCACTTATTATTCTACGTATTTACCCAGGGAGGCCCCATTGAGCCTCAATACTTTTTCAGGACATTCCTACCAAGTTTTCTCAGCAGATGGCAAAGTTGCTATGTGTAATTGAAATTGGGTAATTTGTAGGAATATTTTCAGCCTCGGGGTGTTTCTTTAGGTTTGGGAAGGAACTGGAGACCCTGGAAAAAAATTATGAAGAACAGGGAGAGAACATAAAAACTCCATACAGAAATTCGCCTGAGTGGGAATGTGAACCCAGGTTAATTTTACTGTGAGGCATACTCGTCACCACTGCACTGCCCTACTCCCAGTTTTGTTGTAGTTTTGCAAAGTACCGTATTTTCCCGCATATAGCCCGCATACGCATATAACCCGCAGACGCATATACTCTGCAAAAATAGTGTTTTGTGTAAAACATTTCGGATAGCCCGCACCTCCATATACCACGCATGCATTCATATCTTTAACGTCGTTACCGCAGCTTAATATTAATACAAAGTTTACATTTGTAATACATTCCACTATCAATTGTTAACATTAAAAGCATAATGTGCACAAAGAAAACAAACTAACCGGAAACGAGTGAACTTAAAAACGTAAATAAGTAACAAGTAAATATGCAATAAATAAGTAACACATAACTGGTAGTTAAGTAAGCGTACTGTTAGGCTTACCAGCATTTGAGCTCATCATATTTCAGCTACTGGACCGGTAGTTACCCCTGTACAGTTTTAGCACTGGTAGATTGTGCACTGCGCAGACAATAGCGGCACTACGGTAACGCTATTGCCTCTTGGCAACAAAGCCATTGGAAGTTTGAAACAAAGCTCATGGTCACGACTGTATAGTGCTCAGCTGTAAGCAGCGGCCTAAGGGACTCAGCAATTATGATTCCGCGTCTGGTAGACGCTTGTTAAGGCCATTTCCATTGTGCAATCCATAGCCTCAGCTGAAACTTTCGCACACCCCTACAGCCACTGAAAGTATTACCGTAGTTTACGGGCAAATGTAAACATTGTACAAACAATTCGAATCATTTAAAACCCTGATAACATTTGCAATGTTTGTATTAGTGGTTTATTCAGCAGTGCTTTAGTCAAAGTTTACTGTTGCATAGTGGATAGTCCTACCATGAACAAATTAAACGAGTTATGACATGTCACACGTGTAAAATATTTTTGGGATAGCCCGTACCTCCATTTACCCAGCAGGATCTTGTTTTATTTGTAAAAGTGGTATACCCTGCGGGTTATATGTGAGAAAATACGGTATTGTTGATAGCCGCCTCTCTTGTTTTAAGTGGAGTTCCTGTTGGGAAGTCCAGTCATTATTTATATTAATTTATTTCCCACAAAAACAATATTTAGTTTTTAAGGAATAGTTCTCATTAGTTAAACAGATAAGTATATTAATTGGTTAACGCTATCTTTGCAGAAAATGGTTTATACACCATGAATATAATCTTCTATAACTTATGTGCCCTAGTTCTGTGTCGTGTATGTGTGTGCGAGTCTGTGTGTATGGAGAGCACTGGCTCAGTAGTTTACACACTGTGCTGACATCTTTGATAACCAAGTTTAATTCTTGGTCATGAGAAACAACTGTCAATTGGTGTCTGTAGGTGACCATGCCCCCCCACTTAATGCAATTTTAAATCAGTGAAGTAGCAATGTGTCCGCGTCAACAATAGGTAAAACATAGTCTTGCAAATCTGATGCTGGCCTCACCTTTCTGTTGTGATGGCTTTAATAAAGAGGCACTGGCTGGCATCGCAAGCCATATGGATAAACTAGCCTCTGCCATGAGAATGTGTTAACATCTTGCCACATTTCCAGGAGATCGTGGGTTCGATTCCGACCCTGACGTCTGTATATTTTAAGTTTGCATGGTCTTCCTGTGGTTGCATCGATTTTTCTCCTGGTTCTCCGGTTTTTCCTTACACATTTAGAAACATGCATTTTGAGTATTTGGCTGCTATAAATGTCCACATGATAAGCCACTTCATTGGGCTATCATTTGTGGCCAGGTCGCTTCTTAAAAAGAGCTATATAGTTCAGTGGGCCTTACCTGGTAAAATAAAAAAAAATGTTAATAGTTACTTAATTTCCAAAATTGCTTCAGGGCTGCCAACACAGAAGGTTATCTGTACCATTTCTTTGTTGAACACCTTCAACACCACACTTCATTTTCAACAGTGCTTCCCTGAATCGATGAAACAAAAATGACGAATATCTTCCCAATGTTTGAGAATATGTGTACAGCCATGCGTTGCACATAACCTGCTCACCAATGTAGGAACGTGTATGAAAATGGAATTTCCATCATTGGCCCCACTGATTCAGGATTGGCAATGGAGGTGAGCAACCAATGATTTTAGAAGGGGGACTATTAAAATAATTATGAAAATCCAAATGTTCTTAGTTGATTACACCAGTATTTTACAGCACTAGATGTAGAAATGCTGAGATACACTCGAAACATGCCCTCTCAGTTTAGCTCACCAAAACAAACTTAAACAGGAATTCTGCAGCAATTATCAAAGTGTTATTACAGCATTTTAAATGCTTTATAATGTCTCGATGCTCAAAGAGCCAAGTGTTAAAAAGCACTCGGATTTATGTTGCTCCCTGGGCGAAGTACGCAGGGAGCAGCCTTAAAAGCCCTAACGCAATGTGCTCTACATCAGCCAATGAGAGCATATTGTTATATCTCTTACCTCATCCTACCGCAGCCCCCCCCCCGCATCAATTATTCAGCATGGTGTGGGTTATTGTCCTAGTAATTTAGAAGGGTGTCCTCTCTATATCCGGACACTCCTTGACCCGGTAATTGTAGGCATGACCTCAGGGATTTATGGAAACGGTGTGATGTTGAAGAATTGCCTGGAGGTTCAGCGCCCTTACTCTCAGCCCCTGGTGCATTGGTTCAACCCCTGCATCAGTCCTCTATGTACAACCAAAAGCAACTACTATGTGAGAACCTGCAGCCCTGTTGTCTCCATAAAGGTGCCCCCCCGCACCTTCCTCCAGAAGTCATGATTCAGCTTCATGATTTGAGTCAATAATTTTTTTTATAGTATCATGTTTACTATGTCGATTGTGTTCACATTTTTCTCTCTATTTGTAGAGTGTTGCATGCTTCATTGGCATAATGTGTAGTGACTGTACTTGTCATTGTATGGTGCCGGGCTTGCGAAGTCACGGCCGGTAACGTCATTACGGGCAGCCCGGGTTATGGGCTGCAGTACCAAATCTAGCAGTGGTTGAGTGAGCGCTGGTTAGCGCGGAGGCACCGGCGAGCAGTGTGCGGTGCTGGCTCCCAGTGAGGGACCGAGAGGGAGCGTCAGCCAGCCAGGGTTACTCTGGGGCATGACACTGGCTGACCTGTTGTCACGTGACTGGACGATACTGGAGGGGGGCCACCTGTGGACGGGGGCCGAGGGGCAGTCACGTGGTTCCGAGGGGCTCTCGGGAACATTCGAGAAGGAGCTCGAGAAGCCTGGAAGGTGGGCGGGGCTGATGGCGGAGCCAGCCCCAGCCCGGGAGCAAATAATGAGTGCTTTGTGAGGAGCTCGGGGTTCTTCAAGTGTTGGTGTTGGACGATCCACGTCAGGGAGAAGAAGCCTCTAGCCACACGGTCCGGGACCCAGCTTGTGGTCCGGACCGGGATAGCAAACCGTGTCTAGTTCTGCCGTAGCGTGGTTAGATGAGCATTCGAGACCCGAGGGTAGTTCGTGTTACGTCTGCGACTCAGTTGGACTCACTACAAATGTAACATGAGCACATCATTTGTATGTAATTTTCATAATTTGTTTATTTATTATCACACCCACAGTTCAAAGCATATATTGTGAGCGTATTAATCAATTTAACTTTTTTAGTCAATGTATCATTGCATTCCTAGCATGGATGACCTTGCCCACAACACTAATAACTGCACACGTAAAAGCAACATGCAAGTCTAACATGCTCAATGAAGCTTATCCCATTGCCACACTTCATGGTCTCTGAATGTAACGATCCACCTAGCTTTTATACCAAAACCGATCTCATCGCTCTAGCTCAGCAGTGGCTGTCCTCTCAGGTATGTTTCATCCTTTAGCTGCCATTCCATCGTTAGGCTCGGCAGTTGGCTATCATCCCATATAGCGACACGTCCTGCCCAAGTAAATTTACGTGCATCCCTCGATATATGGAACAGATACATTCCTGAAAAGATGTATGTTATTTGTTTACGCGTGTAAGAAACATTCAGCCTTAAGCTGATTTCCATGAATGACCATGGGGGACCTTTGTGAAAAAAAGATAATTTACACCAGATAAATCATAATATTGCAGACACATCTTGGTTCTTTCGGTAAAGTCACGTAGAAGGGAAGTAATAAAATAATAAAAATAAAACATAATAAAATAATTCTCACGACGTTTCGGCCACAACGCAAGCAGCCGTCCTCAGGTGAAACCAGGTCTGTCGAGGCGACAGCATCTGAATGAAACAGTACACGTGCTTGGAGCATATATATAAGCTGGGTTGGAAGGGGGTGGCGAAAGGGCGCATTGACAAAATAATTTGCATATCAAGAGGAATTTGCATATTTATGGGAAATGCAGGTATGTGATTAGAACTACTTTTGTCCGTGCATTATGCAGGATTAGCAGCATCCAAGGGAGGGGATATGGAAAATGCAGGTATGTGAATTAGTGCTACTTTGCCCATGCATTATGCAGGATTAGCAGCATCACAGGGAGGGGATAGGGATAGCATTAATAAAGGGGTTACCATAGTGTAGATGCTTGCCCCGAGCTCTCATACTCTGATGGTGCATTGTCTTTGAGTTGTGCGCCTTTTGGCGTCATCTGGTCCAACCCATATGAGACTAGGCTCTAAGGAAAGCTGTCTCGGGTGTGGATCAATCAACTTTAAGGACAGTGCACATTATCAGAGTTATGTTCTTTTGTTTGTATTATGACTGCAGGTATTGCGGTCTATGCAAACATGACTCCTTGTAAAAAGGTGTCAGTTTTGTTGCCAGATAGAAGGGTAAAGAACCAATTATCAAAGGGAAGAAGTGTTAATAGTATGTAGCTGCAGTAACTAAAACCACCACGTAAACAACTAAAGTATAAACTACATAGTATCATCATTATACTAAATATACTCTACATTAAGCTGAGTTACTAACAGTAAGTAATACATTACAATTCTACGTCGTAAAAAATATAATATGCTTCCATCTAAACTTTATTCTCTTACATCACACGAGTCTACACCGTACTATATACTGCCAGAGACAAACCCAACATTAAATTACATACTGTATTAATATAAATCTTATACATTGTAATATTACACTATCTATTATTCTACCCACCCTAATGTATATCACACTGCTGTATATTCACTATACAATTACGATACTATATATTACTTTGTAATTTGTATTAAGCATATACATTTTTATACTATTTGTTATTATACATTGTACCGTTGACCGTCGTGTGAAAGATACTAAGAGGAAGAAACAAAATATGTCAATGCAGCGGAGCAAAGAATCCATTCCCTGCTGAGAATACGATCCCCCCCCCCCTTCCAACCCAGCTTATATATATGCTCCAAGCACGTGTGCTGTTTCATTCAGACGCTGTCGCCTCGACAGACCTGGTTTCACCTGAGGACGGCTGCTTGCGTTGTGGCCGAAACGTCGTGAGAATTATTTTATTATGTTTTATTTTTATTATTTTATTACTTCCCTTCTACGTAACTTTACCGAAAAAACCAAGAAGATGAATCCCTGCAGTCACGAAAGCTTTAAATCGAAATTGCAGACACATTTGAGGAAAACAACATTCATTGCATGCACCATTCAAGTAACACTGGCAAGTAACACAGAAATATAACATCAAATTGCATGGGGTACACTAACCACACGTTCAAGAAAAGGGATAGCTTAAAATTAATGAAGGAGTTTAATAAGGCCAGGGAAGGGAGGGATTGTTGTCCATAAAGTGAAATTCCATATATTGAACCCTATTTTCCCATTGACTTCCATTATATTATTGGAGTTGCTTACCTACTGAAAAGAAATTAGCCCCCAAGATGTAATAAAATCACACTTAAGAATGCAGCAAACCTTTTTTAAGCACATCGAGATTTTTTTTCAGAATCATAATATTTATTTATACTGGAGGAATCTGATGAGCTGTAAAGCTCTTTTTTCACAGATGTCCAGTCAGGGCAGGTCAGAAAGTCACAAAACACAATCGATACATTATTAATACTTCTCAAAAGAAATTGTAAACTAAAAATACTGCACAGTACTTACATCCAAGGTAATTGCTTCACGGTCTCTTTTTGCTCTTCCGCTACCACTTTCACTTAATGGCCACGCACACCACATGGAGCAGTGTGAAATGCGCGCAAGGAGAAACGACAGACATGGTTCGACTTTTTCCCCAAAAAATGTATAACTGAGAGATTCTAAATTTCGTAAATGCGAATTTAAATTAACGTATATCGAATTATTTCCCTAATTTATAAGTTGCGTTTTAGCGAAATTTTTGCGAGGGATGACTGCTATTTTCACATTCAGAATCAGAATATATATCCTGGAGGAATCTGATGAGCTTTCAAGCTCTTTTTCACAAATGTCGAGTAGGGTGGTGTAATAACAAGCAATAAAAAAATATAGGAAAGGTAAACAAATCAATATACAAATAAAACGAAATTATTTTGTATCTTACCAGGTAAAGCCCACTAAGGTATTAACTTATTTTTCAGAAGCGACCTGGCCATCAATGATAACTCAACAAAGTGGCGTTTGTGGAAATTTACAGCAGCAAGATAATGTAAAAAATCTCAATGCATGTTTATGATATCTCTAACCTGCATGTTTTCTCTTATTTCATGTGTTCCTCTTTCTGTCTCTTAATTCCAAGCATGCATCTTTGTGCATTTTTCAGCTGTTTCATTTTATTTGTCAATGAAAGCATTCATGAAGAGAAAAATCTTTTTATAACACCTGCTACGATGTATGGATTGTAAACATGGACAAAGAGAATGCAACAAAAGCTGAAGAGTGTTTTTTTTGCATTATCGCCAAGTGATGTTTGCTGTTTTAATACAACACAATTCGGTCGCAGATCTCCTGATTATCCTTTTAGACTGATGGGACAAATGTGTCTAGGGAGCACAGCACATTTCACATCTCACACTTCACCTTTCTCCCTGTGATTTGATGGATTTTCATAATTATGGGTCATGATTCAATACAGAAAAAACCTAAGAAGAGGAAATGAATTGCTATTTGTCTAGTTTGTATTGTCTCATTTACTAGTTACATTTACGTGTAATTTTCATGAATGATGTTCAAACACCAAATATCACCAATTATAAGGCATCGAGTCTGCGAAACCACACGTGGTAAAAAATGCGAATTAATATTCTGTAATAATGAATGCATCGTCCTTGAAACTGATTGGTCTCCACCAGAGACAATCCTACTTTATTGCTTGTCTCACTCGTGATAGACCAAAGGCCACCAAAAGGTGAGTAGAACAAGGCAAATGCAAACACCAACGCAATATAATTCTGGTTCAAAGTTATTACGATGCCTTGTAATTGGTGTCTATTTTGTGTTTGAGCATATTAACACTGCATTTCCACCTGAAACGGTAAAACCTTTTTTTAGCATTGAATACACATATGGTAGTTATGTAAACTTCATCTTCCAGCTGAGCCTGTTGAAACAATAGAAACATGGGAAACTCGCGAGCTGTAAGCTGAGGGTAGAGAATGGATGTGTTGCAGCAGGGAGATTAGTGACGAAAGTGGCCTGGTGCTGCAGGTTCCTCCATGCCCTGGAGACATAATTCACTTAGCGTGCACAATGGTGCATTCCTTTCTGAGAAAAATGATTGCTCAGTTTGTGCCAGAGTTTTAATGCAATATGGGCTGTCTCGCGCATGCATTAAAGGGGTTTCTGAGAAAATGAAGACTAGTGCATTGATTCTTGCTCATTCTTTAATTTCTTTATTGACGTATTTAGTTAATCTTTGGAAAGCTCTTAATGGTTATGCGATGCAATGTCTCATTTACAGTGTGGCACAATGTCACGTGCCGTTTTGTACGATTAATGGGATTGTGTTATGGGGAGTAGCGGTACTACTCAGCTGTCCGTGCTATCCAGGTTTAAATTATGGCCATGATGCACAACACCATTGACAAATGAAACATAAACAAGGTCTGGCATGAGGCCTGTTTGTTTCAGCCGAATTCGAGGCTCTGGTGCCTTCGTGTCATTACTACTGAGTTGGCTAAGCAGTATTCGGTGTTTGCTGTAAATAGTGAAAAAAATTATGACTATATACTGCCAATGAAGTTGTCAAGTGGCAGATATGCGTAAAAAATTATCATGATTTGTGTTTGATTAAGCACGCTTTATGTCGGAGCGTCACTGAGTGCTTTACACAAGACAAGCAACTTATCTTCATATCTCATCTCGGCACATTTAAAAGGGCACCCCATCTGCAAGTGGGCATGAGTCTGCCAACAGGGGGCGATGATTACGATGGGTAATTTTACACCACACAATGGCCTAATTTATAATAATAATGAATGGGAAACTGTAATGTCCACTGTGAAGCATATTGCATATATGCCATGGTCAATACATCCCAGAGGTCGCAACCGGGTACCCGATACCCGTACCCTACCCGATACCCGGCTACCCGTACCCGGCCGGGTACGGATAGCCGTTTGCGATCCTGGTGCAGCCGGGTACGGGTAGGGAATCAAAACCTGTTTGCGACCTCTGATACATCCGTAGAAGTTACAACCCAGCTGGACATTGGTCTAGAACAGGGGTGGGCAAACTTTTTGACTCGCGGGCCACAATGGGTTCTGAAATTTAACAGAGGGGCCGGGCCAGGAACATATGGATGGAGTGTTTGTGTGAACTAATATAAAGGACATGTAAAAATCATTACATGAAAGGATTTGGCCTTTAACAGGTAGCAAAGCATTTATTTGCAAGGCAATTTAACAAATTGCACGAACATGAACAATACAAAAACATGTCGTAACGTGACTGATCAAACATCATGAAAACATCTGAGGCCTGCGCCAAACCAATTACCTCACTTGAACTTCTTTATTATCTACATGAACAGGTTACAGCAGCCACGTAGGCTGTGTGTCGGAGATTTGGCTCCAACCTCGCTGCAGCAACACATCATCACTTTCCGTTTCAGTGGGAACAGTGTTGTTGGTCTCCCATTTTTGCCAGTGCATCCAAGTCTGGAGTTATTTTGGTTGTGGCAATTCTCAGGATAGATCTGAGGTGCTGATCCGTTAACTTTGATCTGTGACGGGCTTTGTTGGCGTTCATGACGCTAATTGTCTGCTCACACACATAAGTCGAGCCAAACAAAGTCAGTATCTTCTGTGCAGTCCTCCGGAGGTTTGGAAACGTGGCTCTGTTAAGTGAAGCATAAAAGTCATTCAGTTTAACTTCTCCTTTAGGACAGAGTCAGACTGAAGATCTATCAGTTCCAACTGCAGCTCCTGTGGTGCTGTTTCGGGGTCTTGTGACAGGGGACAGGACACCAACTGAAGTGACTTCAATGTTTTCGAAATTAGAGAACCTACGGCAGAATTCTCCATGCAGGTCCTCAAGTGATTTGCTATATTTTTTTTGCGTTTCGCGGTGCCTCTTCCTGCATGGCAAGTGTGGGGAAATGAGCAAAAGATTTGTTCGCAATTTGTCCGGAGAACAAAGTGAGCTTGGATTTGAAGGCTTTCACATGTTTGTACATGTCGTGAACAAACTGATCTTTCCCCTGCAGTTTCACATTCAGCTCATTCATGTGTGAAAATATGTCCACAGCAAACGCAAAGTCACTATGCCAGTTCTTGTCGCTTAGCTCAGGGAATTCGTCAGATTTCCCCATCAACTCCAAAAATGTGATGATGTCCTCTTTTAGCCCCCACACTCGTTGTAACTCTTTCCCCAAACTTAACCAGCGGACACGAGAGTGGTACAGCAAGTCCTGATGATCCGCATCAGTTTCCTCCAGGAACGTAATAAACTGACGGTGCTGAAGTCCCCTTGCTCGTATAAAGTTCACAAGTTTTACGACTGGATTCACGACATGATTAAGCTGCAATACAGACTTACACAGGGATTCCTGATGGATGATGCAGTGAAGGAAAATAAGATCCTGGACAGGCTTTTCCTCTTTCACTTTATCCTGGATTCTTTTCAGCAGCCCAACATTTTTTCCAGTTTAATTTGGCGATCCATTCGTTGTGACATTGACAAGTTTACTCCAAGTAGCGTCATTCTTTCGATGACAGCAGATACCTGGTTATACAAGTCCTCTCCCCGCGTTGTTCCTTTCAGGGACTCCATGGTCAAACACTCCTCTGTTATCGCAAAACTGTCGTCAATGCCTCGGATAAAAATGAGGAGCTGAGCAGTGTCTTTTACGTCCGTACTTTCATCCAGTGCTAGTGAATATTATTCAAAGGAATCAGACTTTTAGTTTAATTGACTGGCTATATTTTTATCAATCAGTTCCACACGGCGAGTCACAGTCCTGCGTGATAAACTGACTTTTTCAAATTTGCTTTTGATCTCCGGACACAAGATGTCTGCTGTCTGTACCATGCATTCTTTTGCAAACTTGCCTTCGAAGAAAGTGGTAATGAATGGTAATGTTGGTGAGAAGGTTTTAAAGAAAATTTAAATCGAAGTGAAGAAGGAAATTATTGAAAAGTTTGTATAATTAATGATTTTTCAAACTTTAATTATGTTTTCTGTGCTTAAAACTCTTTAAAAAACTGTGGGGTCTAGAACGGACTCGTGAAACTCGGAGAGAACTCGGAGTTAAGTTTTGTTTGTTTTGTTGAATTACACAAAGCGTAACAGTTATGTATATAACTTTTCGATTTAAAGCTTTCGTGACTGCAGGGATTCATCTTCTTGGTTCTTTCGGTAAAGTCACGTAGAAGGGAAGTAATAAAATAATAAAAATAAAAAAATAAAATAATTCTCACGACGTTTCGGCTACAACGCAAGCAGCCGTCTTCAGGTGCTTGCGTTGTAGCCGAAACGTCGTGAGAATTATTTTATTGTTTTATTTTTATTATTTTATTACTTCCCTTCTACGTGACTTTACCGAAAGAACCAAGAAGATATATAACTTTTGTTATATAAAATTCCTAGTAAGATATTAATTTTGTGAGTGTAGTCATACCCCTCCCCCTCATTCAAGCCGTAATTTAGAGAGCGAAAGCGCCGAGTACGTAAATCGCTAACATAAGAACCCGTTAATCTCTTCTCGCATCATTCATACGATGATGCGGTGAAGTAAACGTTCATACGATATTACGGTGAATGCTTCCAAAAACAATACTATACCCAAATATTACTGTTAACTTACTTTCAATAGAAACATGAATTGCTCATACGAATATTCTCTCTCTCTCAAAATCGACCGACTGATGTAGCAGACGAAACAATCATCTTATTGAACGATTCTAAACCTTGATGCGGCAATGTTAGTTTTCTCTGTTGTTCAAGGTTTTCTCAGTGTTATTCAATGTTTTTACATTTAGTATACTATTACACTGAATTCTATGGCATAATTAACTATTTTTGTGCTTAATAATCTTGAGAAAACAATATTTATATACAGTTCGTAGGAGTCTGGAATGGATTAATCGTATTTACATACAATCCATTGGGGAAATTAGGTTCGAGTCACGACCAAACCGGTTGCGACCAAAGTTATGGAACGAATTATGGTCGTGACCAGATGTTCTACTGTACACCACACTCCCAGTCAAAGTGCGCCATCTATTGGGGGAAATGGGGGCATTACAGGAGGAAGGTAAAATTTTATTCAATAGTAATATTTGGACAAGTTCGGCGGGCCGGATTAAAAAGCCCAACGGGCCGTATACGACCCATGTCTGGTCTAGAACCACGAACCTCTACAAACAAGCAGCGAATGCACAGCGGGTGAGTCATGTCACATTCTTCCAGAGTTCCCTCAGCAGGACATCATATCACATGATGGAAGGCCTCAAAAGCAATTTGTGGGTAGCTAAAAAACACACAATGTAACTGGTATTGGACAAATATTGCAATGCTAAAAATGACCTGCAAATTACTCAATTGAGATTACACACGGTAGCAACATCGCCCCCTACTGAAAACATTTGGCAGGACCCTCTTGAAAAAGAATCGTGCAACTCAAGTGAGGCTTTCTTGGTAAACAAACATCATAATAAATAATAAAAATGTACATTAGTAATAGTATGTCTTATATACAGACACAATTGCCACAAAGGGATGTGTGTCTCATGCGCATCTCAGCTTTGACCTGCTTCATTCACGAACCAGACCTCAATGGTTATTGATGACAGTCATTGCTTACACACCTAATTAAATGGAAATCATAACGTGAGCTAACTGAAATTTGTCTTCTGCAGAAAGCATTGACGGGACAGGAGAATCTGCAGGAGGTGTCCACTCTGGAGATGTGTGTGGACATACGTGAGAGCAGCCTGGGGAACTTTGGTTGGTGCATCCATCACAAATGCACATCCAACAACACCATCGAGAAAGCATTACCATCTTGGGGAGTTTATGGGAAGTAATAAAATGAAAATAAATAAAACAGGAAACCATTCTTTGTCCTCCAATATAGAGTCCATCAGCCAATCTGCGTTCTCGACCAATGTTCCCAGTAGTGCATTTTGTAAAAAAAAAATCTGTGTTATGCTGAATGTGATTTGGGACCCACAGCATTCATGAATAATGGTCCTTGCCTACAATGCCAGGCAATGTAATACCGTTCGTCTAATGGTCCACACCCACATGATGGGACGAAGAAATAAAACCGATCCAGAGTTTCTCTTATTTGAACAAAGTTATTTTAGACACCATTATTGGTCTATAACTCCTTTTGGTCAAGATTGAAAAGCATCTTTCCTATGTATGTGAAGTGAGTCCAATTGAGTTCCAGACGTTGTCTTGGAGCAACACTATTTATTCAGTAACTCAAAATAACATAACACAACCTACACTTGGGTGTTGAATGCTCATCTAGTCACGCTACGGCAGAACTAGACACGGTTCGCTATCCCGGCCCGGACCACAAGCTGGGTCCCGGACCTCGTGGCTAGAGGCTTGTTTTACCCGATGTGGATCTTCATCACCCGCAACACGAAGAACGCCGAGCCGCTCACGGGGCCCCCGTTATATTGGCCTGGGCTGGGGCTGGCTCCGCCCCTCACCCCGCCTGCCTGCTAGATGTGTCGAACTCTTTCCCGAAGGCTCCCCGAGAGCTCTTTTATACCACGTAACCGGCCAGTGGCCCCCGTCTACCAGTGCCCCCCTCCAATATCATCCGGTCACGTGTCGGCAGGTAACCAGCGTATCATGCCCCAACGTAACCCTGGCTGGCTGACACTCCCTCTCGCTCCCTCACCGGGAGCCCGCACCGCACACTGTACGTGGTGCCTCCGCCCTGACCAGTGCTCACCCAAGCCCCGCTTGGGCTGGTACTTCCCCCAGTAAGCGGGCTACACATAATGCCAACACGTTATCCGTCGTGGCTTCGTAAGTCCGGCACCACACCGTGACAATCACAGTCACTACATATGTCTTCATAGCTTTCGCACCATCAAAAGCATCCTTATATTAAGAAACCCCCCGTTGCACCAACTTGGTCAACATTTTCTACATTACTGTAGCCAAACATAATCTCAAACATGTATGCACTCTTTTCCAAGTTTTGCTCTTTCTGTGGCTCAGTGTGATTCCAAGAATGCACTTCTCCATGATTCACTGTGCACTTTTGGCTTTTGTTTCATATTCAATGTCCATCTTTTTAATCCATTTATCATAGGCAATATACATTGGTTGAAACATTTTCTCTTGGTACATTGATATGTGGATTTTTTTTATAAACAATTTAAGGTAGCTGTCAAAAGGGACGCAGCTGGAAAACACATTAGATAATGTATTTATAGGGCAGTTACTGAAGGCAAGCCAAGAGCAAAATGATTAAATTAAGTGGTAGATGAGAACTGGTTGGACTGCTTTTGTAAAACTAAACTTGATAATGAAAACACATTACAGTACATTAATAGCACACACCTATATAACAGGTTGCTATTTTGCATTGGCTGTGCTGAGATAGACACAAAATCCACATTCACACAACCAAATAAACAAAATCATCACCATGTCAGCAAACATGATGTTTGTCAGCAAATTCAATTTGCTATTACTAGTGTCACACCTAAGAAAAGATCACAATTTCTACGACATTAGTTGATATTCTTCTGTCATGAGAAAAGAGATTTCCTATTCAGTCAAAGAACATCATTGGATGCAGAATGAAATGTTGTTGCCTGGCCAGAAGGTGAATATAAGGGGCGACTGTTGACTGTCTACTGTTGATTGAAGTTTGCCATCGTTGCAGTGTGGATTGTATTTTAATCACCACTTATGCATCAGATTGACCTTTCTTTACCCATGTGAAAAGCCTTAATGTCTTGAGGGCTAACTCTCTGGGACTATACAGCTTTTAGTCCCAGTATTGCTCACTCATACCTGAGACTGATCCCCAATGTCATCTTGCTCAGGTGCTCATCTGCCTGGGCTACTGCACCTCAAGCTCAACAACAGCACCATCAGCTGCATGAGGTACACGAACATCACACCCACTATGCTGCACCAACCAGGCTGTTCACATAAACTCTCTTGCTATTGTAGTGGTAATGATGGAAACACAGTCTTCTTCTGGAGGCAACACGTTTATGTAACAGTAAAGACTATAACACGAGGTCCCTAGCACAAGGGGTATCGGCCCCTCCACCCGATACCCTGGGAAGGTATAGCCTCCGGGCTAGTGTGTGCTACTCACTGGGACCACTTCCTCTATATCAGCCCTCCGGCTAAGGGGACCTAGGGGAGGCTAGCTGACCCGACCCAGCCAAGGTCCTCGGGTCCCGGCCACTGGCCCGCTCGGTCCCGGTCCTTAGAAGAACGTCGGGTCCGGGGGTTCCCAGGGTCCGACCACTCGCCCACTCAGTTCCGGCCCTTAGAAGGACGGCGGGTCCGGGGGTTCCCAGGGTCCTATTCTAGGCTGGCTCTTTGGGTCTTCAGCTTGACGACGACTGGCAAACCCATTCAGGGGGGTCCGCCTTATATACAGCTCCCAGGGTCACTCCGCCCCTGGCCACGCCTACTCTCTGGAACCTTCTGGAGGGACCTTGACTATTGTGTAATCCCCCAGCCCCCACTGGGGGCCTGGGGTGTATACCTCCGGTTCCCAACCGCCCTCTGGGTTCCCTGCAGAGGTCGCAACCGGGTACCCGATACCCGTACCCTACCCGATACCCGGCTACCCGTTTGTGACCCTGGTGCGGCCGGGTATGGGTACGGGTAGACCGTGAGTCACTGGTGAGTAACTGTTTGTCACTCATTTCCCAACGTCTTGTTTCTTCTCACAATTCAAGTTCCTAGAATCAACCCACCCGCGCCTGCAACATGGCTTCATCCCAGAGGTCGCAATCAGGTACCCGATATCCATACCCGGCCGGGTACGGGTAGGGTACGGGTACGGCCGGGTACGGGTACGGGTACCCGTTTGCGACCCTGGTGCAGCCGGGTACGGGTACGGGTAAGGAATCAAAACCCGTTTGCGACCTCTGGTTCCCTGGCCTAACGTCGTTACTTAATACAGACCGTACTCGCTCTCGCCCCCTGTTGACCCATGGCTGGCGCTACACCAGGTAAGTAGCGGTGACCGCGTATAACGCTATCAACACCCACTACACTAACTTGACTATTGACTAGACTGGGCACAATCCAACATATCTTGACTTGACAACTGCATTCTAAATTTCTTCCTGCTCAAGTGTAGGATGGTATTCGAATGATGCTGAACCAGTGATGAAAGTTTCACATTCCTAAGGCTCAACTAAGATGAAAAAAAAATCCTCGGAAAAATCAATGAATAATGTTAAGCCTTCTAAAAATATTAAAGTCAGATAGGGTAATTGAAGTGGTATATCACTTCAAAACACTACATTATTCATCAACACAAGACTTGCAATACTTTTTTTAGTTGCAATGGTAATCAAGCTTGTACCAATATGATTCAACAATGCATTGTTGTGTTAACCATTACAGGAAAACTTTGTCAAATACGGGGTTACATTCCTGGAATATTCCATGTTGGACAAAATCACATTCACTAAATAATAGACCTCATGGGAAAATTAGGCGTTGTGTTTCTGGGTACAAAAATATCAGCCCCTAACTAATTCTATATGATTTCTACCTTAATTGTTATTAAGGATGCTGATTCACTCCCAATTTATTTTGTGTGTACACCCTTTCAATTTCACTTTAACACAAAATCCCCATCTCCATTACTCTTGCCGCACCGCGGCACTCACACCCAATGCTCGCCCCCTGACACTGAATTACCAGCCAGACGCTCACCCATACCACTGATACCACTGTCACTTGAACTTTAATGATTTGCCATCTAGGCTTCCGTATGACTGACGTCCTGAACGAGTGGTTGGCTAGATGTATGCGACAATGTGTGTGAACATTTGCATTGCGCGTGAGCATATTAGGAATGTGTTACATTTTTACACGAAAAAAATATACACAAAAAATATAAAACATACATGGTCAATAGTTCTCACAGTCGATTCATTCACACCATAGTACCTTCCAATGGATGCAGCACTCTCACCTCTCACAAGCCTATCTAACAACAATCTTAGCAACGTCAAACTGCACATAGCTGAAACATCACCCCCGTGTTTTGGAAAACAGACCTCATCAAGTAAAGAGTGTATGGTTGAAACACACCTTAAATTAAACCGCGTTCGTTTTTTTCTGTATGTTGGTGCTGGTGTGTGGTTGTGCTGTTGCAGGGATTTGGGAGGCTCCCTGAGACACCTGCAGGTGCTGTGGATGTGCCGCTGTAGTCTCGTCGACCTCCATGGACTCTCCTCCCTCCCCAACCTCAGGGTGGGAATAATGATGTGATGCGCGATACCTTGAGTGTGCATTTTCGATTTTTCCATATTCCCCCTTAGTTCACTGTTCAAACAAGATTGCTCACAGTAACATAGCCTGTTTTAGGCTCCAGACGCAGTCATGACATCTTGTCAGCTTGAAGGCCCAAAAATCCACGGCGAAGACAAGCTCACACAATATCATCTGGAAACCGGCCAACACATAATGAGGAGCAAATGCATCTACATTCAGGTCAGCCATGCTGGCTCTACTACTCAGCATCAGATAATGTTTGCCCTACGTGAGAGAGGTTTGTACATGAAAAATAAATGTATCTAGTGTTAAATGAATGCTGCAGAAGCATCAATGGCTGTCTCAAGCCTACCAATGTAAACAATCTCTACCTCTTGGCTGGCATCACACCCCTGGACATCAGACAATTAGTGGCCAGCTGTGCAGAACAATCGTGCCAGACCACAAAGTCAAAGCATCTGCTCTGCTAGCGTATATATATTCTGCCAGTAGACTCAAATAACATCGCTGCTGGCAGTAGATCCATGTTGCAAAAGAGTTTTACCACAACCACAGAACCTCTCAGCTCATTTCCGGAGAGCACCTGTCTCCAACTGTTTAATACACAACTGCAAGCAACATGAGCTACTACTAAGATGAGACTCAGTCAGAAAAGCCACAGGCACTACTTACTAGAGTAGCCAACTGACAGGAGTCTTCGTCGAAAGCTACACTCCAAATGTTCTCTAGACATATCCCAAGAATATTGTGGACTTTTTAAGAGAAGCTGTCTGACTCGGGTCAACATCAATATATTTTTTATCTCGAATGTCCAGCAAGCAAAAAAAGAGACTTAATACTGGTATTTTTTTTTGACCAAGTATTGTAAATGTTTAGGGGGCAGTAATGTTGAATCTTAATGGTGCATCCTCAACATCTCTGACATGGCCATTGTGAGCCCCCAGAACAAGAGATACACATACCCAGGGCTGGAAGCTTGGATCATAGCAGTGTTCAATTACACGGTGTTTTATTGAGTGATTAATTTAAATGGTTGCACCCTCATTTCCGCAAGCCATCATCCGAAAGATGGCCTTGCTACACGCGTAAAGACTAACCTGAAGTACTCGGTATAGGTCGTGCCCAAAAAGTCACCACACTATATCGCCATACAAATTCACGACTTAATAGTGGTCAACATCTACAAGCCTGAATGTATGGAATGGCCGTGTCCAATGCGACCACCACCAAGCCACCCTACCATCTATACTGGCGACTTCAATAGCACCCTGTGGGACTACAATGCCAATGATCGAGCAGGTGAACAACTGAAATCAGGGACAGCGACAGAAGGCCAGCACCTGCTCTGTGATGCAGGAAGCGGACAACTTTTCCGCCAATGTAATGCTGACCAGAAACAGGAGATCACAAACACCTTGCTTGGGTCACTGAATTCGCCAAGAAGACAGGCGTGAAACAGTAGAGGCGCTTGATTCTACATAAATGAGCTGAAAAGCTTGGCGCCTACTAAGGCTGCTGGGAGCAGTAGTGACGCCAACTTACAAATCTCCCCAAGTCAACCCTGACAGCATTGCCAGACAGCTAATCAGCAATTAATGTCCACTGATAAACAAAAAACAAGATGGTATGTTTATAAAATAACTCTATCAGACTCGGCTGTTGCCAACAAACATCCACATTCTCGGGTCTTGTCTCAATGGAGGGAAGTAAACGCTCATATTGC
Organism: Lampetra planeri; assembly: GCF_965212315.1. Taxonomy (NCBI): domain Eukaryota; kingdom Metazoa; phylum Chordata; class Hyperoartia; order Petromyzontiformes; family Petromyzontidae; genus Lampetra; species Lampetra planeri. The sequence continues at coordinate 2,282,973 of NC_136122.1, read as the reverse complement.
TTAAATGAAACCTGGGAAAGCCGTATGTTTCGATGGGATTTATCCAGAATTCATCAATAACTTTGGAGCATGAGCATGAAAATGGCTAGCCACTTTCCTTAGGTGTGGTACCAAAAGAGTGGAAAGCAGCTAAGATTATAGCCAATCTTAAACCCAGCAGAGATGCATCGGATAATAAAAACTACCACCCAGTTTCCCACTTCAGTGTCTGTGACAAACTACAGACAGTCCCCGGGTTACAGAAGGGTTAGGTTTCAGAGAACAATCCCTAACCCGAATTTTCCATATGTCGGAAACTGAACAATTTTCCCCCAAAATCAAGATAAACTCCCATAGCCAGAAATAGTTGTGCCTCCCCTACCTTTTTATTTTAGTACTGTATCGTGCTATCATCCATTTTCTATCGTTACCTGTATCTTATCGCTGTATATACACTCTCCACTTCCGATGATTATTTCATAGAATATCTACCATAGCACTACCCATTATTAGACTAATATAACATATACTGTATCCAATTGTTTATGAATACTACGAAACGTTTTAACATGAATTGTGAATAGAAAGCAGTCACTTCCTAATGTTTGTTTCCCGTGCATTAGGCTAGGCCTGAACTTGACATACGCACAAAGACAAAGATCCCCTGTATTGTCTTAACAGACTGTTTGGGCAAGTGCTGTTAGCGAACACCTATGAAGGCCAGAACAGCACACGAGGGGGTGGGTGGCCAGCACCACGCCCGGTCGCCTTTGTCTCCCCAATGGTGATGTTTACATATCACACCAGATACTTATTTGAGGCTCAGTCGATATACAGGAGGTCCAGGACCGGTTCAGATAATCATCACTGATGTTGGCCGTGAGCGGGAATCAAACTCGGATCATCAGGTTTGTAGCGCAGCGTGCTAACCGCTGCACTACCCCTCCCCACAAACATACACACACGCACACAAAAACAAAGGTGGACTAGTCTACACACAATAACCGCCATTTGCCACTAAGTGACGCCATTCGCCACTATGTGCACGTTAAGGCGTGTCGAACGCCTGCTGGCAGGAGGTCACGGGACAGACCCAGGTGCCATGGGTTGGCCGACTGAGATGACTAGTCAATGCACCACCTGTGCCCCCTTTGTTTTAGTCACCCGGCACTCCGCTCGTTGTTGTGAGCATCGCTTCTCTGCCCTCCGATGTTGCTGGAGGGCGACTGCCTCTAAGTGCCCAATAGCGTCCTTCCACAGAGGCCGATTATGACACCACTGGTACCAGTCATCGGCAAGTCCACTCAGCTCCACATGCTCTTGTACCACATCACTCAATCTCTTCTCTACCCCGTGCCGCGCCCGTTTAGCTCGTTCTTTCTGGCCGAACAAAAGCTGTTTAACCATGTGGTGGCTGGGCATGTGGGCTACATGACCCAGCCAACGCAACCTTGCCTGCTAGAAGAGCTCACCGATGGGACCTTGTCCAGATCTTTCAAGGATTTGTGAGCTCCTCACACAATCCAGCCTGGTTAAACCCAGCCAGATGTCAGCGATGGATTGAGTGCGTTGAAGGCCTGGACTTCACACACTGGTCATCCAGAACAGACCATAGAACATGGAACGATGCAGTGCCCGATCCACAAATATGAAGCCGACATTATAGTGATACACTCTGCTAATACTCCTGACGAGGCTATCTGGCTTGACCACCTGAATGTGAAATCGTAGTTGTTGCTCTTCATTTACATCAGCCATACGATAGAAGAAGTTTTGCCCCCCCCACTTCACCCACACTTTCCTTTTGTCCCGGTACCAGGAGCTATACATTGCCTATAATGGAGCACATGAGCTGGGCCCCCTGAGCCTGCTGGAGGAGCTGGAGGTGTTGGATCTGGAGGGGAATGGTGTGGAGGATATGGCACAGGTGCACGCGCTGGCACTCTGCCCACACCTCGCCTGCCTCACGCTCGAGGGAAACCCTGTCTGCTCCCGCGCCTCCCCTAATGCCCCGCAGGTGCCGACTTGCTCCACTGCATCATCATAATGCTCACTTAACATTTTGTATTGGGGTGGTGTCGTGGCCCAGCATGAGTGCTCGGCTATGTCAGTGCACTAACCACTACTTGACACCGTGGTTACACGGGGTAGGGGTTTGTGCACTGTGAACCTTGCGACCCAAGTTTGAGTCGCACTCATGGCTAACATCACTGCTGGATATCCGAAAACGGTCTTGAGCCTTCCCTTGGTTGACCCTGCCTTAAATTAAACTATAACATCTTCTTGGTTCTTTCGGTAAAGTCACGTAGAAGGGAAGTAATAAAATAATAAAAATAAAACATAATAAAATAATTCTCACGACGTTTCGGCCACAACGCAAGCAGCCGTCCTCAGGTGAAGACCAGGTCTGTCGGGGAGACAGCGTCTGAATGAAACACCACCACGCTTGGAGCGTATATTTAAGCTGGGTTGGAAGGGGGGCTCGGCGCCTTGACAAACAAATTTGCATATCAAGAGGAATTTAGCATATTTATGGGAAATGCAGGAATGTGATTAGTATTACTTGTGAAATGTGTAGGAGGTGGGCGGGGGGTTTCAAAGTCATATTATGCCCGTGCATTATGCAGGATTAGCAGCATCAAAGGGAGGGGATAGGGGTAGCATTAATAAAGGTAAGGAATGTTAATAGTATGTAGCTGCAGTAACTAAACAACCACGTAAAAAAACTAAAGTATAAACTACATAGTATCATCAGTATACTAAATATACTCTCCAATAAGCTGGGCTACTAACAGTAAGTAATACATTACAATTCTATGTCGCCAAAAATATTATATGCTTCCACCTAAACTTTTTTCCTTAACATCACACGGGTCTATCCCGTACTATATGCTGCCATAGGAGCAAAGAATCCATTCCCTGCGGAGAAAACAAGATATATAGTCAATGCCAGTGAGTGGAACGCGGTCTGAAAGTCACCGTAAACGTGAACACAATCAGTTAAGATCCGAAATGGTTTATTACGTCCTTCCAATGATTGCTGAGCCAGAATCCATCTTCTCGGTTGAAATTGTCTCTGTGTTTGTATATGTGGATCACCTCATGAACGAATCTCTCATGGTAGCCAGATGGCTTGCAGAGAACCTCTGTCTTGGAGAAGTCAATGTCATGTGAGCCCACTGATTTATAACAGGTATAGGGTGGTGTATAGTAATACAGTGCGTAATTTAATGGTGGGTTTGTCTATGGCAGCATATAGTACGGGATAGACCCGTGTGATGTTAAGGAAAAAAGTTTAGCTGGAAGCATATTATATATTTTGCGACATAGAATTGTAATGTATTACTTACTGTTAGTAGCTCAGCTTATTGGAGAGTATATTTAGTATACTGATGATACTATGTAGTTTATACTTTAGTTTTTTTACGTGGTTGTTTAGTTACTGCAGCTACATACTATTAACATTCCTTCCCTTTATTAATGCTACCCCTACCCCCTCCCTTTGATGCTGCTAATCCTGCATAATGCACGGGCATAATATGACTTTGAAACCCCCCGCCCACCTCCTACGCATTTCACAAGTAGTACTAATCACATTCCTGCATTTCCCATAAATATGCTAAATTCCTCTTGATATGCAATTTTTTTTTCAAGGCGCCCTTCCCCCCTTCCAACCCAGCTTAAATATACGCTCCAAGCGTGGTGGTGTTTCATTCAGACGCTGTCTCCCCGACAGACCTGGTCTTCACCTGAGGACGGCTGCTTGCATTGTGGCCGAAACGTCGTGAAAATTATTTTATTATGTTTTATTTTTATTATTTCATTACTTCCCTTCTACGTGACTTTACCGAAAGAACCAAGATGATGAATCCCTGCAGTCACGAAAGCTTTAAATCGAAAAAAAAAAATTTACTATAACAATTCAACTAAACTATTTGTTATTTTACCAGGGAAAACCCACTCAGCTATATAGCTCTATTTTAGAAGCGACTTGGTCGCAAATGATAGCTCAACAAAGTGGCGTATCATGGGGAAATCGAAAGCAGCCAAATACTCTTAAAAGCATGTTTTTTATGAGTACCTTGTGTGCTGTAGAAACATCATCTATGGAGTATAAAGGTGGCCGGGCATGTTGTGTGCTGTGTCGGCCTTCGTAGGTGGGTGCCACAGTGGCAAAATGTTACTATCTCGCCTGGTATACAGGAGGTTGTGGGTTCTATCCCGTCCCTGATGCCTGTGTATTTGGAGTTTGCATGTTCTCCCCGTGGTTGCGTGGCTTTTCTACTGGTCCTCCATTTTTTCCCTCCACATTTAGAAACATGCGTTTTAGAGTATTTGGCTGATATAAATTTCCACGTGATAAGCCACTTCGTTCAGATATCATTTGTGGCCAGGTCGCTTCTAAAAAAGAGCTATACAGCTCTGTGGGCCTTACCTGGTAATATAAAAAGTTGAGTTTCTAGTTTATAGGTGCTGGGAAGCCACACTTGCCCCAAATTTGTTGAAGGCTAAATATGAGATCTTTTTACATGCGTTTGTCCCTGCTGTCCGCCGCAGGACCCCAGCTATGAGTACCGCCGCGCAGTGCTCGACCTCCTGCCCCAGCTCTCTGTGCTGGACGATCGCCCAGCGAACGAGCGCCACGCCTTGCCCGCAGCTGCCACTACTGGCACCGACTGGCTGCTAGTACGAGATGCAATCGTGGACGATGCGGCCACCCTGTGCCTGGGGCACGGGCTGGGTGAGCTGTTCCTTTGCCTTGAGCTATTAGCCAACACTGAGAGCTTTTGCATTCATATTTTCAAGTTTGCATTGGTGAGCTGTGGGACTGTGGAACCAACACCGCTTCATGAGATCAGAAAAAAAATGATACCAGTAGTAGTGAGTTAATGTTTTTAAAGTCTTGTTAGTTAATGGTTTCAAAGGCGATTAGGAAGTATGTATGTTGAACCTCTTTTCCGCCGTATGTAGCCATCCGCACTAATCGGAGGTGCGGGAGAAGGACAATAAACTAAATAAAAAAAGCATACTCTTTGGTTCTTTTGGTAAAGTCACGTAGGTATAAAATAAAATTAATCACGACGTTTCGATCGCAACACAAGCGGTCATCCTCAGGCGGAAAAAATATAATCCAGCAGTGGAACTGCTGAACTTGGTAAAGCTCTGTCTTACCAACACATACTTTACCTAGAATGATACATTCTACAAACAAAATGAGGCTACCCCAATGGGTTCTCCCTTATTGCCAGTGGTAGTGAATGTGTTCATGGAGAAATTTGAAACAGATGCCATACAGACATCCACCCTACGTCCTTCCTTGTGGAAGAGATAAGTAGATGACACGTTCGTCATCTGGCCACATGGCCTGCCAGCACTGAACGAATTTCTCAACCACATCAATTCCATACACCCGTCTATCAAATTCACCACGGAAGTGGAAAAGGATGGCAAGCTACCATTCCTGGATGTTTTGATCGAGAAGAGACCTGATGGCTCGTTGGGACATTCGGTCTACAGGAAAGCCGCCCACATGGATGCCTATCTAAAGCCTGACTCCCACCACCATCCAGCCCAGAAGAATTCCCTCATCAAAACACTACACCATAGGGCCCATTGCATCTCCGAACAGCACCACCTACAGTGAGGGAAAAAAGTATTTGATCCCCTGATGATTTTCTACGTTTGCCCACTGACAAAGAAATGATCAGTCTATAATTTAATGGTAGGTTTATTTGAACAGTGAGAGACAGAATAACAACAACAAAATCCAGAAAAACGCATGTCAAAAATGTTATAAATTGATTTGCATTTTAATGAGTGAAATAAGTATTTGACCCCTCTCAATCAGAAAGATTTCTGGCTCCCAGGTGTCTTTTATACAGGTAACGAGCTGAGATTAGGAGCACACTCTTAAAGGGAGTGCTCCTAATCTCAGCTTGTTACCGCATAAAAGACACCTGTTCACAGAAGCAATCATTCAATCAGAAACCAAACTCTCCACCATGGCCAAGACCAAAGAGCTCTCCAAGGATGTCAGGGACAAGATTGTAGACCTACACAAGGCTGGAATGGGCTACAAGACCATCGCCAAGCAGCTTGGTGAGAAGGTGACAACAGTTGGTGCGATTATTCGCAAATGGAAGAAACACAAAAGAACTGTCAATCTCCCTCGGCCTGGTGCTCCATGCAAGATCTCACCTCGTGGAGTGGCAATGATCATGAGAATGGTGAGGAATCAGCCCAGAACTACACGGGAGGATCTTGTCAATTATCTCAAGGCAGCTGGGACCATAGTCACCAAGAAAACAGTTGGTAACACACTACGCCGTGAAGGACTGAAATCCTGCAGCGCCCGCAAGGTCCCCCTGCTCAAGAAAGCACATATACATGCCCGTCTGAAGTTTGCCAATGAACATCTGAATGATTCAGAGGACAACTGGGTGAAAGTGTTGTGGTCAGATGAGACCAAAATGGAGCTCTTTGGCATCAACTCAACTCACCGTGTTTAGAGGAGGAGGAATGCTGCCTATGACCCCAAGAACACCATCCCCACCATCAAACATGGAGGTGGAAACATGTTTTGGGGGTGTTTTTCTGCTAAGGGGACAGGACAACTTCACCGCATCAAAGGGACTATGGACGGGGCCATGTACCGTCAAATCTTGGGTGAGAACCTCCTTCCCTCAGCCAGGGCATTGAAAATGGGTCGTGGATGGGTATTCTAGCATGACAATGACCCAAAACACACGGCCAAGGCAACAAAGGAGTGGCTCAAGAAGAAGCACATTAAGGTCCTGGAGTGGCCTAGCCATTCTCCAGACCTTAATCCCATAGAAAATTTGTGGAGGGAGCTGAATGTTCGAGTTGCCAAACGTCAGCCTCGAAACCTTAATGACTTGGAAAAGATCTGCAAAGAGGAGTGGGACATAATCGCTCCTGAGATGTGTGCAAACCTGGTGGCCAACTACAAGAAACGTCTGACCTCTGTGATTGCCAACAAGGGTTTTGCCACCAAGTACTAAGTCATGTTTTGCAGAGAGGTCAAATACTTATATCCCTCATTCAAATGCAAATCAATTTATAACATTTTTGACATGCGTTTTTCTGGATTTTTTGTTGTTATTCTGTCTCTCACTGTTCAAATTAACCTACCATTAAAATTATAGACTGATCATTTCTTTGTCAGTGGGCAAACGTACAAAATCAGCAGGGGATCAAATACTTGTTTTCCCTCACTGGAGCTAGTGAGTTGGAGCACGCACACCAAGCCCTCAGGATGAACGGATACTCGGACCGTACAATCCGCAAAGCTGCCTCCCCAGCCATGGCGAGACAACCTTCTGAGGATCCAACCAAAACCATCACTTTGCCATACATAGCAGTGGTTACCAAAAAGATTTCCAAAATCTTAAACAAACACAGGATCCAGGTTCGTTTCAACACAGTACACAAAATCCGTGATTTAATCCCATATGTAAAGGATGTGATTCCTGACATGCAATACCCTGGTGTCTACAAACTGAGTTGTGGTTGCGGCAGCAGTTACATTGGGGAAACGAAACGACATGTCTCGGACCGCGTTCTTGAACACAAGGCGGATCTGAAACACGGTAGGACCAATACTTCTGATGTTGCTGATCATTGTTTTAACGCTGTGGGCTCATACGAAATAGATTTTTCCAAGACGGAGGTACTCTGCAAACCTACCGGCTACCTTCAGAGATTTGTTCATGAAGCCATCCAGATATATAAACACAGACACAACTTCAACCGAGATGATGGGTACAAACTGAGCAATCATTGGAAGGACGTTATTAACCAGGTAAAGTCTTAACTGACTGTGATGTTTCCATCCTACCTGCCTATGTCAGCTGTTATTTCCGACTCTCGGTGTCTCTCTCTTAGATCTCTCACATGTCCTTTGGATTACACTCATGCTCACATGCCCTTTGGATTGCACTCTCATGCTCACATGCCCTTTGGATTACACTCTCATGCTTACATGCCCTGTGGATTGCCCTCTCATGCTCACATGCCCTTTGGATTGCACTCTCATGCTCACATGTCCTTTGGATTGCACTCTCATGCTCACACGTCCTTTGGATTGCACTCTCATGCTCGCATGTCTTTTGGATTGCACTCTCATGCTCACATGTCCTTTGGATTGCACTCTCATGCTCGCATGTCTTTTGGATTGCACTCTCATGCTCACATGTCCTTTGGATTGCACTCTCATCCTCACATGTCCTTTGGATTGCACCTCTCATGCTCACGTCCTTTGGATTGCACCTCTCATGCTCACATGTCCTTTGGATTGCACCTCCCAGGCTCACATGCCCTTTGGATTGCACTTTTATGCTCACTTCCTTTGGATTGCACTCTCATGGTGCTAATCTCTCATTAACACTGCTGTTGTGCGCATATGCGGGCACGATACTCTTATGTGGCGACGGAAGCTCATTCATGCTAATCTCCCTCCCTAATCCCTCTCTCCCTAATCTCCCCCATTAACACAACTGAGGTGCTTTCGTCTGGGGGTGGAATTGCTTTCCAGCTCAGACCCCGCTTGCTTGCCCATCGCCACATATATAACCTTGTTGTAACTGCTCTCTCGCTAGTTTAGCAGTTCCACTGCTGGATTATATTTTTACCGCCTGAGGACGACCGCTTGTGTTGCAATCGAAATGTCGTGATTTATTTTAATTTATACCTACGTGACTTTACCAAAAGAACCAAAGAGTATGGATTCCTGCAGTCACGAAAGCTTCAAATCAAGATAGAAAAGGCAGTTTCAAAGAAGTGGGTTTTCAATCCAGATTTAAAATTTAGATTATAGTTCGAGTGACTTCCTAATAACGAATATAAGAGCCTTCCAGATGGTCACAGAAACGCATCCGAAAGTGTGCTTAGATGACCGGATGTTCGCGTGATGGTTTATGCTCCTTGACGAGATCAGCATGGTATTGTTGTTAATTTGTGGCAAACAATTTGTGTGTTATGAATGCGATCTTATAATGTGTTGTGTACAGGTGGCAGAGATAGTCCCGTCTCTCCGCTGGGACGGCCAGGCACAGCAAGGCCCCGTTCTGCACGGCCCCGCTCGGCCTGCGCGTCACTCCCCTGGAGGAATGAAGGTGGCCCCACACGACCCCGCACGGCCATCCTGCAGGACAGTGTGGGCTCACGGGCACAAACGCCGGCGTCCAGAGTCTCCTCGCCGCACAGTGATGATGCCAGTGACCTCACTCATGGTAATGCAGTGGAAATGCTTTTGTTGCAGTATACTTTGCTGAACATGCAACGTGTTCTTTGGCCACAACGAGACATGCATGACTTATTTGATTGTTAAATAAAACTGGATTGTCACGTATGTTCTTAGAAGTTAACAGACTATATGTCTCTTTGGTATAGGCTAATTTGTTTTCCTATAGCATTCAAAGAAAAACAATCAAAAATGGCTGGCATTGACAAGTTACATGTGGAATCTATGATTCTGAATGACAGAAGACAATCTGGAGATGATACAGCTTTTTTGACATTTATATATCTGTAATGCGGGCGTGAGCGACCTTCCGGATGTGACGTCACGGGGAGGTGGAGCCAGGTGACGTGGGTGAAAGGTTGGGGTCCTTAAGTGGGTAAACCGGAAAGAGAAGTCAGTCGGGGTGTGAATGGAAAAGAGTGGGGCCGCGCGGGCGAACGTGAGGAGGGGGCACCGTTGGCCAGCGGGAGCCAACCCCGGAGAATAGCAGGGAGCTAAAGGGTGGTGAGAAGCTGCGGAGAGTACAGCCAGGAAGGCTGTGTGTTAGAGGCAGCGGTGTGGCTGCAGAGAGTCGCAGGAGCGACGAAGAGAGAGAGAGAGAGAGACAGCACGAGGCTGTCAGCGCTGCGGAGTAAGCAAGAGGGAGAAGAGCAGCAGCGATACAGCCAGGGGGGCTGAGAGTGAGTAACAGCAGCGGAGCTGCTGTGGGGGCTACAGGAGCGACAGAGGCCAACAGAGGGGCTGCTGGTGGAGAAGAGAGAGACATCGGAGTCAGTACTGTGGGGACTGAGCAAAGAGGAGACAGCCGTGTGGGTAATACAGTACGGACCAAATAAAGGACACTGAGCCAGAGATCGTGGTCAAGTCTTTTATTACACTGGTGCCAGAAGTGAATCGGCATGTCGAAGCAAGTGAGGAAGAAGATTACTCCGCCGCCAGCATCAGCTTCATCGTCCGACGACGACGAATTCCCTCCAACCATGGATCCTGCTGGGGTGGTGGAGGAGAGCTCTGCTGAAGCGAGCATGGGGATGGGTGTGGAAGATGTCGGCGCGATGGCGGGGCCGTCAACATCATCGGACGCTGATCAGAGATGGCAACAGATGGCGGTGCAACTGGAGGCACTCAAGGACGTCCTGGCGCAGCTATGTCAACTTGTCACGCCGAGGACGACGGAGGAAGCTGAAGGTGCTCCACGGGCCGCCACGTTGCCTGCCCTGCCGCCGCCATTAGCCACGCGGCAAGAAGCCGCCATCTTGCGCGTCCCGCGGCGCCAAACCGCCATCTTGGACACGCCGCGGGCCGACGCCTTTTTGAATTTGCCTCCAGAACAACCAACAATTGAAGAGAACGTGAAGAGGAGTCGGAGTCGCCACCTCACCACAGTTAAGGAATTCTCCATCGGGGGCGATTGGAGCGCTTTCGCCTGCCGATTCTTGGCGGCGGTACGTTCAGCAAGATGGACCGATGCTGAGGCCTTGGAAGTGTTGCCGACTCTACTGGACGACGAATCGGTTCGATTTTTTCGTTCCATAACGGCCGATAAGAAGAAGACTTTACGCGGAGTTTTTGAAGAAATGGCCGACGCTTATGAGCCACCTGACGATGCGCATCGGCGATTCGCTCAACGACAACGAGCACCCGAGGAATCGCCCGTGGCGTTCAGAGGTGCGGTGCTGGAGCTGGCCATGGCAGCTTATCCGGAGACGCCACAGGACCTGCTCGAGCCTCTCATATTAGGCAAAATGCTGGAGCTGTCTCGGGATCTGGGGATCCCCATGCCTGTGTGTGGGCATGAGAAGCTCACTTCCCGGGCGGCAGCAAAGTGTCTGGATGCGCAGTTTAATCTCCGTCGCTGGAAGCAAGTGGCGGCATGGACGGGTGGGCCCGTCAAGGAAGGAGGCGCGATGGGGTGGGACCCCACAAAGGCGGTCTATGTGCCGGATGAGCGGGGTCCTCGGGAGCTGACGGCCGCCTCCTCTCCATGGTCGGGACGCGGAGGCCCGGGGCCGCGCGCTACGCCATCGGAACGGGGCCGTCGGAATGCAAGGCCTGCGCTTCGGCGCAACGATGCCGATTGCTTCCGCTGCGGCCGTAGGGGCCATTACGCCAAGGATTGCTGGGCCCGCTTCCCGGGTCCGCCGCAGCGGGAGGTTTCAGTACCGGACAAGCCGCCCAAAGACCCTCCGAAACAGGCATGTCGGCACACACCAGACACCCGGCAAGGCTTTGCACCTCACCCATCACCTTCGTTGCGCGACCCTATTGTTGTTATTCATGATAGGCCATCGACGGGGCCTTGTCGCTCGGTGACGCAGTGGCGCAAATTGGCACGGAGAGTTGTCGCGGCCGCTACGGGTTCGTCCACTGTACCGGGGTCTATACAAGGGGTGGACGTGCGCATTTTGGTCGACTCCGGAGCGTCTGCGACTATTATATCGGATGTCATTTTCCATCTGTTGGGCGTCCCGCCGGGGGCTGTGCGCCCGGTTTATGGGTCGTGCGTCGCTGCGAATGGGGGTAGCATGGGTATCGTGGGCCAGGTGGATGCTAAGATTTCTATTGGGGATGTGTCGGCTTCGGGTGTTGTGTTAATATCAAGATCTTTGGCGGTTCCTTGCTTATTAGGCACCGATTTTTTGGCTAAAATGCCCATTTTGATCAAAATCAATGAGAATTGTATTGAATTGCCGGGTGGCCGTCAAATATCGTTTCTGCCGTCGCCCTGGGGGCGACCTGCTTCGGCCGTACAGGTGCAGGCGCTGTCCGTCGCATCTGTGGACATCCCACCTGGTTCACAGATGCTTATACCCTTGCGGTATCGGAAGCCCCTGCCTAATCGTCTGGGAGCAGTAGGGGTCTTGTTGTCGCCATCCGCCACGATAACAACAGGATTGGCGTTAGTTGGGGCACAGACCATTGTCCGGCCGGATCAATTACCGTTTTTACAGGTGCTTAACGCGGGGGTGGAAAACATCCGTGTTCCGGCCGGTACGGTTGTGGCACATGCCACTACGGCGTTTGCGACGCACGATTGTCCGCATAGCCGGGGAGTGGTCGCTGGTGTTTCCGAGCCGAGGGGTTCGGATAATCGTTGGATTGCTAACTTATGTGACGAAAATTCTTCCCTGTCCGTGGAGCAACGTGATGCGCTGCGTAAATTGTTGTTGACGTATTCGGATGTGTTCAGCTCCGATGATTTGGATCTGGGCCGCACATCGTTGCTTTCCCATCACATTGAGACGGGCGACGTTGCCCCTATTCGATTAAATTCGCATCGGATGAGTCCTGCGGAGCGAGAACACATTCGGGGGGCAGTAGAAGGCATGTTGGCTGCGGACATCATATCGCTATCTAACAGCTCCTGTGGTCTTGGTTAAGAAAAAGGATGGCAACTTGCGATTTTGTGTTGATTTCCGGAAATTGAATAAGATATTGGTGGCAGATGCGTACCCCCTGCCGCGTATGGACGACTCCCTTGACGCATTGTCGGGGGCTAAGTTCTTTTCCACACTGGACCTCTCTTCGGGATTTTGGCAGCTCCCCCTTGACGAGTCCTCACGGGAGAAAACCGCTTTCCGTACGCCGCAGGGGTTATTTCAATTTAACTGCCTCCCGATGGGATTGAATGCGGCCCCTGCCACATTTCAAAGATTGATGGAGCTCGTTTTGACGGGGTTGCAGTGGGAGACGTGTCTTATATATTTGGACGATATCATTGTCTTCAGCCGCACATTTGAGGAACATTTAACACGGCTGGAGACAGTGTTCACGAGGATGCGCTCTGCGAATTTAAAATTTAAACCAAAGAAATGCCACCTACTGCAACGGTCCGTCCGTTATCTGGGGCACATTGTGAGTGCTGAGGGGGTGTCCACGGATCCGGAAAAGACGGCGTGCGTCCGGGATTGGCCGACTCCGGCCACCGTGGGGGATGTTCGGCGGTTTTTGGGATTTGCCTCGTATTATCGAAGATTTGTGCCGGGGTTTGCGACGATTGCGAGGCCCTTGCATCTCCTTATGGGTAAAGGACGGAAGTTTGTTTGGGGACAGCCGGAAGAGGCGGCCTTTCGGAGTCTGCGTGATCTATTGGCAACGGCCCCAACATTGGATTATCCCGATTTTGATCGCCCATTCATTCTTGATACGGACGCGAGTGACACAGGTATTGGGGCGGTGTTATCACAATCTAAAGGGGGTGTAGAGCGCGTCGTGGCGTATGGTAGCCGAGTCTTGTCTCCTGCGGAAACTCGCTACTGTGTCACTCGTAGAGAACTTTTGGCGGTTGTTTTTTTCCTACGGCAATTTCGACCGTACCTTTACGGTCGTTCCTTTGTTGTGCGAACGGATCATGCGGCCTTGCAATATGCACTTAAAATGGACCAGCCATCCGGACAGTGGGCACGTTGGTTGGACACGCTACAGGAATTTTCCTTCCAAATTCAACATCGGAAGGGGGTGCGCCATGCGAACGCTGACGCACTTTCCAGATTACCGCGGCGAGCCCCTTGCAAATGTGAGTCGGGGACGCATAGGTGTTCGCCGATTCTGAACCCCCCTCAGCCGCTTACGTTGGCCGTCGAGAAGTCGGATACTCCGATGGAACCGGGACCGACTGACGGGGTTTTGAATCTGCCGCGGTCTGTCTGGATTCGGGAACAGATGATGGATGAGTCGTTGTTGTCCATGCGGAAGCGGTCTACGAGGGACAATGGGAGTCCGAGTTCGGCTGTGGGGCCGCGAACCGCTCTCCGAGATGGTCTGCTTATGTGGCGAGAAGGGGTCCAGGAAAGCTGGCGTGTGGTGGTACCGACGTCCTTGCGATTCGAGTTGATTAGGACTCTCCATTGTGAGACACTCTTACATTTAGGGGTGCAGAAGACTTTGTTGACGTTGCAACGTCATTATTTTTGGCACGGCATGGCGACAGATGTCGTAGGGCACGTGCGCGCGTGCCCTGAGTGCGCCCGACGTAAGCCGCCTAAACATCCTTACGTGCCGCCTCTCCAGTCGATTCAGGTGTCTCGAGTCAATGAATTGGTGGCACTGGACATATTAGGACCCTTCCCGCCATCGGCGAGGGGAAATAAATATTTGCTGGTAGGGGTTGAGTATCTCTCCCGTTGGCCGATGGCCTGGCCGTTGCCCGATCAGTCGGCCGCAGCCATCACCGACGCCTTTTTGTTTGGGTATATTATGGACAAGGGGGCGCCTGAGAGACTCCTCACGGACCAGGGCCGAAATTTCTCTTCTAAATTATTGGCGGAAGTGTGCGCGGGCCTTGGGACTAAGAAAATACGGACATCCCCATACCATCCGCAGACGGATGGTATGGTCGAGCGGCTGAACAGGACATTGTCTGCCATGCTTTGCCATACTGTGAGTGAACAGCAATCAGATTGGGATCTGCACATCCCCGGAGTGCTTTCGGCGTACAGGATGACGCCTCATGCGGCTACAGGGTATTCGCCGTTTTACCTTATGTATGGTCGGGAAAACGTGCCTCCGGTGGATGTGCAATTGGGTACTGGGGTGAAGGGACCTCGTAAACCACTTCCTGAATACATTCAGGACACGGTTCGCCGGGTCACGGAGGCGCGTGAAAATGCCCGCGTAGCTACGGCCAAAGCCCAGGCCCGGAACGAGCGGTATGCTCGGCGGTCCGAGGGGGAGTGCCCCTGGAAGGTTGGTGACCTGGCCTGGCTCCATTGCCCGCAGGTGCGGCCGGGGACCTCTCCTAAATTGCACAAACCTTGGCATGGTCCTGTGCGCCTCATTGAGGTTCCCAATCCACAGTCGGCGCGCGTTCAGATTGGTTCTCGCCGTTGGTTTGTTCATACGTCGCGGTTGAAACCATATGTTGCTCCCCTACGTGATGCGTCATCTCCCAATGTTGCCTTGCCGGGGTCTGTTGCTGCCGACTCTCCCCTGCCTGCGTCCACTGATCTTGCTCGAGCGCCTGTCGTACCTGTTCCAGACAGATCGGCCGTGACACCGAGGGGGACGAGGGGCCCTGCTCGGAGGGCGCCTGCCAGGTCTGCGAGACCTTCGAGCCCTGCAGCCCTTCCGACCCCGCCGCAGGCACATTCAAAGGACACGGCCAAGACTGATTCTTCGGGAACACGGGACGTTGGTGGACTTCCAACCGCAACAGGAGAATTACCCCCTGTCATTCATCGAGTTCCATCGCGTTCCCGTTCTGCGAGCGGGCCGCCGACCGTCCGGGACGGGCCGGCGACCCGCACACCCTCTAAATCACTTACGTTTCGTTGATTGTATGTTGTGTTGTTGTTCTTGTTCTTACCCTTGTATTTATTGCATGCTTTCTGTACGTCCGTGATGTTACTTGTTGTTATTGTTCTGTTGTTATATTGCATGCTTGGTGTCCTTTAGCGCGGAAGGTCGGTTCACCGCATTACGCTTTGGTATTGTTCAGCCGAGGTCGGCTGGGTTTTTTCTACGGGGGAGGGTGGTGTAATGCGGGCGTGAGCGACCTTCCGGATGTGACGTCACGGGGAGGTGGAGCCAGGTGACGTGGGTGAAAGGTTGGGGTCCTTAAGTGGGTAAACCGGAAAGAGAAGTCAGTCGGGGTGTGAATGGAAAAGAGTGGGGCCGCGCGGGCGAACGTGAGGAGGGGGCACCGTTGGCCAGCGGGAGCCAACCCCGGAGAATAGCAGGGAGCTAAAGGGTGGTGAGAAGCTGCGGAGAGTACAGCCAGGAAGGCTGTGTGTTAGAGGCAGCGGTGTGGCTGCAGAGAGTCGCAGGAGCGACGAAGAGAGAGAGAGACAGCACGAGGCTGTCAGCGCTGCGGAGTAAGCAAGAGGGAGAAGAGCAGCAGCGATACAGCCAGGGGGGCTGAGAGTGAGTAACAGCAGCGGAGCTGCTGTGGGGGCTACAGGAGCGCCAGAGGCCAACAGAGGGGCTGCTGGTGGAGAAGAGAGAGACATCGGAGTCAGTACTGTGGGGACTGAGCAAAGAGGAGACAGCCGTGTGGGTAATACAGTACGGACCAAATAAAGGACACTGAGCCAGAGATCGTGGTCAAGTCTTTTATTACATATCCATGACAGATGCACTGACCCTCAAGCCTTTTTCAGGAAAGTTCTACATTAATTCAATTCTATTATTTCCTATGGCTATATGTTCAAGGGGCTAAATATCGAGGTCTGCTATCCACGAGAGGGATTCAACAAGAAGATTGTAATTTTATATTTCTCTGTTCCGGAAGCGCAGACTACAGTGGTTAAATATATTGTCAATAGTTTGGGTTGCATGGCTACAATCATACTCCTGTGGCTTGTCTTGAGTTTTATATTAATGAAGATGTGCACATTCGCCTGTTGACGTTATGATGCGTTTGATGGTACATTCGTGTCTTCGCAGAATGTCAAAGCCAGGAGATGTGAAGTTTGGGTTTCCAATGATGTATTTATTCTGGATATCTGCATTGTTCCACTCTGTTTGCCAGCATTCTTCTGTATCTGGGTTATATTCTAGAATGGTGACATTACAATCCCGGAAGGGGGATTGGGACTTGAGTCATTACTGAGGTGCATTGTTTAGGTCTTGATTAATTCGTAGGTTATTGTTGGCAATAAAACGTGGAAACTCCTTTGCAGTTTTCATGTCTCTGTGGATATTTGGTTGTAGAATGTTCGCTATAACAAGGAATCAGGGGATTGTTGTCAATTTCAGTATTCCGGTTATTGTGTGCATTGTGTTATTTATGCATCTAGCAGTTTTGTATATAAGCTCCCAGATGGAGCTGAAGTGGAATACTATTACCACGGCATAGATCGGTGAGAGGGCAGCGGTTAACAGCACCTCAGCTGAAGTGCCCCAGGTCAAGTTTCTATGGCAGGGCAAATTCTTGATTTGGTTTTTCACCGATCTGCTTTATGTGGAGCTTGACGGTCAGGCTTTTATCCATGATAACCCCTAGATATTTTGGAGTGGGGTCATAGTGCACTGGGATACCGCAGAAGGATACATGAAGGGTAGCTTTTGCTGCCTGATTGGGCAGGTGGAAAGCGTTTGTAGTGGTTTTCTAGGGATTTGGTCAGAGTCTCCAGTGGCAGATATATTCCTCAAATAACATGAAATCAGCTGTTAGAGTACTTGGAATGTATGTATGTTGAACTTCTCTTGCACCGTACGTTGCCAACCGTGCTAATCAGAGGTGCGATGTTCACAAGGTTTGTACCGTGTGCAGTACGGGCTACATCATCTGCATATATGAACTTGGTACGAGTAACGAACCCTGAAGGAGGCCATTGTTCATTAGTCATCTTCAGTAGCAGGCTATGACACATCGGTGCCATAGTCAGCAGAGAGGTCAATTATTTATTTGCCGGTTTTCTGTTGATGCTGGAAACCAGCTTCTATGAGGGTGGTGAAGGTAACGATCTGTTCGCAGCAGCTACGGGCAGTTCGATATCCATTTTGTTTGGGAGGCAGTTGGGGGTCGATAATGGCAGATGAGGATCTGGCAAGCATGGCACGTTCCATCAGCTTGGAGGTGGAAGGCAATACGAATATTGGCGTGTACCTGGAGGGTGAGTCTTGCGGCGTTCTGGGTTTAAGAATGGCGGTGACATTGGCTTGCTGTTTTACTTTCAGAATTTTGCCCGTCTTGTGCATGACAGTGATGAGGTTTGCAATGCCATTGTTGTCCATATAGTTCCAGGTTCCTTAGGAAATCAGGATACAGATCATCATATCCCAGTGCCGTGCTGTATTGTGTGGCTCTGAGGGCCATTTACACTTTAGTGACAACGTATGATCTTGTTAGAGCTGTTATTTGCGGTAAGTTGGCTCAAAGCGATGGCGAGTTGTTTCCGGACAGCTTGTTTGATGAGCTCGTACATTGGTGCCTTTGAAGAGGGTAGCATGTGGGAAGCCAGGGCATTCGCTGTGGTTTTTGGCAATCTGTGCTCTGTTGGTATTGAGGCACCTAGGTTCCAGGCTTTACAACTAGAGTGAGTGACGTCCAAATCTGACATCTTCCCAACGTTTTCTTCATGCAGAGTTCAGGGACTCCAACAGTGCAGTGACCTTATCTTGGTCACCAGATTTAATTTACACTCTCTGTTTCTATTTATCATCGTGGCATGTTGAATTTTAATTAATCTATCCCATTTTTTTACACTTTGGCTCCAGTTTCTTTAATAAGATTTCGTTTTTGTAGCCGGGCCAGTTGGCCTACTGAAAGTCCCAACACGGCCGTGGTTGTAGAGGTTATGCCCAGGATTAGTAATGAAATGTGCTTGTCTGTCAATCTTTTTGCTTTTCAGATGATTGCCTGTAATTGTTCATGAAGCAATAAGTGGCCGTCCACTTTTGTCCTTTGAGAAGAAGCATAAGTCTGGATTATCATGCTTTTTCCATCGGGCTTTGTGAAATGTGCTTGGGTGTTTAGAGGCGTATATAAAGAATTTGTCTTGTGCTGTCGGCAGAGGTGGTCATGGCCATTCCTTATATGGGGGCTGATATACATATACACTGATTATTATCACATGACCAGCTGTGATGGTTATTGATGATGTTGCCATCCCTTGTAGTGGACTTGAAAGCATAGTCCTTTTTAAGCCTTGCCTGATGAAGGTGGTGAAGCCATGTTTAGGGTGGTAGACTGCAAAACAAGGATATATATACTCTTTGGGTCTTTCAGATAAAAAAAAAATCACGACGTTTCGATCACAACACGAGCAATCGTCTTCAGGCTAAAAAATACAGCAGGCAAACTGCTGAGGCAGGAGAAATATAGCGGGAGAGCTGCTGCAACAAGAGGTTATATAGGTTTGAGATGGGTGCAACCCAAGGGTAAGTGGGCGGGGCTAGAGATGTAATTTGCATGTAAATGTAAGATCGGAGAGCCTGATATTCCTCACGACTACGGTGCTGAAGAGGATATACAGTATCCATTTATTCTGGAACTTGCCATCCTCTTCCTGTCCTCAATGTACATCTCCTGTAAGGCAATGCCAAAGAAATGTTATCGTCGGTTCTTGGCCAGAAAATCACATGTAGGTCTTGAGAGATCTTCAATATTTAGTTATTACACTCAAAGACATCGTCCGATCAGTTTCTGGCCCTTAATGAGCCGAAATGATGGTATTAGATATGTGTACGGTAACAGGAAAACACTTAACTGGTGATCCGCGAGAAGGCTGCTGTCTCCTACCGTCCATTAAAGAGTGTTCGGCTTCTGGGTAAAACTAAAATTCCTGGATAAACTGCACTCATAAAAAGGGATATTTTGCAAAGATATACATGGATAAATCCAATCCACAGACTCAATAGGGATCAAATCTATCTGTGGACCGCATCCACTTTGCTGCACTGACATCTCCTAGCACCGCTCAGGCCTCGCAGCCACAACACCTGATGTGCACTGGAGTCCGCACCTCCGATTAGCACGGTTTTCTATGTACGGTGTGAAAGAAGTTTAACATATCTTCTTGGTTCTTTCGGTAAAGTCACGTAGAAGGGAAGTAATAAAATAATAAAAATAAAACATAATAAAACAATTCTCACGACGTTTCGGCCACAACGCAAGCAGCCGTCCTCAGGCGAAGAATGAGAACATTATCAAGCTAGGAGCTTATATAGGTGTAGCGAGGAGGAGCGCCTTAACAAAAGAATGTGCATATGAAGAGGAATTTAGCATACCAATGGGCAATGAGTAGGAGGTGGGCGGAGGGGTTTCAAAGTCCCATTATGCCCATGCATTATGCAGGATCAACAGCACCACGGGGGGGCGCAAGGAACAGCGTTAATAAAGGAAAGGAATGTTAATGATATGTAGCTGCATTTACCAAACAACCACGTAGAAAACCAAAGTAAAAACTACATAAAAAACTAAAATATAAACTGATACTTACTATACTCTACAATAAGCTGAGTTACTAACAACAAATAATAAATTACAATTCTACGTCGTAAGAAGTATATAATATACTTCCATCTAAACTTTATTCTCTTAGCATATACAGTACTATATACTGCCATAGATAAACCCAACATTAAATTATATACTGTATTGCTGTAAACCACCCTATACTTTATACATTTTAATATAACACTATGTATTATTCAACTCACCCTAATGTGTATCGAAATGGTTTATTACGTCCTTCCAATGATTGCTAAGCCTGAATCCATCTTCTCGGTTAAAATTGTCTCTGTGTTTGTATATGTGGATCGCCTCATGAACGAATCTCTCATGATAGCCAGATGGCTTGCAGAGAACCTCCGTCTTGGAGAAGTCAATGTCATGTGAGCCCACTGAGTTGTAACAGTGGTCTGCCACGGCTGAGGTGTTTGTCCTACCGTGTTTTAGATCAGCTTTATGTTCACGAATGCGGTCTGAGACGTGTCGTTTGGTTTCCCCAATGTAACTGCTACCACAGAGGCAACTTAGTTTGTAGACGCCAGGGTACTGTATGTCTGGAATCACATCTTTTACAGACGGTACCAGATCACGGATTTTATGTACTGTGTTGAATCGGACCTGGATCTTGTGTTTAATCAGGATTTTGGAGATCTTTTTTGTGACCCCAGCAATGTAGGGTAAGGTGATGGTCTTGAAAGGCTCCTCAACAGGATCTTTCTTGATGGTTGGAGTGATGGCTTTGCGGATTGTGTAGTCGGAGTAACCATTAGCCTTAAGAGCTTGGCTACATTGCTGGGGTCACAAAAAAGATCTCCAAAATCCTGATTAAACACATGACATTGACTTCTCCAAGACGGAGGTTCTCTGCAAGCCATCTGGCTATCATGAGAGATTCGTTCATGAGGCGATCCACATATACAAACACAGAGACAATTTTAACCGAGAAGATGGATTCAGGCTTAGCAATCATTGGAAGGACGTAATAAACCATTTCGATACACATTAGGGTGAGTTGAATAATACATAGTGTTATATTAAAATGTATAAAGTATAGGGTGGTTTACAGCAATACAGTATATAATTTAATGTTGGGTTTATCTATGGCAGTATATAGTACTGTATATGCTAAGAGAATAAAGTTTAGATGGAAGTATATTATATACTTCTTACGACGTAGAATTGTAATTTATTATTTGTTGTTAGTAACTCAGCTTATTGTAGAGTATAGTAAGTATCAGTTTATATTTTAGTTTTTTATGTAGTTTTTACTTTGGTTTTCTACGTGGTTGTTTGGTAAATGCAGCTACATATCATTAACATTCTTTTCCTTTATTAACGCTGTTCCTTGCGCCCCCCCGTGGTGCTGTTGATCCTGCATAATGCATGGGCATAATGGGACTTTGAAACCCCTCCACCCACCTCCTACTCATTGCCCATTGGTATGCTAAATTCCTCTTCATATGCACATTCTTTTGTTAAGGCGCTCCTCCTCGCTACACCTATATAAGCTCCTAGCTTGATAATGTTCTCATTCTTCGCCTGAGGACGGCTGCTTGCGTTGTGGCCGAAACGTCGTGAGAATTGTTTTATTATGTTTTATTTTTATTATTTTATTACTTCCCTTCTACGTGACTTTACCGAAAGAACCAAGAAGATGAATCCCTGCAGTCACGAAAGCTTTAAATCGAAGTTTAACATACATGCATGTGTCTTGTGAGTGATTCCAAGATGAGGTTTGTAGGAGGTACCTTTTATTTAGAACATTCACGGTCTCATCCACACACTCTCTATAGTTGCTTAGCCTAGCCTATACACAACACTAGTCGTTTAACACTGACGGTGCTGATTGAGACAGGCAACTACTATCTGGCAGCGCAATATCAAGCGAAGACGGCAGCGATGACAGCGACGAGACGACAGCAACGCCGAGACGAATCAAATCCCAGAACCGGCAGCCTTGAGCTCCCGCTCTCGGCTCCTTTTATCTTACCCAGCGTGGCCTGGCTCCGCCCTGGCCGCCCCTCCCTTCTGGAACCCACTAGCAGGTTCCAGGTTCTTCCAGACAGGGTCCTCCGTGACCCTTGCCCCAGTTCCTCCGCCCTGCCAACACACCCGTGCACAGCTCACCGGCGTGTGTACTGTCTGTCCACCACAGTCGCCGCTGCTGTCTACCAGCAGGCGCTATTACACTACACATACATATGAGTCACCAATTCAGACACTAACCAGGCTTGACTCTCCTTAGCTTGACCCTCCGACGAGATTGGGTGCACTCAGAGTGATACGGTAAAAGATGAAATGCACATATTTCATGAATATCATTGCCATTGTAAATAATGGTACCTGTACCCCTTATCAATGTCATGATACACACATGAAAATGTAAAATTGTGGAATTGAGTGCTCACACAATAATTTTAATGTATGTGTGTTAATGTTTTTATTTTCAGGAGGCAGCGGCGTCATCTGTGGTAATCCTGTGAAGGCCCTCAGAGCACGGCGAAATAAGCTCAATGTATGAAACTCCCACGTGCACCCACACACCCACACACAGTTTCAAGCTCCATGCAGTGTATCTTTATTATTGTTATTGTGATGCTTGTTTATCCAGGAAAGCCTCGAGTCTCAAGACTTTTTCTCAGGAGTGTCCTGCCACATTTTCATAGTCGGGGAAATGTTGCTGTGTGCTATGTGTGATTGAGTCAGCTGCAGGTATTGTTTTAGCAGTGGAATTTTTGGTCAATATTAGTAACATTGAAATTCAAAAAAATAGAATGCATATGTAGTGTCAACGATTCAGAGACATAGTTTCTAGGAGGCACCTTCTTTATTAACAACTTTTATGGTCTTGTCCACTCTCCACAGTAGCTTAGCCTAGCCTGTACACAACACTAGCTGTCTAACACTGACGGTGCTGACTGAGATAGCCAACTACTATCCTTCATAACGCAATATCTAGCGGAGATGATTAGCGACGACGGCGACGAGACGACAGCAATGACGAGATGAGTCCACTCCCAGAACGGGCAGCCTCAAGCTTTCGCTCTCGGCTCCTTTTATGCTACCAGCGCTGCCTGGCTCTGCCCTGACCGCGCCTCCCTTCTCAAACCCGCTTACAGGTTCCAGGAACCTCCAGATGGGGTCCTCTGTGCCCTTGCCCTAGTTCCTCCGCTCTGCCAACACACCCGCGCCCACGCTCACCGACGTGTGTACTATCTGTCCACCACAGTTGCCGCTGTTGTCCAACAGCCGGTGCTGTTACACTACAAATACATTAGCAAAGGATACACCAAAACCTTGCCTCATTGTGGGTTTTCCCATCGCGAATTTGATCATTCGCTCCAAATTTGAGGTACAGTTGGCCGATTGCGCCCGTGACTCGACCATATGTGGCTTTGACCGCAAGATTCCTATACAGTACACATCGTAAAGAAGTACTGTACACTGCTCACAATGATTCTCCCACGGAAGAATACACACCATCATCATTTATAGTAAATCAAACTACTTTCAGTTTGTTATTTTTTTAAACTGCATATTTACTATACATGTCATTAACCTTATCTTTATTTTCAGGTTTATGTGTACAGTACAGTATGCTACATTAATATTTAGCATTCTATACATTTACTGTACACGTTATATATAATACGAAAGAGAATATTGATACATTACGTGAACATTTATTACTGTCTCATGTTCGGGTTACGTACTGGGAACCAAACCCTAGTTTTCCCATTTGCCGTTGAGTTTGCGGATCTCGTATTTTCTGATTGCTGTGATTTTCAATCGTGGAACCCTTGCAATAGGTAAGGTTTTGGTGTATTTGTTGGCATGTTTTACATTTTATGCGTGGTCAAAGTAGATTTTATGCCTTGTAATAGGTGTCTTAATTGGTGTTTGCACATCTTCACACCTGCATTATTGCCAGAAAGGATAATGCCTTTTCTTATTTTTAATTATCATCTTAATACTTGCACAAGGTGTCTCTCATAGATACCGGTTACATTGTATGTGTTTAGCTATGGGAGGAAACCGGAGAACCTGGAGGAAACGCAGAACAAGGGAAGAACAAATGCCACACAGAAAGGTGGCCAAGTCAGAAATTTAAATTGTTGCTGTGAGGTACTTAATTGTAATAACCAATTTCCCCTGACTGACAGGCTAATGCTCACTTTCAGGCTGGCCCTGTGTTACCTTGTGCCATACAGGGACAGCTGTCATCAGGTTAAAAATAACAAAAACTACCATTGTGCATTGGAATGACTGAGGTGTAAGGTGTTTTTGAGACGCTGGGGCATTGAAGCGCCTGATAAATGCTCATCCTTTAAGAGGTAATTTGATGTCATATTTTAGAGTAAATATTGGCTCAAGAGCATTTTAAGTAAAAAGCATGACTATCCTGGGTGAACTGGGAGTTATAGCTATCATTCATAACTAACTTACATCACGACTACCATGTGTAGACCACCAGCATGGGTTGAGCTCATAGCTCCCGGTACTTTATAGACTGCCTACAACGACTGCTTTGGATGGCAGGGTGGGGCATTGGTAACACTTGTGCCTCACAGCAAGAAGGTCTTGAGCTAGATTCCCCACTCGAGCATCTTTCTGGGTGGAGTTTGTATGTTTTCCCCTGTTCTGCATAGGTTATCTGGTTTCCTCCCACAGCTAAACAACGAAACAATGCAACTGGCATTGGCCAAAACCAGAGCTGCAACTGCAGCAAAATGCTGACCATGCAACATCTCTTGGTCTGCACACTGCTTGAGGAAGTGCCCTGCACTGTGCAAAATTTTGCAGCAGGCAACCTGCAAGCACTGGAATATGCTTGCCACCGGAAGGATTTTTTAACTTTGGTGAACCAACACAAAACATCCCAATGCTAAAAAATTACCTGCAACTTACTCAAGTGGAATACAGCAACATCGCCTCCTACTGTGACCTGCAGAGTCTTGAGACTCAGTGAGGATTTCGTGGGTGAACAGGCATAGTAGTAATAATTATAACACAAGCGTGCGGCACACCGTGCTGTCAGACAACCAGCTCGGAGGCTGCGTTCAAACAAGAAACGGCGGAGCCACCCTCTCGGGATGGAACCTGCAGCTCCGGCGACTCGGTCACGATGGCAGGGGCCCTCCCAGCTCTCTGCCACACCCCGGACCCCCCCGACAGCCCACCCTCACCACTCTGCACGTTTGAGCTTGAGCAGGATGTGCTGCTGGCACTGAGTGCTTGGAGGGAGGAATACAGCAGGTAGTTTTGGTCGCTCTGCACTGCAACAGTAATTGCATCACACTGCATATGCAGCATGTGGCACACAGGCCTCCCCCTGGTGCACTATAATGTACGCAATAGAGTGTTTTAACGCTCGCATAAACAATGTCCAATGTGCCCATATGCTCACATTCTACAGCACCTTCACCCCCACCGCCCTAGTTGCACTGGGATCGGAATTAAATACGGTTGAGGCGAAAGATCACTTAGGGCAGTGAATCTCATGCAGCATGTGAGGAGGGCACTGCCAGGCATACCTACTACCTGCCTGTCTCCTTAGGGCTGATACCAACACCCCACGCAGTGATTTATTTGTAGTAATGCTATTAAATCCCGAGCAGAGATAAAAGTGCACCAATAACATTTATGTATACATGTACACATTATGGAGGGCAGTGGTTAGCACATGTTCAGAAATACAGGAAGTTCTAGATATTCTTTGGGTCTTTCGGTAAAGTCAGGTAGATATGTTCAAAGAAAATAACAAAAACTATGACGTTTCGTTCGCAACACAAGCGGTCAGGAATAGGGGCCTCTTTCTGATGGCAAACGCTTGTGTTGCGATCGAAACGTCGTGGTTTTTTGTTATTGTTTTGTTATTTTCTTTGAACCTATCTACGTGACTTTATCCAAAGACCCAAAGAATATGAATTCCTGAAGTCACGAAAGCTTTAAGTCAACATTTTAAAGGTGTTTACCAGAATTTTGCTGAATACAATACGAAAGCAGATACACGTGCACTTAAGGGAAAACCATTGTTGGTTTAAATAGGGAGGGGTTGTGGTGATTCATGTGAAATGCAGACAACTAATAGAGAAGACCCAGGAATATATGGAGTGTGTTTAGATTTGTATGTCGATCCCTAAAAAGTGTGTATTTTGTAAAAAGAGAAAGGGAGCCTGCAGAAACGTATAGGTTATGGCATTCCAGAGAAGATGGGCTGAGTGCACGAGAGCGTGTATAACGCCAGCTTTTGTGTGGTGTACAAGGAGATGACAGTGGATTGAGGTTGTTAAAACATTCAGAACAAATTCGTTCAAATTGACACGAGGATGACATCACAACTTTTCAAGGGTGTTGCTCTGTCATGAATTATGTATAAAAACGGAATACAAAATAATTATCAACCCCCATACACACACTTATACTACTTATGCCTAATTCACACGCTCACATTTCACCCTCCCCCCGCACTCTTCACTCCTCACCACCGCTGCACGTGCCTCACACAGGAACATGAAGACATTTGCACAGAAGCACAAACCCCAGGTGCTGAGCATTACGTACGGTGGGGACGTGAAGTGCAGCAGCAGCAGAAGCAACAGAAGCAGCGTTGGGGAGGCTGAGGGCGATCGGCGGGACAGCGTCTCAGGGGACAGCGTCTCGGAGGGCGGCTCTCATCGGGGCGTCTCCCCAGCCCCCCTGTGCCCTCTCGGTGGTGTGCATTCAACAGCGTCACTGTGTTCATACGCATTTCTATTGGCAATGCCGAAATACTGACAATTTTTGTGAGTTCTAAAAGCACAGTTTGCAGAAGTGTAATAATGAAAACTAATCGATAATTAATATAAGAAATGTCTGTTTTCAATGTGTTGGACAAAAATGTATGTACCCTCTCTTCCCATCTCTGTATTCTCCATCGATCCCCAATTTGCCCTTTACAGGTTCTGATCCCAGCCCCACATCTTCCTTGGCAGCCCGCGTCTCTGTGGGAACCTCCAAGTCCCCCTCCCCTCCCACGCTTCACCAGCATCCCCGGCTGCCACCAAATCGCAAGCTCGTGGCGCTCCATATGCCAGGGGCCCGGCGCAGCTCCAGCAGGGACGCAAGCATCCCCAATGATGTTGCCAAGAACGCACCTTCTGCCACAGGTCATCGCAGCTGGCATGTCTAGACGGGCCAATAATATTTGTGTTCAATATACACTGTCTACTGTGTGTATGTACTTACATTTTGACTTAAAACTTTCGTGACTGCAGGAATTCATATTTTTTTGTTCTTTCGGTAAAGTCACGTAGATAGAAAATAATAAAAATAAAGTGAATACAAATGAAATTAAAATAATAATAAAACGAATATAGACTGTAGCCTGGTTCTAAATCGGAGTGATTGTACTGGCAGTCTATAATGTAGACTGTAGCCTGTTTATTAAGTTTGGTGAGTGTACTGGCAGTCTATTATATAGACTGTATCAATGGTTATTAAGCTGGGTGAATATACTGGCAGTCTATAATGTAGACTGTAGCCTGGTTCTTCACCTCGCTGAGCGTAGTGGCAGTTTATAATGTAGACTGTAGCCTGGTTCTTCACCTCGGTGAGTGTACTGGCAGTCTATAATGTAGACCAAGGCCGTAGCCATGGAATCAACATTGGGGGGGACCAAATCATCCAGGGAGTCTGGGGGTGCCTCCCCAGAAAAAAAATCTAAATTTGAAAATAATTTCCTGCCTTAAATATTTAAAAATTCACTAGCACATAGGATGGACTTTTTATTTATTGTTTACAATAATGTCTAATAGTGTATTGTATTACATTGCTGTTTTTTCTTTTTTTACCTTTTCTTGTTTCATTGTATGAAATGGCAGAGATTAGGGATTAATAAAGTACAACCATAACCACAATAATATAAACAGAAATCTATTTTATAGCAATATATTGGGGGGGGGACATTTTAAGCATTTTTGAATATGTATCCCCCCCAATATATTATAATTACGGCCTTGATGTAGACTGTAGCAATGGTTATTAAACTGTAATGCTCACTCAGTTTAATAACCCTTCTACCTCCTGCAGCCACCTTGATATGCCAAAGGTGGTTCTCTCTTGGGTCTCAGTGTGTTCCTTTGGCAGTGGTCAGCTTATTGATGACTGGCCTCCATCATAGCTTTGTAGAATTCCCACCGATGGGTTGAAGCTGCACCCATTGGTGGGTTGCAAGAGGTTTCCAGGTGGATCAGAAAACAAAATACAATAAAACTTTATATTTTCTAATTCTAAAAAAAGAACAATACTAGACTTGAATTGATTATCAATTAATTACAATAATGCAGTCCCCCAACCATGTGCAAAATCATCTGGGCGAGAGCTATCACGTGCTCCAACTGGACTGTGTGAGTGGTAGTTATGCTGGTCGTGGTGTGACAATATTTTTCATTTCAAAGCATACTTTGAACTTGCTCGATCTTCGAAGCACACCAAACCAAAAATTCATTGTGGATCCGGGTGGGTGGGTGAGAATGCATTGTAGCTGAGAGAAAATTCCCAATCCCTCGTTTATGTGTATCTTACTAAGAACAAGGAAATCAAGGGATACTATCAACATTCGTGACAAGAATTTTCATAACTGAGTGTATTCGTGTCTGTGAGCCTCTGTAATCTGTCTCCCAATGTCCCTATTTGTGTCTGTGTGTGTTTGAAGGAATGCAGGCAAGGCTGATGAGTGAAATGCCTTCTATTACCTACTGTATCCCAGGTTTTGGCTAAAGTGGCCCCTTGAGATAGTCATCTTGTTGGGTGACTTTAATGCCCAAGTAGGTCATGAAGCACGCACCTGTTATTGAGCCAGATCAGCTTAATAACGATATAAGGCTGCTAGACTTCTGTGCAACCCCGTGGGCTTGTAATCATAAACACACTCTTCCTGCATTGGTGCATCCACACAACATAATGGATGTACACCGGGTCCAAGCAAGAATATCTTCTGTACGATATAGCGACGAAACAAACGCGGGCCCAAATTCTTGAAACCAGGACCTACCCTGCAACTGATCTGCCCACTGACCATCGGCTTGATATCTGTAAGCTGCACATGACGGTGGTGGGCATCCACCGAGGTTTCCATTCAAAACCCACAATAGCCTATTCTAGGCTAGCTGAGGAAAGTTACAAGCAAGAATTTAATCATCGCTTGCAGCTGGGGTTGGCATCGTTCCTCTTGATGATTGGGAGTCCTGTTGCTCTACCAACTGAGATAACTCTCGGTCAGAAGCCAATTACTTTTCATGGTGTGTTACCCAGCCCATGTTATAAAAATCCTTTTGGCATGTATGTCGGACACCTATTTTATCTGCTGCCCCCTATAGGCACCTCTTTCCCATGCTGGCGGGTGTCACAAAACGGCTTCATGCCTGTACGATTCACCAACACCTCCAGATGCTGGCTCACAGGCTTGCGTTTTCGGTGCTGGGATTGTGTCTGTAGGTCGGGTGACGGTTTCTGACAAGTGCCGGGTGACATCAACTACTCAAGCTGGCACGGCTTTCCCAAGAGCACCGCAACCACAATCACTATCGGCACTGCCATTGCAACCGTCGACGTCGCCACTATCAACATCGCCACCGTCGAAGCAATTTGGCGTCGTTGTGCCCAGGCATACAGGGGAGCCGCTCACCCTGGTGGGCTCTGGAACACGCAGCACGCACACTATCAGGTTCGCGAGCACTGCTTGAGAAAGCCACATTGCAGTGTTCAGTAACCACAGGGTGAGGTGTGGAGTAAGTGTAAAGGAATTCTTCAGGTGTAAGAGGTAGAACATGTGATATTCAGTTGTTTTAGAAATACATGTCAGGTGCTCGTGTCCGAGTCCTGAACTAGCACTGCTGTGATGTTGCGTGCGAGTCCACCATTCAATCACCCCTGATTAAACTAAGTTCTCAAAGTAGTTGAAAGTCTCAGCCCAATCACAAAGCACAAACTTCATACAAAATGTAGAGTTTTTCTTCAGCCAGCCCAGCTCTGAGGTCTGCAATGTATACATTACGTGACTTGCAGTTGTTTTTTCAGTTTAGCTTCATGTGAAGTTTTCTGGATTTTACGGTTTAATTTACTTTACACTCCGTTTTTATTATGTTCTTGTTTGGTCAGTTTTCTGCTTTTTCTGCTTTGGTATTTTGGTTAAAATTCAAACGTAAACAACCATGTTAATCCGCACGTCCGATTAGGACAGTTGGCTACGTACGGTGCAAAAGAAGTTCAACATACATACACCATCAGCCATGAAAAAGAGCTTCATAGCTCATCAGATTCTTCCAGGATAAATGAATATTCTGATTCTGACATCAGCCATGTGTAACTTAATAGATGTTCGCTAGTAACTTGCCTCAGCAGTCTAGATAGGTAGACATGGATCTTTGTCTTTGTGTGTGCTTGAGCACAGGTCTCTTTCCAGTGTCTATACCCCACTTGCCGCTGTACGGGGAACGCATCGACCAGTGGTGCGAGGAGGTGGACAGGAGTCACGGGGAGACGCTCGTGTGCGTACAGGCGACCCCCCACATCCACCTGGGCAGCGCGTGTTCAGGCTGGGGGGTGCAAGACTCACCCCCTTGTTGCCCAGCAAGGCACAGCTGCCGACGGGGCATTGAGGAAGCTGGCACGATGCACACACAGACACACACCAAATACCTTTGTTCTATTGTCTCGGCTTGGTGCAGGCTTGGCTCTGGCTCAAGAGAGCCAGCTCAAAGCCACTGGCTCTCAGCATGGTCCCAGCCATGCTCGGGATTCCATGAGCTGACCCGAAGCCAAGCCATGGCTAAGCCACTCACTCATGTGTCTTTGGAAGCAAATGAATAGCTTGAACTGTGTTCGAGGCCAAGTCAGAGTCAAGCTAAGAACATGGCTTCTAGATTTGAAGAATTCTCTCATCAAAACGCTATACCACAGAGCTCATGGCATTTCTGACCAACACCACCTGGCCAGTGAATTGAGACATGTACATCGGGCCCTCAGGATGAACGGATACTCTGAACGCACCATCCGCCAAGCTGTTTCTCCCACCATCACCATACAGAAACAGCCACTTGAAACTCCAATCAAAACTATCACGTTACCATACATAGCAGGCGTGACCAAAAAGATCTCCAAAATTCTAAACAAACATAAGATCCAAGTCCGATTCAGTACAGTACATAAAATCCGTGATCTAATTCCATCTGTGAAGGATGTCATCCCTGACTTGCAATACCCTGGAGTCTATAAACTGAGTTGCAGCTGTGGTGACTGTTACATTGGGGAAACGAAACGTCATGTCTCTGATCGTGTTCGCGATACTATGTAGTTTATACTTTAGTTGTTTACGTGGTGGTTTTAGTTACTGCAGCTACATACTATTAATACTCCTTCCCTTTATTAATGCTACCCCTATCCCCTCCCTTTGATGCTACTAATCCTGCATAATGCACGGGCATAAGTAGTACTATTCACATACCTGCATTTTCCATATCCCCTCCCTTTGATGCTGCTAATCCTGCATAATGCACGGGCATAAGTAGTGTAATAAACCTCCTTGAGACGGCTTCCGGAATCAGTCCTTTTTATTTTCAACTTCCACAGTTACACTTTACACACACTCCCCGTTGCTGGCAGACAACGGAGAGAGGGCAGACTTCTCGCCAAGTCCCCACCGCGCACGTGGCACCCAGAGCCCCGTACGGGCGTGACTCTTGCTCTTGTCGTCCCCAAGTCTGCTCACGACTGTCCTCTCTCCCTCTCTCTTAATCCCTTCGTCACGTGGTACCCCCCAGCCAATCATCTATAGACAGCGTTGACCGTTCCCGATGATTCCCTGTCAATCCTGGGACCACGCCTCTGATCCGGCTCTCCATTAGCTGAGGCCCCGATTGGCCAGGCCAATCACCCCTGCTAACACACCGCGATCACGCCGAGGCCATGCTCCCTGGCTCATCCCTTATTGGCTACAAAGCAGGACCGGCAAGCCAATCCCCACGTGAACCCTCTATGGCTGTTATTACAGTGGTGTAATGGGGGCGTAAACGACCTCCCGGAAGTGACATCATGGGGGGAGGAGTTACGTCACGTGGGGGAGAGGGTAGAGGTCTATAAGGGGGTAACCGGAAGCAGTGGGGAGTGATCGGAGACTGGGAAAGTGTGAGGCCACGCGGGGCGAAGGGTGAGAGAGAGAGTGGCGAGATCGCCACACACCCGGGCCACGAGGATCGGCACCGTCGGCCAACGGTGACCGACCCCCGGGCAGCAGGAGCAGCGAGGAGGCTGCAGAGAGCAGCGGGTCTGCAAGGGAGGAGTTGGGCAGCAGGGGTCTGCGCGACGAGACAGCAGCGGGTCTGCTAGGAGGGAGTTGGGCTACGTGAGCGACAGCAGCCTGGGGCTGCAGAGCAGAGAGTATATAGGGGAGTGCCGTGAGGGAAAAGAGATCGAACCCAAATAAAGGACACAGGACAGAGAGAAGCGTCCGAGTCTTTTATTACAGTAGTACTAATCACATACCTGCATTTCCCATAAATATGCTAAATTCCTCTTGATATGCATATTCTTTTGTCAAGGCGCCCTTTCCCCCCCTTGCAACCCAGCTTATATATATGCTCCAAGCACGTGTGCTGTTTCATTCAGACGCTGTCGCCTCGACAGACCTGGTTTTCACCTGAGGACGGCTGCTTGCGTTGTGGCCGAAACGTGAGAATTATTTTATTATGTTTTATTTTTTATTATTATTTTATTACTTCCCTTCTAAGTGACTTTACCGAAAGAACCAAGAAGATGAATCCCTAGCGTTTAACAGTACTCTCTTTATTGTCAGCCAACACTGGTATAAACATGGGCATTTTATTTCCTTTTCTATTATGTACATCCACAGTGACTTGCGCACAAACACGTCCACGACCACGAGTACCCCGTCCCTCCTTTAGCCCCGCCCCCCCCTCCCGATACGTTCCATTCATTGGCTACCACATTCTGATAAGCCCCTCCCCCCCTCTCCTCTCCCCCTTAACTGGTACTTAAGAGCTTGCATCTTGAATCCCTCCCTCACTTGATGCAGCAAATCTGGCTGTGACGGTCCCACCTGATGACGGAGACTTGTGTTGCCTCCGAAACGTCGTGATTTTATTGTTTTATTTTTATTAATTTTAATTTCATTTTTTACCTACGTGACTTTACCGAAAGAACTAAGAGTATGACTAAGAACATGGCCCCAAGACATCACATTCACATAGACGACAATATTCCCATAGATGACACCACATTCCCATAGATGACACCACATTCCCATAGATGACACCACATTCCCATAGATGATACTACATTTCCATAGACGACACCACATTCCCACGGACACCACATTCCCACGGACACCACATTCCCACGGACACCACATTTCCACGGACACCACATTCCCACGCACACCACATTCCCACGCACACCACATTCCCACGGACATCACATTCCCACGGACATCACACTCCCATAAATGATACCACATTCCCATGGACGACACCACATTCCCATAGACTACACCAGTCCCAAAGACACCACATGCTGGCCCGAATGCACTCGCCAGACATGTGGACCATACTTGCACATATTTACTGTTGGGATGTGCAATACCTGTAGG
Organism: Lampetra planeri; assembly: GCF_965212315.1. NCBI lineage: Eukaryota > Metazoa > Chordata > Hyperoartia > Petromyzontiformes > Petromyzontidae > Lampetra > Lampetra planeri. The sequence goes on along the minus strand of NC_136122.1, from coordinate 2,249,193 downwards.
TATCATATCAGTATCTGAATCCCAGAAGCATTTTTAATATTTATAACTAAATAAATAGGCAAACAATATATCTCCTTCAGATGTCCATCTCTCCACATTAAACAAATAAAGGTATTTCTTACCCAAATTATCAGCTGTATGGCATTCTAGGAGTGTATAATTTCATCAATATTGATTCTAATACAAGCAATGTCTGGTCGGGGTTTGGCATAATAATGTTAACACAATGCCTTGTAATTCCAGAAATACTGTGCTATTTTATTGTTTAAAAACAAACAGAAAAATAAATATACGATCTTTCTATTCTTGTTTCTTTTCTTCTTATATATAAAAGTAATTTTTTTGGTCTGTCTGTGTGTGATTATTCAACATCGCCTTGCTAGGCAGGCTGAGGAGAGGCTTGCGGAGCCCCAATGTGGTTTCAGGAAAGGGCAGTCCTGCATGGATGCCATATTTTCTGTCCGTCTGCTACAGCAGATGTGTAGGGAATTCCACCAGTAGGCCTGGGCTCTGGGTTGTTCTTCGTGCTTTCGGAGTCCCTGACCCTCTTCTCACGATCATTAAGGACCTTCATGATGGTGAGTGGGCCCGGGTAAAACTACGTGGCCGGGAGTCGGAGCCATTCGCTGTACACCTTTGGGTGCGACAGGGATGTCCTCTGGCTCCCACATTATTTAACATCTATTTCGACCACGTAGTTCGTGAAGCCTTCAATAGCTGTACCGGAGGAATTTTCATCTAGTACAGATACAATGGGAGGCCGATCGATGCCCGGGTGCGGTCAAGGGATGGCTCCCTATTGCTCAACCATATTATGCATGCCGATCTGGTAATCGTTGCTCACTCAGAGGAGGAGTTGGAGGCGCTGCTACTGAGCCTGGAGCTTGCCACTAAGAGGTGGGGCCTTACCATCAGCCCCACCAAAACTAAGCACCTGCCTGGGTATTTTGTACCATCGACCACTCCACCCCCACAGCTTCCAATTGGTGATGGGGCAGTTGTGGAGAGAGTGGAGAGTTTCCCATATATGGGCAGTGTGCTTATGACCGGCTCCGGTTTGACAGTAGAGGTCTTGCTCCGAATCAGTCAAGCAGCATTATCTTTTCATCGGTTGCGTAACGCTGTGTGGAAGCGACCTGGTCTGTCGCTCCGCATGAAGCTTCAGGTTTTCTCGGCCACAGTCATTCCCTCCCTTCTCTACGCTTGTGAATGTGGACCCCCCTAATGGCACATCTTCACCGGTTGGAAACATTTAGGCTGGCCTGCCTACGATCCATCCTGGGTTTAACCAGGCTGGATTGTGTGAGCAGCTCACAAATCCTTGAAAGATCTGGACAAAGTCCCATCGGTGAGCTCCCGCAGGCAAGGCTGCATTGGCTGGGCCATGTAGCCCGCATGCCTAGTCACCGCATGCCTAAACAGCTTTTGTTCAGCCAGATCGAGGGGGATAAATTGGCGCGGCACGGGTTGGAGAAGAGATGGAGTGATGTGGTACAGGAGGATGTGGAGCTGAGAGGACTTGCCGATGACTGGTACCAGCGGTGTCAAGATCGGCCTCTGTGGAGGAGGCTTGTGAAGGACGCTACTGGGCAGTTGGAGACAGTCGCCCACCAACAACAACGGAGGGCAGAGGAGTGACGCTCACAACAACGAGCGGAGCGCCTGGTGGCTAAAGCACAGCAAATTGGAACAGTAGGAGGCACAGGTGGTGGATCAGCCAGTCATCCCAGTCAGTCGACCCGTGGCACCAGGGTCTACCCCGTGACCTGCCAGCGGGCGTTCGACACTTCACGTGGCCTCAAGGTGCACATAACCTGGCACAAGCGTCGTGGTGACATCACCGCCATTTAGTGGCAAATGGCAGTTGTTGTTGTGTAAGCCCATGTGTGTGTGTGTGTGTAAGTGGATGTGTGTGTCAGTCGCTATGTGTGTGTGTGTAAGTCGATGTGTGTGTGTGTCAGTTCAGTTTCATTTATTAGGTATAACCCTGTGAGCCATACTGCTCTTGACTCGGGTGCAACCGCAACAAAACAAAAACATGAACAAGAAACATCTTCATCTTCTTGGTTCTTTCGGTAAAGTCACGTAGAATGGAAATAATAAAGTAATAAACAATAAAACATAATACAATCATTCTCACGACCTTTCGGCCACAACGCAAGCAGCCGTCCTCAGGTGAAGAACAGGTCTGTCGATAAGACAGTCTGAATGACACACTCCAGGCTTGGAGTGTCTATTTAAGCTGGGAGGGGGGAGGAAGAGCACCTTGACAAAGGAATTTGCATATCAAGAGTAATTTTAGCATATTTATGGAAAATGCAGATATGCGATTAGTACTACTTGTGAAATGCATAGGAGGTTTGGCGGGGGGTTTAAAGTCATGTTTTGCCCGTGTATTATGCAGGATTAGCAGCATCAAAGGGAGGGGATAGGGGGAAGCATTAATAAAGGGAAGGAATGTTAATAGCATGTAGCTGCAGTAACTAAACCACCACGTAAACAACTAAAGTATAAACTACATAGTATCATCAGTATACTAAATATACTCTCCAATAAGCTGAGCTACTAACAGTAAGTAATACATTACAATTCTATGTCGCAAAAAATATAATATGCTTCCAGCTAAACTTTATTCTCTTACATCACACGAGTCTACACCGTACTATATACTGCCATAGACAAACCCTACATTAAATTATATACTGTATTACTATACACCACCCTATACCTTCGACTATACATTGTAATATTACACTATGTATTATTCTACCCACCCCACTGTATATCACACTGCTGTATATTCACTATACAATTACGATACTATGTATTACTTTGTACATTGTATTAAACATTACAATTTTATACTATTTATTATTATACAATCCGCTATACACTATACCATTGACCGTCGCGTGAAAGATACTAAGAGGAAGCAACTAAATATGTCAATGGGAGAGTGGTGTTGGAGACTTGCAGCGGAGCAAAGAATCCATTCCCTGCGGAGAATACAAGATATATAGTCAATGCCAGTGAGTGGCACGCGGTCTGAAATGACCGTAAACGTGAACACAATCTGTTAAGATCCGAAATGGTTTATTACGTCCTTCCAATGATTGCTGAGCCAGAATCCATCTTCTTGGTTGAAATTGTCTCTGTGTTTGTATATGTGGGTCGCCTCATGAACGAATCTCTCATGGTAGCCAGATGGCTTGCAGAGAACCTCTGTCTTGGAGAAGTCAAGATCATGTGAGCCCACTGAATTGTAACAGTGATCTGCCACGGCTGAGGTGTTTGTCCTACCATGTTTCAAGTCTGCTTTATGTTCACGGATGCGGTCCGAGACATGTCGTTTGGTTTCTCCAATGTAACTGCTACCACAGAGGCAACTTAGTTTGTAGATGCCAGGGTACTGTATGGCTGGAACCACATCTTTTACAGACGGGACCAGATCACGGATTCTATGTACTGTGTTGAATCGGACCTGGATCTTGTGTTTTATCAGGATTTTCGAGATCTTTTTTGTGACCACAGCAATGTAGGGTAAGGTGATGGTTTTGAAAGGCTCCTCAACAGGATCCTTCTTGATGGTTGGAATGATGGCTTTGCGGATTGTGTAGTCGGAGTAACCATTAGCCTTAAGAGCTTGGCGTACGTGTTTGAGTTCACTGGCAATGTGTTCCTGGTCGGAGATGCATTGGGCTCTATGGTATAGAGTTATGATGAGGGAATTCTTCTGGGATGGATGGTGGTGGGAATCCGGTTTTAGGTAAGCATCCGTATCGGTGGCTTTCCTGTAGACAGAGTGGCTCATTGAACCATCAGGTCTCCTTTTAATTAGGACATCCAAAAAGGGTAGCTTGCCATCTTTTTCGACTTCCATGGTGAATCTGATGGCTGGGTGTATGGAATTGATGTGGTCGAGGAATTGGTCTAGAGCAGGCCGGCCATGGGGCCAGATGACAAAAGTGTCATCTACGTACCTCTTCCATAAGGTCGGGCGTAGAGTGGCAGTCTGGATGGCGTCAGTCACAAATTTCTCTGTCTTACGAAAGCATTAAGCTTTAAATCGAAAAAGAAACATCTTAAAGTGGCTACACGCAACAGAAAACTCCTGGAAAAAACAGCAAAGTTTTCCAGAAAAAACACCGTATATCAACGCTGTGTGCAAAAATCTTAGTGGGATGCAAGTCAAACAATAACAACCATAAGACAATGTTGATTAAAGTTATCAGGCTAACTCTGTACTACAACAAACAAACATGGCTAAACCAAAAGTTTTCACAATCACAAAAATAAAGCTATAAAAACAATGTAACAGTGATCATAGGAACTATAATTAAAATTTAACAATTAACGATATACATAACATGTATGACCAAACTTTGCAGCCATAGTTGGCTGCATGAGTCACTTCATAACAGCACGAGTATCAGTAGCAGAATAAAACAAATTCAATACACCTTTAAAGATGAGCAGACTATAATCAAAACTCAAGATCATACTTTGCAGCGGTCATCCGGAATGATACATTCGATTTCAGGCCATTCTGAATAGCAGTGGCAGCTAGGGGTGTACAACTCCTCGAGAGCAGTTTTGAGTGAAGATCTCACAGGTAGTGATCCAAGTTGCAGTTTATTGGCGATAGCATTCCAGACCCTGGGGGCATCAATAGAAAAGGCCCTTACTCCAGTATTTGTGTAGTAAGACCGAATTAGGTGCACACACACGCAACTTGGAGGCAACACTATTTATTAAACGGTAAATAATATAACACTCTACATGAGGTGGTGACCACCTTCCTCAACTCACTAACACTCTGGAACACGACACAGACTGGACCAGGCAGGCAACGGCCTGCCTGGCCCAGAACGACGACTCGGGACTTGACGACCGAAGATGTCTTCACCTTGGAGTACAGTACAACAGCCGCCTCGCTCTGCGTTCACACCACGCTTATATTTGGTTTGGCGTGGCTGGCTCCGCCCCGGCGTGGCTGGCTCTCTTCAGGCCACGCCTCCCTTCCCAGGACACGCCTCACTTCCCCCACCTCTGGGAGGGTCCGGATCCCTCCACCACGTGACCCCCCAGGCACCCCCTTGGGGCCCCCAGCCTTCGTACGGGCCGACACAGTAGTGACCTTTCTCTGTCACTACATTTGCAAGGCAATGAGGAATATGAAGCTGGTAAATGAGTGAATACCTTAGGTCACATTTGTTCTTCGAAACAGTGAGGAGATCCAGCAGGTAGTTTGCTGATTTTCTTATACGTACATCGTGAATAAATAAGATCTGATGCACAAGCCGTCGATCATTAAGAGAAGTTAAGTTTGACCCAATGCAGAGATCGCAGTGGTGGGTCCTATATGGGCAGTTCAATGCAAATCTTAAGGCCGAGTGATAAATTGAGTCAAGCTTCTTCAGTAAAGTACTGGGGGCTGATTTATATACGATGTCACAGTAATCAAGTAGAGGCAGTATAGTAGCTTGTATCAATTCCAAGCGGAACATTGCGGGGAAGCAGTGCTTGTGTCGATACAGAAAACCAATTTGTAATTTTGTCTTTTTACCAATATAGTCAATGTGATCTTGAAAATTCAGTTTTGAATCAAAGATGACCCCAAGATACTTATAGATCTTGACTCGCTCTATTTGATGATTATTTAAGGAATATAATTTGGGGGAAAATAACTTCCTGCTTTAGTCCTGGTGAGAAGCATAGCACCTTGGTTTTGGAGGTATTCAGGACTAGTTTAAGAGCAACTAGCTGATGTTGTAGTTTGTTGAAATCACCCTGGAGCTTAGCAATCAAGTCATCCAGAGAGCGGCCAGCAGTAATCAGTATCATGTTATCTGGAAACAGATTTACCCTGGAATGATCCAGGTCAGTGCCCACTTCAATGACATAAAGAGAGAACAAGAGGGGGCCGAGGATGGAACCCTGTGGAACCCCTTTTGTTATCTTAACACTGTTTGACCTCCAACCATCTGTGAATACAGTTTGGGTGTGAGAAAAGAGGTAATTTTTTAACCATTCTACTGCGTGTTTGGAGAAATAGAGGCAACTTAGTTTACTAAGCAGGGTGTTGTGGTCCACTGTATCAAAGGCTTTGGATAAGTCAAGAAAAAGACTGGCGCAGTACTGCTTATTATCAAGGCTACTGTAAATGTGATTCAGAGAGTCTAATGCAGCAGATGTGGTGCTGTATTTTTTTCGGAACCCAGATTGGTTTCGATGTAAGAGATTGTCGGACAGAAAACTGCTAATTTGGTAGTTAATTTTTTTTTTCATCAACGGGGAAAAAATTGAGACAGCTCGGTAGTTATTTGGATCATCTTTAAGAGCCCACTTTGTGAAGTGGATGAACATAGGAATGTTTCCATTCTAGAGGTACTGATGCTTCTTTGATGGACAGGTTGAAAATATGGGCTGCAGGTTTGTATATTAGGTGACCAACAGTTAGCAGAGCAAAGACGGGAATACTATCCGCTCCGGTAGAGGAGGACCCTTTGAGGTAGGACAGTTGTTTCAGAACATTACTTTCGTGGATAGGCTGGAAACTAAATTCGTTTAATGTTTGGACAGGGGGTAGGAAATTGCATGAGCAGGGGTGACTAACAATACATTATCAAAAAGGTCACCAGCTTCAGAAAAATGAAGGTTAAAAATGTCGACTATTTTTTGGGGCTCTGAAAAATAGTCCCCATTTCGGTTAAGCGCAACAGGCATATTATCTGTGCTTGATGCCTTTTCGATACATTTGATTGTTTTCCAGAAGATCCTGGCATTGCCATGTGATTCCAGGAGAGTGGAGGAAAAGTAAGCATTTTTTGCATGCCGTATTTTTTTGACGCATCTATTCCTTAAAATCCTGTATTCTAGCCAGTCATTGACCAAATTACCTTTCTGAGCACATGCCCAAGCCTTGTCCCTAGTGTTCATGAGCTTAGTAATCAAAGGATCAAACCATGGTGGGCAGTTGCCTTTAGTTTTAAATCTAACCAACGGAGCATGTTTGTTAAGAATTTGGAGAAACGTGTACCTGAAGGTCTCCCAAGCCGTAGTCAGGTTGGGGATATCACAGACCTTGTCAATATCCGAATGAAGCACATCATTAATAAATGCCTGTATGCTGAAGTGTCTCATGAAGTGCTTTTCAACCAATTTAGGGGGGGCTTTAGGTCTGGCTGATGATCTCACCCCAAATATGAAGGAGTGATCACTAAGGTTATTACCCAGAACACCAGTCAGTGCGAAATTGTGAGGGGCATTTGTCAATAGGACGTCAAGCAGAGATGACTGTCCCGGATATTTTAGGTTGGGTCTTGTGGGGATATTTATTAATTGAAATAGGTTAAACTCATCTGCAAAATTTGTGGCCACGGCCGGCGGGATTAGCCAATTCCAATTTAGATCACCCACTAAAACTATTTCACCTTTAGGGAGGCCCTCAAGAAGCTCAATACCTCCCAGAAATAGCAAAAGTAAAATTAATAGTTTGCACATGTATTTTCTGTGAAAGGATGAAGAGCGGCAAACCTTGGATGAATAGTAGCAGCTCACAGATGGCGATATTTTACTACACACTTTTATTTAACTCACTCTGCCTGTTGTTGTTGTCGTTGTTGTCGTTGTTGGCGTTGTCGTATCCTCAAATCTTGTAACTCAATTTTAACCCATTTCCCAATATGGTATCGATTGCAAACTTGGTATACTTATGTCATACTGATGACAATACTATATTATATCATTGAAAATAAAAAAAACTATATTTTTAAACCATTATGTTTCGTCTTGGCTCTAATTGTCCACGCTCAACTGGCGTTGGCTGTAAATCACCATGGTCCCTTACGTTATGGAGTTCTGCCATTACTCGTACGGTACATTTAATTAAATACGTGTTTTAAAAAAAAGTATTACTTAATATTACTTATTTTTTAAAGAGCAGAATTAAGTTTAGAAGGAGTGCTGGTGAAGTAATGGGACAGAGATAGGGTTTAAAAGGATACAATGATGGGGTGTAGAAGTGTCTATAATCTGTTTAATTAGCAGGTGTAGTGGCAAATTGAGCAACAAGTATGGACGGGAAGGAACGAAGTAACAAGGGTTGCCGGTGGTAGAATTGAGTGGCACTAGATATGGCCGGGAGGGACAGCAGTAGGATACACAGCAGGAGAATTGCCATCTTTAAAATATCAAGGGTACATACAGTTTAACAAACAAGAGAAAAAAAAATACTTGTAGGCCGAGCACAAGAAACGTCTTGCCGCACTCAGTCACATATGCGTGGCTTCTCGCCCGTGTGCTTGAGTTTTTGGAGATGAGCACCGCCCTCAATGTGACATCAGAGCAAGAGATCACTATTGATCATAGCATTGTCGGTGACGCAGAAGATTGTGGCGCGCTCATTGACGGCCTTTAGCTTCTCGCTGCACTCGAGCGGCAGCTTAAGGTTTTCCAGGTCATTGAGCAAGCGCTGTAGGGCGGCTCCGTGCTTGCCGATCAGGTCATTGCATGTGCTCATATCCTCGAGCTTGGAGGACAGCGAGCGGAGCGTGGTCTGCAGTTCCCTCTTTGTTGGCCTGTGTGCCTGATTTCTCATCGCCCGAGTCATATGCTTGCATGCTTGTAGCATGCTTGTAGAGCCAGCCCTCCTTCACCACCATCACCTCCACCTTGGCGTCGTAGTCCTTCTGCCGTGGCTCTCTCGGTCTGCTCAAGCACTCCGCCACAGACTCTCCATGCACTTCACACGAGCATGAGCGATGCGTCACTTCTCACCACCACGACGGTCCGCAGGGCCCTGGGTGCTGCTCCCTGTGACTTCGGGAGACAAAGGCGGCCGGGCCTGGTGCTACCCACACACCTCCTCCTGTGCCATGCCGGCCCCCATTTATGCTGCTCGGGAACAGCACTTGCCCCAAAAGCACGTTAAGGCTAAATGAGGTCTTCGTCTGAGTGTGGTTGCGTGTCAGTCGACCCGTGGCACCTGGGTCGTGCACATAGCCTGGCACAAGCATCGTGGTGACGTCACCGCCACTTAGCGGCAAATTGCAGTTGTTGTTGTTACTGTTTGTGTGTGCGTGTTTGTGAGTATTGAGTTATGTTTCTGCGCGATTTTAAACGTCCCGGGAGGCCTGCCTACGACCTGTCCTGGGTGTCACCAGGCCGTCTCGTGTGAGCAGCTCGCAGACCTACGTTGAACTTCTTTCGCACCATACACAGCCGACTGCGATAATCGGAGGTGTGGGGGAAGGACAACAAACTAAACACCCAAAAGAACTGTTCTAAAGAAAGTATTTTTCTATCTGCCCCAGTGGCTTCCTCATATTCATTAATAAACCTTAATTGGATAATAAATACACAATGTGAAAAGCCTGAAGCCTAAGGCATGAGAGGAGGCGCTGGCTAACTAGGCCTTGATAATTTATAAGTCAATAAACAAAGTAAATAAACCCTACATTTGAATAAATATCCTTACATTTGTATTATAATAAATATGTAATAAAGGTCGTGGAAGCGACTTCTGGAATCCGGTCTTTATTTGTCTTTCGTTCACAACACTCCTGTCTTACTCCTTCACGCTGCTAACAGACAGCGTGAGAGGGAGAGAGAGAGAGACTCGCGCTGCCACGTGGCAGGCCTGACCCCCGCTCCAGCGTGGCCTCACCCTTCGTCCGTTCCAGATCTGACCACGAGTTGTCCTTCTCCACCCCTTTTAATACTCGGGTCACGTGGTACCTTTCCACCAGTCCTGGTTAACCTCCATGGAATCTTCCAGACTCCATCGTACGATCCCAGGACCACGCCCCTGACTCGTCCCCCCATTGGCTGTGGCTAAAGCCAGCAGATCCAATCATCTACTTACAGATGTCACTTTCCCATTACGTCAGGGCTACGCCCCTAGACTTCTCCCCATTGGCTATGGGCCAGGACCGGTAGAGCCATCATCATAACGAGGTGTGATCAATCAACCCCCCGGATATATCCTCACATTATAAATATAGACACGTACATTTATCTTCTTGGTTCTTTCGGTAAAGTCACGTAGAAGGGAAGTAATAAAATAATAAAAATGAAACATAATAAAAGTAAATTATTTATTTAATTTTATTATGTTTTATTTGTATTATTTTATTACTTCCCTTCTACGTGACTTTACCGAAAGAACCAAGAAGATGAATCCCTGCAGTCACGAAAGCTTTAAATCGAAACGTACATTTATATTTGAAAGTTTATCAATGTACACAAATTAACAGAAACAAAAAAAATACAATACAAAAATCGGAGGGCTTTAGGCGAGGTGCTGACAGACTAGACCTTTATCACATTTAAACTCGATAAACAAAGCGAATAAATCTTAAATTAGAAACACATTCCTGCGAAGGGAGCTGGTAGGAACGTTGTGTTGCTCGGTCAATGGCCAGGGTCAACGGCGGCGTGGTGTATTCCGCAACTATGCCCGACTATAAGGGTGGGCACAAGCCGGCGTGAGTAGGTTAAACGTTGAGTTTTATAAGGGCACCACGGGGTAACCAGCCCCTCCCCACCCAGCCCCACTCCACCCAGCCCCACCCCTCCCACCCCCCACCCAGCCCCTCCCCACCCTCCCCATCCAGCACCTCCACCCCCTCCCCTCAATCACCCAGCCCCACCCTCCCCAACTTCCCAGCCCCTCCCCACCCTCCCCTCCCCACCCAGCCCCTCCCTCCCCACCCAGCCCCTCCCTGCACGACGGACACAATAATCACCTGTGGGCTGGTGTAACCAGGAAGTTCCTACCAGTATAAATATACGTGTATTTGTATCTTGTTGCTGCATTATGAACCTGGTGACCCGAGTTCGATGTATTTGAATAAATACAGACACGTACATTTATATCTGAAAGTGCATAAATTTACACAAATTAACAAACTCTTTAAAATAATATACAAAAAGCCGTGGGCTTTAGGCGAGGCGCTAACGGAGTAGGCCTTAATCAAATTCAAACTCATGAACACTAAATAAACGTAGTTAATAAACCTTCAAATAGGATAAATTCATTTGTATTGTAATGCATACTGTAATGAATATAGACACGTACATTTATATTTACACTCACGAGAGAGATGAAGGAAAGAGATGATGGACAAATGGAGAAAGAACACACGATTAAACCCGACTAAACAATTAAACGATTAAACCCACCTGCACCCGCCAATCTCAATTTAAACACACACACAGCTCACTCACACGCAGCTCACACGCAGCTCATTCTCACTCATTCTCACGCACAGCTCACACTTACGCAGCTCAACTCGCCGCCGCCATCTGTGTGTGTCTAAGTCGATGTGTGTGTATGTCTTTTTCACCCGGGCAACGCCGGGTACTTCCTGTTAGTTATTTATAAATGTATATTTCCATCTAACACTGGACTTTGGAGGTAATTATGGCCATGATAAATGTACGTTAATTTGTATCAATACGCTACTCGGTTGCTGCGAATTACCTGGAAAACATATTCTTTGGGTCTTTAGATAAAGCCACGTAGATAGAAAAATAAGAAAATTAAGAATATAATAACAATATCACGACGTTTTGATCGCAACACAAGCAATCGTCATCAGGTGAAAAATATAGCGGGAGACCTGCTGAGGCAGGGTGTTATAAAGGTTTGAGATGGGTGTAGCCCAAGGGTCAGTGGGCGGGGCTAGAGATGAAATTTGCATGTAAATGTAAGATCGGAGAAATCTTGACAAACGAAGCTGTGGGGGTGGCCATTGTATTGTGAGAGAATAGCATGTCAATGTGTAATAAAAGACTCCTTCAGCACTGATGGTCTCCGTTGGTCTTTTATTCAAGTTCTTTCTCCGCACCCCGCTGGTCTCCTCCGCGGAACAGCGTCGTCTCTCGCGCGCCCTGCACTCGCTTCCTCCTCAGCTCCTCCACTCGTCCTCACACACCGCTGGTCCTGACAAGGGACCAGTGTCTCCTCTCGCGTGCCGCGCACGCTCCTCTCGCGTGCCGCGCACACTCCTTCGTTAGCTCCGACCAGCGTCTTCTCTCGCGTGCCGCGCACGCTCCTCCCGCGTGCCGCGCACGCTCCTCCGTTAGCTCCTCCTCGCGCGCGCCTCGCGCGCGCCTCGCACGCGCTCTCCCGTCAGTCGCTCCGCTCCTCCCCGCTCCGCACACCGCTGGCCGACGGTGTGCCGAAGCCCCATCTGCCACGTGGCTGATGGCGCGGCGGCCACCCAACGTGGTCCCGCTTCTTCACTCCAACAACTGCTAATCTCTCACAATACAATGGTCACCTCCACAGCTTCGGTGGCGCCCGGTTTTATTACAATGACATGCTAATCTTACATTAACAGATTGACATGCTAATCTCTCACAATACAATGGCCACATCCACAGCTTCGTTGTCGTGGAGGTATATCAGCTTTACGATTTTACATTTACACGCCAATTCCATCTCTAGACCCGCCATCTTACCCTTGGGCTAGACCCATCTCAAACCTATGTAGAGGAGTAGAGGAGAGTGGTGGCGTCGCGTGCGCTGTCCGGTGCTGTGACATCACGGGACGTGGGGTCGCACGCGCCGGGCAGTGCACGTGACGTCTCGCCTCAGAGGGTATTTAAGGGAGACCCCGTGACGTAAGCGGGGTCACTGGAGGAACGGGGATAGTGGAAGGGGTGAAGAGGGAACCCTTATAGTGATACCTGTTAATAAACCCTGGCGGAAGCCCCTAACTCACCTCCGTCTCCGAGTACCTCCGTCTACAACAGCAACAACTACTTAACAACTGGTGTCAGAAGTTTACACCGTCGCCAACATGTCAAAAGCGGGCGCACGGCGTAAGAACCCACCGGCACATGACTTGGAGGGTGCCGAAGGCGGAGAGGAGGCTCCAGCAGTGACCCCGGAGCCCGGGACCCCGGTGACGGTCCCCATGGAAACGAGCGGGCCGGAGCGGGAGGATTCGGCTGCGGGGAGTGCCAGCTCACCGCCGCCGCCAGAGACGGAAAGCGTCCCCACAGCTCTGCTGCACCAGCTCCTGCAGGCGGTGGGGCAGCTGACCGTCAGGTTGGCCGAGGTGGAGGCACGGACGCAGCCAACCGCCCCGCACTTGAGACGGGAGCAACTGTCAACTGCCAACGTTGAAAGCGCCGCCGTTTTCCCAGCGACCGCTCCACCGGAAATGGCCGTCATGTTGGCTGCGACGCAATCCGCGGCGGCCATGTTGGCTCGGGAGACGTATGCGGCCGCTACTACGGCTGCGACGCGGCGGCCGGCGGACATGGCTGCCATGGCGACCGCGACGCCGCGTCTCTCCACCGACGCGGCCGGGGTTTCTCGGCACGCCGCTCCTGCGGGACCAGCCGCCGGCGACGATGCGGCCCTACATCAAGCTGCGCCCGCCGGGGGGGGCCCCGGGTAAGTACGCGCGTGCCGTCCTCGCCGGGCCGCCGGGGTGGGCAGCGGCGGCTGCCGCTGCCCCGTACATCGCCGTGCCGCCGGAATGGGCCGCGGGTGCTGCCGCGGCTCCACCTGTCGCTGCGCTCACGGGGCCGGCCACCGGCGATGCCGCGGCTCTGCACCTCGCCGTGCCTGCGTCCCTTGTCATGGATGACGCCGCGGCTCCGTGTTATACCGCCGCGTCTTCGGCGTGGCCCATGGAGGCTGCAACGCCGTGGTGCCTCGCCGCGTCGCGAGAGGTTGCGGCGGCTGCGGCCGCTGTCCCGCACCTCGCTGCGCCGGCGGGGTGGGCCGCGGGGGCCGCCGCAGCTCCGTGTTATACCGCCGCGTCTTCGGCGTGGCCCGGGGAGGCCGCAACTCCGTGGTGCCTCGCTGCGTCGCGAGAGGTTGCCGCGGCTACGGCCGCTGTCCCGCACCTCGCTGCGCCGGCGGGGTGGGCCGCGGGGGCCGCTGCAGGCCCGATTTATACCGCCGCGTCTTCGGCAACTCCGTGGTCCCTCGCCGCGTCGCGGGACGACGCCGTGGCTTCGTACGCCGCCGCTGACAGGTGGGTCGCGAAAGCGCAGGTGCCTTCACACCTCGCTGCATCTACGGCGTGGCCCATGGGGGCCGCAACTCAGCCACAATTCGCTGCGCCTACGGCGTGGCCCATGGGAGCCGCAGCACCACCGCACCTTTCCGCGTCTTCGGCGTGGCCCGCGGGAGCCGCAATGCTGCCACCGCCGCACCACGTCGTGTCCGCCGGGTGGCCCGCAGGTGCCGCTTGGCTTCCATACCTCGCGGCGCCGCGCGGCCAATGGCAGCGCCGGTTACCCGACGTTGCGCCGTTTGTCGCGCAAGGGGGCGACTGGTCGGCCTTCCAGGACCGGTTCGACGCGGCATACATGTCGGTCGGCTGGTCCATGGAGGAGGCCTTGCCAGCGCTTCCGACCTGCTTGGACGAAAGGGCTCTGCAGGCCTTCAAGTCCATCCATCCGGCCAATCGGGCTACACTCCCGGCGGCCTATATCCAAATGGCCAACGTTTTTGAGCCGCCGTCCACCGCGCAGCTAAAGTTTTCATTGCGGCGGCGGGAGGAGGGGGAACTGCCGCTGGCCTTCCGCTGCTCGTTCCTGGCCCTGGCACAGGCTGCATACCCTGACCTGTACGGCTGGGCACTTGATTCTATGGCCTTGGGGAAGCTGCTTGACCTGGCAAGGGAGCTAGGAATTGCTCTGTCGATCAACAATGATCGGCAGATCACATCCTTGGCGGTCGCCGAAAACATTCAGGCGCACCTCTCCCTCCGCCAACGGCCTCAGATGGCGGCGTGTGCGGGGGTCCCGGCGCCGGACGGGGGGGTCACCTCTCAGGGGGTGGACACCCTCGCGGCCCTGGCGGTGGCCGATCGTCGAGGAAGGGGGGCGGGTGGTCGCCGTCCGGAGCAGCGGGGGCGGCCGGGACCTTCCCGTCCACAGGAGGCGGACACGGTGGCCTGCTTCCGCTGTGGTCAGCGGGGCCACATTGAGCGGGGCTGCCGGAATGCCCCGGGGGCCTTTGGAAAAGGGACTCCACCTTCTCCTAGACCCTCCTTGGCATCGGGTCCGGGGCCCCAGGCGAGTCGCGACGCATCATCTGCGCGGCCGCTCCCTTCACCTCATGCATCTAGCGGGGCTAGGACCCATCGTCATGGGGTTGTCCTCGAAGGGTCGGGTGCACCATCGTCATCACCCCCTCAATGGCCCAGACAGACCCGCCACTGGGATGCGCTTGCGCATAGGATGGTGGCGGCAGCTGCCGGCTCCTCAGCGGTGGCAGGATATGTGCAAGGGGTGCACGTTCGCCTCCTGGTGGATACGGGGGCATCGGCCACCATTATTTCGGAGGCCATTTTTGGGCTGCTACCCCGCAGCGTGGGTCCGTTAAGGCCGGTTCGCGGGGCTTGTGTCGCCGCGAACGGCGGCAGTTTGGGCATCTTGGGCCACGTTGTAGCGTCGGTTCGGGTTGACGAGATTGAGTTGGCCGGGCCGATTTTGGTCTCCAGGACCTTGGCAGTGCCATGCCTCTTGGGGACCGTTTGTCTAGGATGCCCATCCGAATTCTCGTTGACCAGGGCTGTGTGGAAATGCCGTCAGGGAGGCGGCTGAAATTCCTACAATCGCCTACCGTCCTGTCTCCCTTGGTCGCCGGTGTACGGGCCTTGAATAAAGTGCCGGTGACCGTACCACCGGCGTCACAAATCCTGATACCCCTTAGGTTGCGCAAACCGCTCGAAATGGGCTCCACGGAGACGGGTATCCTCCTGTCCCCGTCAAGCTACTTTTCAAGGACGAAGGAGTTGGTGGGCGCCTTGACAGCCGTGTCGGGGGGCCAGGACCTTTTTTTGCAGGTCCTCAATTCGGGACCCTTGCCGGTCGTAGTCCCGGCCGGCGCCGTTTTGGCACACGCGACCCCGGCTCCTCCACCCGAGAGCGCTGCCCCGGATGGAGGGGTCGTGGCGGGCGTGATGCGCACGGGGGACCCCGACGCATCATGGATTGCCACGTTGTGCGACGAGAATGCCTCGTTGTCCTCCGGGGAACGTCGGCAACTCCGCGACCTCATCGAGCGGTTCACCGATGTATTCAGCCAAAGTAAGTTTGATCTGGGTCGCACTACTCTTTTGGACCACCACATAGACACGGGCGACGCGGCCCCTATTCGACTTAATTCCCACCGCTTTAGCCCAGCAGAAAAAGATCATGTCCGCTCGGCTGTCGAGGAAATGTTGGCGGCGGACATCATCTCCCCATCTACTAGCCCTTGGGGTGCCCCCATTGTGCTAGTCAAGAAACGGGACGGGAGTCTCCGGTTCTGCGTCGATTTTCGTAGATTGAACAAGATCTCGGTGGCTGATGCATATCCATTGCCTCGCATGGATGATTCCCTGGACGCCCTCTCGGGCGCGCAGTTCTTTTCGACTTTAGATTTGCTCTCCGGCTTCTGGCAATTGCCACTGGATGAGGCCTCTAGACCCAAAACAGCGTTCCGCACACCCCAGGGGTTGTTCGAGTTCAATCGGCTTCCTATGGGTCTCCATTCGGCCCCGGCCACCTTCCAGCGTCTCATGGAGATGGTCTTGGCGGGGCTGCAGTGGGAGTCTTGTCTAATCTACTTGGATGACGTTATTGTTTTTGGCCGTACGTTTGGCGAGCACTTGCAACGCCTTGAGGCGGTGTTCGTCAAAGTGCGTGCTGCTGGCTTGAAATTCAAACCCCAGAAATGCCACTTGCTACAACCATCGGTGAGGTATTTGGGACACATTGTTAGCACGTCAGGTGTCGCCACGGACCCGGATAAAACGGCTTGTGTCCGGACGTGGCCGACTCCCACATCTGTCGCGGAGGTGCGTAGCTTCGTTGGCTTCGCATCGTACTATCGCCGGTTTGTCCGCGATTTTGCGACCATTGCGAAGCCACTGCACGCCCTTTCCGCCAAAGGCCAAAGGTTTCACTGGGGCGCGGAGGAGGAGGCGGCTTTTGCGGCGCTTCGCACGGCCTTGGCGGATGCGCCGCCCTTGGGGTACCCGGATTTTACGAAACCCTTCCTGCTCGATACCGATGCCAGCGACACGGGAATTGGGGCTGTCCTGGCCCAGGTGGTCGACGGGGTTGAGAGGGTGGTAGCCTATGGCAGTCGCGTTCTGTCCTCGACGGAACAGCGATATTGTGTGACCCGGAGGGAACTTTTGGCCATAGTTTATTTTGTTCAGTTGTATAGACCATATTTGTACGGTAGGCTGTTTACGGTCCGAACCGACCACGCGGCCCTGCAATATTCGCTGAAGATTAGTCAGCCCTCGAGTCAGCTGTCTCGCTGGCTCGAAGTGCTCCAGGATTACCCCTTTGATGTAATCCACAGGAAGGGGACACAGCATGGAAATGCGGACGGTTTATCCCGATTGCCGGCAGGCGGTGGGTGTGCTTGCGCCCTGGGCTCTAGCCGTTGCAAGGCCCCAGGGGACGCCGCGGCCCAGTTGGTCGCGTCGGCCGAGGCGGACACCCCTCCAGGTGCGGCGTCGCCCGCGGATTTCGGCCTTGGACTTCCCCGGGAGGTATGGTCCGGCTTGCAGATGGAGGATTCCTCTCTGCTGAAGCTACGGCGCCGTGTCGGACATAAGGCCCGGAGCTCAGCTTCGTCGGCAGCCCCGGAGATCGCCGTGCATGACGGACTACTCATGCGTTGGGATGCCCAATTGGAACGCTATTGTGTGGTTGTGCCCACTAGCCTGCGTGGTAAATTAACCCGAGCCATTCACGAGAAGCTTATGCACCTTGGCTACCACAAGACCTTATTGACCCTTAAGCGGGACTATTACTGGCCGGGTGTTGAAGGTGACGTGGCACTGATTTTAAAGGGTTGCCACGACTGCGCGCGGAGGAAGGCCCCAGTTGTCCGGGACCGGGCCCCGCTGCAGTCCATCCGGGTTTCTCGCGTTAATGAGCTCGTGGCGCTCGACATTTTGGGGCCATTCCCTGCATCCCAACGGGGCCACAAATACCTCTTGGTGGGCGTTGAGTACCTCACACGTTGGCCCATGGCATGGCCTTTGGTCGATCAGTTGGCCTCTTCTATCACCGAGGCCTTCGTCCAGGGGTACGTGTTTGACAAGGGCGCGCCGGAACAATTGTTGACTGACCAGGGGCGGAATTTCTCGTCTAGGTTGCTCAAGGAGGTGTGTGACCTCCTTGGCACCAAGAAAATCCGCACCTCGCCCTACCACCCCCAGTCAGACGGGATGGTAGAGCGCTTGAACCGCACCCTTACGTCCATGCTGTGCCACCAGGTGAACACGTCCCAGTCAGACTGGGACCTGTTCGTCCCGGGGGTCTTGGCGGCGTATCGGTTGGCCCCTCATGCCTCCACGGGATTTTCGCCTTTTTATTTGATGTACGGTAGGGAACCGGAGCCCCCGGTGCACGTCCAGATAGACGTTGGCTCCTCCAAGAAGGGGTCGGCGGTGCCGACCCCTTTGAAGGTCGCGCTTGACCGGCTGCGCGAGGCGCGACAGGCCGCTGCCGAGAATTCCGCAAGCCGGCAGGCGGCTAATGAGCGGCTGCCCAAACACCAGGCAGCTGGCCTCCCGTGGATAGCGGGTCAAAAAGCGTGGCTGCATTGTCCCCAGGTCCCCGTTGGCACATCGGCCAAATTGCATCGCCCTTGGCAGGGCCCCGTGGAGGTTGTGGAGGTCCGCCGGCCGCAATGCGTCCGGATTCGGTTCGGTCGCCGGCAGTGGATAGTGCACCCGTCCCGGCTCAAACGTTATGTTCCATCTACCCTGGGGGATCCACCCCCAATTCCGGAGCGGCCGGCTGATGATGTGTCCGGCGTGCCTGACCGGCCGGGTCTCGCTGACGGAGGTGACGTCCGACCTGTGTGTGTGCCCCCAGGCCCCTCCCGAGTGAGGCCGACAGAAACCCCCCGGTCACCGGAGGCCACGGCGGTGGGCCTGTTGCCCGCTGACGGGCCACCTGCATGGGAGACGGACATCATACGGGGGAGCGGGCCAGCAGCGCATACCCGCTCGAGGGGGATGCGGCTCCGGTGACGGCCCTGATGGCCGTTCAGCGGGCCCAGCCCCTGGCGCCCGTTCGGCGCTATCCGGCGGATGAGGCCTTCGGGGTCTATTTGTCTTGTTTTTTGTTGTTGCTGTTCTGCTTGAGGGGCCGTGCTGCCCTAAGGTTTAGTTTCTAGCAGCCGGTTATACCTTCAGGCACACGAACTCGTGAATATTCGGTCTTCGGTCCGGTGTGGGGCCCCGCTTGCGGGGTGCTTGCAGCCGGGTCGGCTGTTTTTTTTCACGGGGGGGGGTGATGTAGAGGAGTAGAGGAGAGTGGTGGCGTCGCGTGCGCTGTCCGGTGCTGTGACATCACGGGACGTGGGGTCGCACGCGCCGGGCAGTGCACGTGACGTCTCGCCTCAGAGGGTATTTAAGGGAGACCCCGTGACGTAAGCGGGGTCACTGGAGGAACGGGGATAGTGGAAGGGGTGAAGAGGGAACCCTTATAGTGATACCTGTTAATAAACCCTGGCGGAAGCCCCTAACTCACCTCCGTCTCCGAGTACCTCCGTCTACAACAGCAACAACTACTTAACACCTATAAGACATTTTGCTTCAGCAGCTCTCCTGCTATATTTTGTCCTGCCTCAGCAGCTCTCCCGCTTTATTTTTTGCACCTGATGACTATTGCTTGTGTTTCGATCAAAACGTCGTGATATTGTTTTTCTTTCTATCTACGTGGCTTTACCGAAAGACTCAAAGAATATGAATTCCTGCAGTCACGAAAGCTTTAAGTCAAGATTTAACCCTTACTAGTTAGGCGTGTTGGGTGGTGGCTGGTTTTAATAACACATTTATATATTTACGCGATCTAACCCAAAAAATCTCTTATGGATGAACTTTTTATGACTGAAAGTTGAAGACCAATGTGGGTGAGAAATAGCTGGCTATGAAACGTTGTCAAGATACATAGCCGTCTATGGATGACTTCCGAGTAAACTTACCAAACACAGATCCAGACAGTAGTAACATCCCCATCTGGTTAAGTGGAATGTGTCGTGCTGCCTGGAATTGTGGATGCCTGTAAGTTTTGATTTGAAGCTTTCGTGACTGCAGGAATTCATACTCTTTGGTTCTTTCGGTAAAGTCACGTGACTTTACCGAAAGAACCAAAGAGTATGATGACTGTAAAGTCGTTTGTAGAAGTCCATTACACCACCTGCTCTCCGTCAGCATCTAGATCTGCACAACCCCAGTCTGAGTGGTGTCTGAAGCGGTTACTTCCCTATGTAACTGTGATGGGCAGATTCAACCCCCTGCAGTTGGCATATCAGAAGTTCCACAGCAGTGAGATAGCTCTACTAAAGATCACTGATGACCTCTACAAGATCATGGATAACCGGTGTGCCGCAGCGATGGTTGGCCTTGATCTGTCAGCCGCCTTAGACACCATTGACCACGATATGCTCATCAGGTGGCTAAAGTCAAGGTTCGGTGTATCGGGTACAGCACTGTGGTGGATTGAGTCATACCTACATGGTTCATCACAGTTCGTCAAGATGGGCGATGAACATTCATCACCTATGTCGTGCCTAGTCAGCATACCACAGGAGTCCGTCCTTGGGCCCTTCTTATTTTCAACATACGTCTCTCTGATCGCCGATGTCATCTCATCGCATAGCATCAAGTTTCATCAATATGCTGATGATACACAATTTTACACTACAGTGAAGTCAAATTTAGATATGGAGAGTCTCAGTAACCTCTAAGATTGCACGCAAGTGTTTTACGTGTGGTTTTCACGAAACAAAATGCTGTTTAATCCATAAAAATCGGAGGTTTTGCTGGTTGGTACTCGGGCTCAGACAAAAAAAATGTGTGGATCAGGTGTGGCGGTCACGGAATCCAGGATTAATTTTTCTACTCATCTCAATAGCCTCAAAACCATACTCGGACCAGATTATGTTGCTTGATCACCATGTGCAAAATGTAGTCAAGTCCTCCGATTTCCATATCAGGGCTCTACAAAACATTTGGCCACTATTGAGTCGTGACATAGATAACACGGGTGCGTGTAGCAGAGTATTGACAAGACTCGATTATTTAAACTCACTACTCAATGGGACATCTGGCTAAAACATCATCAAGCTGTAGCATGTACAAAATTCTCTGGCATTAGTCATGCCAGGTACTGCAAGATCTCACCATGTCCATCCAGTGCTCGAAGAGCTGCATTAGCTTCCGGTTGCCGAACGAATTAATTATAAGCTAGCACTCATTACACACAAAGCGCTTGCCACAAATTAACCACAACACCTTGCTGATCTTGTAAAGCAGCATAAAATATCACGCGAACTCCAGTCATCCTCGCAGTGGCTTTTAGCTAGCCACCAACGACGGACACCGCATTGCTCGTTTTCAGATGGCTTCTGCGGCCGTATGGAATGCTCTTCCTTCTGTAGGGGTGTCAGGGGAAGGATTCCCACCAATAGATGGGTTAGGGGGAGGGGTGATCGAGGTGATATAAGGAGAGAACGGGCGGGAAAGGGGGGCCTTTGGCGGGAACGGGATTGGGACGGCTGGCGACAGGTGTGAATGGAAGGAAAGGAATAAAGGACGAGACCCCTGCAATCTCGTGTCGGCTCCTCTCTACATTTGGTGGCAGCGGTGGGATCCTAATGGCTACAAAGAAGAATCCTCGCGGGAGGGAGCCGAGGGAGGAGGAAGCAGGGGCCGGGGATCCTTCACATCCTGGGCAACAAGGGGGCCTGCTGTCAGAAGCAGCAGAAGGGGGCCCGGATCGCCTGGAGGATCGCATGGAGGACCGCATGGCCCGCGTGGAGAGGGCGCTCCAGGAGCTCTTGCAGAGGCTCCCTATGGGGGGCCCGCCGGCACCGGGACCCCCACCCCCACGCGTACTACGGGAGGAGAGGCCACGGGAACCGGACGCCGACCAGCCGGCCGGGCAGGAGCCGCAACCAACCTCGTCACGCCAGCCGCCGCCGCTCCCGCCAAAACCCCCAGGGCTAAACACCCAACACGGAGAGCAGGTGGCCGGACGGCCGCGTCGGCTGGGGCCCGTCGACAAGTTTGTGGCTGAGGAAGAAGATTGGGAGGAGTTTGTCCGCCGATTCGAGGCTGCCTTCCACGCTCTCGAGTGGACAGACGAAGAGGCCCTACGAGCGCTGCCATCTGTTCTGGGCAAAGAAGCACTCTCCTCTTACACCTCCCTTCCCTCGCACAGCAAGTCCACGCTACAGGCGGCCTACGAGGCTTTGGGGGAGATCTATTGCCCGGCGGAAGGAGCCTTTAAACGGTTCCAGGATCGCCAGCGAGGGGCTAAAGAATCCCCTTTAGCCTACAGGGGGGCGCTGCTCGTGTTGGCGAGGAGAGCTTTCCCTCGCCTGGCTGAAGAAGCGCTCGAGGACCTCGTGGTCGAGCACCTCATCGCCTACGCTTGCCGCGCCGGGGTTGTAATGCCCGTAGTGACGCCGGAAGAACGCACCTCGCTGTGGGCTGCCCGGACCATCCAAGCCCACGAGCAGGTCATGGGCCGGGCGCCACCCGTGGGCCCGGTGGCTGGCGCGGCGGGGGGGAACAGCCGAGCCGTTGCCGCGGCGCTACTTGGTCCAGCGACACTAACCGCCGAACCTGCACCGTCACCACAGGCTGCCGGTGGGGCATCTGGGGACGGACCGCCGACGTCTGAGACGGAGCCATCGCTGCGGGAGGTGTACGCGGCGATCCGGGGACTGGCGGAGCAGAGGGACCAGCCGCCGCGTCGCTGGCAGCCGCCTCTACAACATCGCGCCGAGCCCCCCCGACGCAACGCCCCGTGGGTCTGCCACCGTTGTGGTCGCGAGGGGCATGTGGCGAGGGGGTGCCGCACGGAGCCGGAGGCCGCCAACGTCACCTGGAACCTGCCGGGGCCGAACGCCGACAGGAGCCAGGCGAGTGACGCCGTCCCACCCGGCCTCTCGGGCGGGCCGGGTAATTACAATTCCGACGCCGCGAACTCACCGGGAGTCTCCTCGGGGTGGGCGCCGGTGGTGTCGTTTCCCGGTCCCCGCTGTTCTGGTCGGGGGAAGGTGATAGCGCCGGGGCCTGTGGTCGCATCGCGACCCGGAGTGGCGTCGCGAACGGACGTGACGTTGCGTCCGGAAGTGACGTCGCGGTCGGAAGTGGTGTCGCGGATCGCGCCGGGAATTGCGCCGGGGCCGTGGACCGCGCCTGGAATCGCGCCGGGGCCAGGGACCGCGTCGGGGATCGCGCCGAGGCCGGGGACCGCGCCGGGAGTCGCGCCGACGCCGGGAGGGACGTCGCGGACGGAGGTGACGTCGCGGGCGGAGGTGACGTCGCGGGCGGAAGTGACGTCGCGGCCGGCAGCGACGTCGATGCCGGGCGTGACGTCGCGCGCGGGCGGGGTTTCGCGGGCGGGCGTGACGTCGCGGGTGGGCGTGGTTTCGCGGGCGGGCGGGGTTTCGCGGGCGGGCGTGACGTCGCGGGTGGGCGTGGTTTCGCGGGCGGGCGTGGGTTCGCGGGCGGGCGTGACGTCACCGGCGGGCGTGACGTCGCCGGCGGGCGTGACGTCACCAGTTACCTGCAACGCCGGCGAGTTGCCAGGGGCAACGGCCCGGGGGCGGAGGCAGCCCACACGATTGACATTGCGCCCTGGAGCAATTCCACGACCCGCCTCACCACCGCTTTGCGACAGAGCGAGACGGAACCAGGGGGACCACGCCCCCGTGACAAAGGAAAGGGAGGGGCTCACGGGAAGGCCCACCCCCCAGTCCCCACCGCCCCCTACAATGGGGGGGCCCCCCCACACCACAAGGGGGGCCCATCCTACGTCACCTAGGGGGGGCAATTTGCACTACATAGAGAGCCCAGCCCGCAACCCAGGGGTAAGCCCACACTATGTAACAAGGGCGCGTTCACCCTGCTGTGACGCACTCCAAAGGGAGGAACCCCATCTTCAGTCCATCCACACCCATCCCCCATCATTTCACCATGCACCACAGGATAACGAGACGCCGCCTGGTCAGTGGCCGGACTCAGCCACACAATGGAGGAAGCTGGCAAGGCGGGTGGTAGCGGCCACGTCAGGAACCTCGGTCCTGGTCGGTGAAATCGCGGGAGTGTCGGCACGTATCTTGGTCGATACGGGGGCATCAGCCACGATCATCTCGAGCACCATGCATGAGATGCTGCCGGATAAAATCCGACCTTTAGTCCCCGTCAAGACAACGTTCATTGCAGCAAATGGAGGCAGCATGGGCTTCCTGGGCCAGGTTGAAGCCCCGATACAGATTGGGCAGCTTTCGGTAGCAGGACCCATCCTTGTCTCCGCAACGTTGCCCGTACCCTGCCTGTTGGGGACGGACTTTCTGAGGCGGATGCCAATGAAAATCGATCTGGCCAATGGGCGGGTGGAAGTCCAGGGAACGCATCTCCATTTCCTAAAGGCGGAGGGGGCCAGCCGGGGTGTACCCTACGTGCAGGCTCTGGTCAGTAAGTCTGTCTCCATTCCCCCGGCAGCCCAGATGCTGGTTCCGCTGCAATATCGGTCCCCCCTCGTGACAGCCCGACCAGACTCACCCATCCTGGTGTCTCCGGCGTCAGCGGCCATGGATCGTCATGCGCTGGTGGGGGCCGAAACTATTGTACAGAGGAACCAGCATCTGTTCATTCAGGTGCTGAACACCTCCGATAGAACAGCGACGGTGCAGGAGGGAACAGTTCTGGCCCACGTTAGTCCCTTGTCACTAGGAGCCCCAGGGACAGAGCCCGAGCTTGTAGGCAGCATCAGCCAGTCCGAGGACAGAGGGGCCAAATCGTGGATGGACCAGCTGGCGGGGCCTGAGCCGGGATTGCCGCCCGACCAGAAACAGCAGCTGCACTCGTTATTGCAGGAGTTCTCGGACGTGTTCAGCCGGGGACCGTTCGACCTAGGGCGCACAAATCTGTCACAGCACCACATCAACACGGGAGATGCCGCACCCCTGCGCCAAAACACATATAGAATGAGCCCAATGGAAAAAGGGCACATTCAACAAGCGGTGCAGGAGATGCTGCGGGCCGACATAATTTCTCCATCCTCGAGTCCCTGGGGGGCACCGGTGGTCCTAGTCAAGAAGTCAGATGGGTCACTGAGATTCTGTGTGGACTTCCGACGCCTCAATGCCGTCACGCTGGCCGACGCATATCCCCTACCACGTATCGACGACTCATTGGATGCACTGGCGGGAGCAAAATTTTTCAGTACGCTGGATTTGTTGTCCGGGTTCTGGCAGGTCCCACTAGACGCGGACTCCCGGCCTAAAACAGCATTCCGGACACCACAGGGCCTGTTCGAGTTCAACTGCCTGCCTATGGGCCTCCAGACGGCGCCGGCAACGTTCCAACGCATAATGGAGTTGGCCTTGGCAGGCCTCCAATGGGAAACGTGCCTCATCTACCTGGACGACGTCATTGTTTTCAGCCGATCATTCGAGGAACACATTGACCGATTGCGTCAGGTGTTCCTGCGGTTCCGGAACGCGAACTTGAAGCTCAAGCCGTCGAAGTGCCACCTTATGCAGTCGTCGGTACGCTACTTGGGCCACGTCGTCAGTGAGTCGGGAGTGGCTACAGACCCGGAAAAGACGGCCTGCGTGAGGGCCTGGGCTGTTCCCACAACGGTTCCGGAGGTACGCCGGTTTGTGGGTTTCGTTTCTTACTACCGCCGGTTTGTGCCCAACTTCGCAACCATTGCCAAGCCCTTGCACGTGTTGACGGCGAAAAACCAGAGGTTTTATTGGGGCCCTCTGGAGGAAGAGGCATTCCAGCAGCTGCGCTCACGTCTGACAGATGCACCACCATTGGCCTTTCCGGATTTTGGCCTCCCCTTTATCCTGGACACGGACGCCAGCGATGTGGGCATCGGCAGTGTTTTGTCGCAAGTCCAGCAGGGTCGGGAGGTGGTTATCGCCTATGGTAGTCGCGTGCTTTCATCAGCGGAGCAGCGCTACTGCGTCACACGTAGGGAACTCCTGGCAGTCGTTCACTTTGTGCAGCAATTCCGACCCTACCTGTATGGTCGCAAATTTACGGTCCGCACTGACCACGCGGCCTTGCAGTATTCGCTCCGCATCGACCAGCCTTCGGGCCAGCTGGCCAGATGGATAGAACGCCTGCAGGAGTACAGGTACCAAGTAGTGCACCGCAAAGGGACCAGACATGCCAACGCAGACGCATTGTCCCGACTGGTGCCCCAGGGCCCTTGTGCATGCACCACAGGCGGGGCACGCTGCAAGGAGGCGAGGCCGGAGGGGACGGTCATCGCTCCTGTACGCACGGCGGAGGGCGCACAGGGTGAGGTCCAGCTGACCGACCACGACCTGGGGCTGACCTTGGACGATTGGAGACGGCTACAGCTGGAGGAAGCCCCACTGCGAACACTACGCGCCTCAGCAGAGGCAGGGGGGGAGGAGTTCATCGTATGGGAGGATCTCCTCATGCGATGGGACCCGACAGGGCGCCGGCGATGCCTGGTAGTTCCGGAGTCGCTGCGTCAACAATTGGTTATGGACGTACACGGCCGCCAGCTGCTGCACCTGGCAGGGCGGAAGACACTGCACACATTACAGGGTCGGTACTTTTGGCCAGGTATGACCGCTGACGTGCATCGATGGGTCGCTACCTGCGTCGAATGTGCGCGGCGAAAGCCGCCACCCCGGGTAAGCCGGGCGCCCCTACAGCCCATCACGGTGACCAGGGTCAACGAATTGGTTGCGTTGGACATCTTGGGACCGCTGCCGGTCACGCCACGGGGAAATAAATACCTGTTGGTCGGAGTCGAGTACTGCACGAGGTGGCCGATGGCGTGGGCCCTCCCGGACCAAACGGCACAGACCATCGCCGATGCCTTCGTGGGAGGCTATGTCCTTGATAAGGGGGCACCGGAGCGGTTGCTCACGGATCAGGGCAGGAATTTCTCCTCACAGCTATTGAAGGACGTCTGCTCTATCCTGGGCACTAAAAAGGTCCGAACATCTCCATATCATCCCCAGACCGATGGGATGGTAGAGCGGCTTAACCGCACCATAGCGGCCATGCTGTCCCAAGTGGTGGACGAAAACCATTCCGACTGGGACCTCCACATTCCATCGGTCTTAGCGGCGTACAGGGTGGCCCCACACGCGGCGACGGGGTTCTCGCCGTTTTTCCTGATGTACGGACGGGATCCCGTTCCGCCTATTGAGGTGCAGCTGACGGACATTCCGGCAAGAGCCGACGCATGGCCGAAGGCACTAAAGACCTCCCTCATTTATTTGAGAGAGGCCCGCCAAGCAGCGGAGGCCGCATCGGCCGCGAGCCAAGAGAGTAATGTACGGATACGGGAGAGGACAGTGACAGCCAAGCCCTTTAAAGTCGGGGACCAGGCATGGCTACACTGTCCTCAGGTGCCGGTTGGCCTCTCACCAAAGCTGCACCGACCCTGGAAAGGGCCGGTCGAGGTCATCAAAGCACTCCGACCGCAGTGCGTCCAGGTCCAACTGGGTAAGCGACGATGGTTTGTACACCCCACCCGCCTTAAGCCATACATCTCTCCACCGTCATCTTCACCAACATCACCACCAACATCACTGCCAACATCATCATCATCCCTACCCAGGCCAAGGTCGCCGACCACCACGCGCCGACCGGCAGGGGGTTCGGTGCCCTGTGTTCCCTTGTCACCTACAGCACCCCATGTGAGGCCTGACGGAGCGGCGGCACGAGCGGGGGCCGGAGAGACAGCGGCGCCAGGCAAGGCGACACCGGCACCACCGAACCAGGGACCGCGACGAGAGGGCCTTCGAAGGAGGGGGCCGCCACGGTCATCTGCTGCCTGTGGATGTCCGGGCTGTTACGGGATGCTGGCTGGAGACCTGGGCAGGCCGCGCAATTGATTTGTTGTGTTATATTGCATTGTATGGTTGTGGGGGGGGGTAAGGGCTGTCGTCACTGTCAGTGGTGGGAGGCATGGGGAGACTTAAATGGTCCATGGAGGAGGCAGAACCGAGGACGGTTATTTTTTCTCCGGGGGGGGGGGGGGGGTGATGTAGGGGTGTCAGGGGAAGGATTCCCACCAATAGATGGGTTAGGGGGAGGGGTGATCGAGGTGATATAAGGAGAGAACGGGCGGGAAAGGGGGGCCTTTGGCGGGAACGGGATTGGGACGGCTGGCGACAGGTGTGAATGGAAGGAAAGGAATAAAGGACGAGACCCCTGCAATCTCGTGTCGGCTCCTCTCTACACTTCCAATATAAGGAACCCATTATAGCTATGCACTTTTAAATCTAGATTGAAAACTCGTTTCTCTAGAACTGCTTTTTGTTTTTAGTTTGTTATCCTTCTCCGCACCTCCGATTAGCATGGTTGGCTATGGATGGTGCGATAGAAGTTCAACATATATACACATACATATGTAATGCGAGCGTACAGTGAGGGAACAAAGTATTTGATCCCCTGCTGATTTTGTACGTTTGCCCACTGACAAAGAAATGATCAGTCTATAATTTTAATGGTAGGTTTATTTGAACAGTGAGAGACAGAATAACAACAAAAACATCCAGAAAAACGCATGTCAAAAATGTGATAAATTGATTTGCATTTTAATGAGGGAAATAAGTATTTGACCCCTCTGCAAAACATGACTTAGTACTTGGTGGCAAAACCCTTGTTGGCAATCACAGAGGTCAGACGTTTCTTGTAGTTGGCCGCCAGGTTTGCACACATCTCAGGAGGGATTTTGTCCCACTCCTCTTTGCAGATCTTCTCCAAGTCATTAAGGTTTCGAGGCTGACGTTTGGCAACTCAAACCTTCAGCTCCCTCCACAGATTGTCTATGGGATTAAGGTCTGGAGACTGGCTAGGCCACTCCAGGACCTTAATGTGCTTCTTCTTGAGCCACTCCTTTGTTGCCTTGGCCGTGTGTTTTGGGTCATTGTCATGCTGGAATACCCATCCACGACCCATTTTCAATGCCCTGGCTGAGGGAAGGAGGTTCTCACCCAATATTTGACGGTACATGGTCCCGTCCATCGTCCCTTTGATGCAGTGAAGTTGTCCTGTCCCCTTAGCAGAAAAACACTCCCAAAGCATAATGTTTCCACCTCCATGTTTGACGGTGGGGATGGTGTTCTTGGGGTCATAGGCAGCATTCCTCCTCTTCCGAACACGGCGAGTTGAGTTGATGCCAAAGAGCTCCATTTTGGTCTCATCTGACCACAAAACTTTCTCCCAGTTGTCCTCTGAATCATTAAGATGTTCATTGGCAAACTTCAGACGGGCATGTATATGTGCTTTCTTGAACAGGGGGATCTTGCGGGCACTGCAAGATTTCAGTCCTTCACGGCGTAGTGTGTTACCAACTGTTTTCTTGGTGACTATGGTCCCAGCTGCCTTGAGATCATTGACAAAATCCTCCCGTGTAGTTCTGGGCTGATTCCTCACCGTTCTCATGATCATTGCAACTCCACGAGGTGAGATCTTACATGGAGCCCCAGGCCGAGGGAGATTGACAGTTCTTTTGTGTTTCTTCCATTTGAGAATAATCGCACCAACTGTTGTCACCTTCTCACCAAGCTGCTTGGCGATGGTCTTGTAGCCCATTCCAGCCTTGTGTAGGTCTACAATCTTGTCCCTGACATCCTTAGAGAGCTCTTTGGTCTTGGCCATGGTGGAGAGTTTGGAATCTGATTTATTGATTGCTACTGTGAACAGCTGTCTTTTATACAGGTGAAGTATTCGGAATGACGGCGGGAAACCACTTGACGGGTAGCACACTTTATTTTCACTTGTCTTCCACAATAACACGTGTGGTCACTATTTCTCACACTACACACTCCACCTGACACTGGTGGTTACTACAGCTCACGCTACACACTCCACCTGACACTGGTGGTTACTACAGCTCACGCTACACACTCCACCTGACACTGGTGGTTACTACAGCTCACGCTACACGCTCACTTGACACGCGTGGTTACTACAGCTCACGGTACACACTCCCGGGCACTCCAGCCCCGTAGCGTCCGTGGCGCTACAGACCCACCCCAGCTTGGGCGTGGGTCTCGACCTCTGGGTCCCGCGGGCCGGCCCTCACACGGACGTTCGGCCCCGGGTCCCAAGGTCCCGCCTCTGGGCCACACAGGGCCCCGGTCCTCACAAGGACAGCGGGACTAGGTGCCTCAGGGCCCTATCTCTTCCTCCTCCGTCTTCTGTCTTCACTGGTCACCAACTCCCCGTGCGCCTGCGCGCACCGCCTTATATAGCCTCCCCTCCCGGGAGACGGAGCGTATGCGGACCGCGACGTGAGCACCCCCTTAGTTGACCAATCCCCACGCGCTTCCACACGATCCCTTCGCTGTCAGCGCGCGTCACCGATACCCAGCCAATCACTGCCTCACAACCCATGACCCCGCGCTGACCCATGATCTTTCACCGTCAGCGCGCGTCACCAACACACACAGCCAATCACTACGCGCTGGCACACGATCCTTACCCCAGCTTGTATCACCACTACACAGGTAACAAGCTGAGATTAAGAGCACTCCCTTTAAGAGTGTGCACCTAATCTCAGCTCGATACCTGTGTAAAAGACACCTGGGAGCCAAAAAGAGGGGGTCAAATACTTATTTCCCTCATTGAAATGCAAATCAATTTATAACATTTTTGACATGCGTTTTTCTGGATTTTGTTGTTGTTATTCTATTTCTCACTGTTCAAATAAACCTACCATTAAAATTATAGATTGATCATTTCTTTGTCAGTGTGCAAACGTACAAAATCAGCAGGGAATCAAATACTTTTTTCCCTCACTGTATGTGGGGTTTCGCCACCCCAGCCCCTAAGCCAGTCAGGCGCCAAGAAGCATCGGGGGTAGGGTCTAAGGCGGAGCCGGGGGGCGTTAAGGGAGGGGTATTATCTGGAAGGTTTTTAAGGGGTGTGGCGAAGGGCGGAGTCTGGGTGACGTGGAAAGGGGATATAAGGGGGTGCCGGAAGGGGCTCGGGGTTAGTTGGTGAGAGCTGGAAGCTGGGCCACGTCGGGAGTCTCCGTGAGCCATCGGCCACGTGGCAACGCGGAGACGGCTCCCAGCACGCCGTCTGCCAGCAGTGCGCGGGAGCGGGGGGAAGCGCGAGAGCGGCGCGGGAGTGGGAAGTCAGTTCTGCGACGTGCCGCGGAGTGACCGGGAGAGCAGAACGCGAGCTGTCCATAACGAAGAAATAAAGAGACGGAGACACAGTCCCTTGTCGTCGACCCGTTTTATTACACATACATGTGGCAAAACCCTGCTTGCCATGAGGGACATAGCAAAGCAAGTCAAAGCGGCCGATGTGGTAGTGGCTGGAGTTCCCAGTTTTTATGTGGGTTTCTTGTAGATTATGTTGATGGCATTCGTACTCTTAGGTTTTTCGGTAAAGTCACGTAGGTAAAAACAAATAATAATAAATAAAAATATAAATAATATAAATAATAATATAAATAGAATAATAAATCACGACGTTTCGGAGGCAACACAAGTCTCCGTCATCAGGTGGGACCCTCACAGCTGAATTTACTGTATTAAGTGAGGAAAAAAATCCAAGAGACAAACCCTTAAATACAAGTTAAGGGGGGGAGGGAGGGGGAGGGGCTTGTCTGAATGTGGTAGCCAGGGGGTATGGCCTGACGGTCCTCTGGAGCGGGGCTATAATATAAACAATGGTGGACATCGGCTCATGGTTGTGGCCGGTGTTAGCTGATAATAAGCATAAAAGTAAGCAATACTGGTAAATACTCTTAGTTCTTTCGGTAAAGTCACGTAGGTAAAAAATGAAATTTAAATTAATAAAAATAAAACAATAAAATCACGACGTTTCGGAGGCAACACAAGTCTCCGTCATCAGGAGGGACCGTCACAGCCAGATTTGCTGCATCAAGTGAGGGCCGGATTCAAGATGCAAGCTCTTAAATACCAGTTAAGGGGGGAGGAGAGGGGGAGGAGCATATCAGAATGTGGTAGCCAATGAATGGAACGTATCGGGAGGGGGGGGGCGGGGCTAAAAGAGGGCACGGAGGTACTCGTGAGCGTGGGCATGGACGTGTTTGTGCGCAAGTCACTGTGGATGTACATGATAGAAAAGAAACGAAAATGCCCATGTTTATACCAGTGTTGGCTGACAATAAAGAGAGTACTGTTAAATGCTAGGGATGTTAACACTCGGTAAAGTAAAATAGTGCCTGTCAGATAAGATCGTCCAAAAATGTGTAGTTAAATCTTTTTTGCATGGTTGATAACATCTTTCCAATGATTACTAAGTTTGTACCCATCATCATGGTTGAAATTATGTCTGTGTTTGTATATCTAAATGGCTTCGTGTACAAACCTTTGATGGTAGCCAGAGGCTTTGCAGAACACCTTAGTCTCGGAAAAAACAATATCATGAGAGCCCACCGCGTTGTAGCAATGATCGGGAACGGCGGAAGACTCAATTTTGCCGTATTTCAAATCTGACTTGTGCTCGCGGACACGATCAGAGACATGACGTTTCGTTTCCCCAATGTAACAGTCACCACAGCTGCAACTCAGTTTATAGACTCCAGGGTATTGCAAGTCAGGGATGACATCCTTCACAGATGGAATTAGATAAAGGATTTTATGTACTGTACTGAATCGGACTTGGATCTTATGTTTGTTTAGAATTTTGGAGATCTTTTTGGTCACGCCTGCTATGTATGGTAACGTGACAGTTTTGATTGGAGTTTCAAGTGGCTGTTTCTGTATGGTGGGAGAAACAGCTTGGCGGATGGTGCGTTCAGAGTATTCGTTCATCCTGAGGGCCCGATGTACATGTCTTAATTCACTGGCCAGGTGGTGTTGGTCAGAAATGCCATGAGCTCTGTGGTATAGCGTTTTGATGAGATAATTCTTTTGAGATGGGTGGTGGTGGGAATCCGGTTTCAAGTAGGAATCTGTGTGGGTGGCTTTCCTGTAGACAGAATGTCCCAAGGATCCGTCAGGTCTCCTCTCAAACAGAATATCTAAGAATGGCAGTTTGCCATCTTTCTCCACTTCCATGGTGAATCTGATGGATGTATGTCTGGAATTGATGTGGTCCAAGAAGTGGTTCAATGCTGGGAGGCCATGTGGCCAAATGACGAAAGTATCATCCACATACTTCTTCCACAGGGAAGGACGCAGGGTATATGTTTGGATGGCGTCTGATTCAAACTTTTCCATGAACATGTTGGCTATCACTGGTGACAAGGGGGAGCCCATAGGGGTACCCTCATTCTGTTTGTAGAAGGTGGCATTCCAGGATGTCATCCCTGACTTGCAATACCATGGAGTCTATAAACTGAGTTGCAACTGTGGTGACTGTTACATTGGGGAAACGAAACGTCATGTCTCTGATCGTGTCCGCGAGCACAAGTCAGATTTGAAACACGGCAAAATTGAGTCTTCCGCCGTTGCCGATCATTGCTACAACGCGGTGGGCTCTCATGATATTGTTTTTTCCGAGACTAAGGTGCTCTGCAAACCCTCTGGCTACCATCAAAGGTTTGTACACGAAGCCATTTAGATATACAAACACAGACATAATTTCAACCGTGATGATGGGTACAAACTTAGTAATCATTGGAAAGATGTTATCAACCATGCAAAAAAGATTTAACTACACATTTTTGGACCATCTTATCTGACAGGCACTATTTTACTTTACCGAGTGTTAACATCCGAAGCGTTTAAGAGTACTCTCTTTATTGTCAGCCAACACTGGTATAAACATGGGCATTTTCGTTTCTTTTCTATCATGTACATCCACAGTGACTTGCGCACAAACACGTCCATGCCCACGCTCACGAGTACCCCCGTGCCCTCTTTTAGCTCCGCCCCCCCCTCCCGATACGTTCCATTCATTGGCTACCACATTCTGATAAGCTCCTCCCCCTCTCCTCCCCCTTAACTGGTATTTAAGAGCTTGCATCTTGAATCCCTCCCTCACTTGATGCAGCAAATCTGGCTGTGACGGTCCCACCTGATGACGGAGACTTGTGTTGCCTCCGAAACGTCGTGATTTTATTGTTTAATTTTTATTAATTTTTATTTCATTTTTTACCTACGTGACTTTACCGAAATAACTAAGAGTATGAATCCTTGCAGTCACGAAAGCTTCAAATCTAGAATTAATACTGGTAAATGCTGGGGATGTCAACACTCGGCAAAGTAGAATAGTACCTGTCAGATAAGATGGTACAAATATGTGTGGTTAAATCTTTTTTACATGGTTAATGACATCTTTCCAATGATTACTCAGTTTGTACCCATCATCACGGTTGAAGTTATGTCTGTATTTGTATATCTGGATTGCTTCGTGCAAAAACCTCTGATGGTATCCAGAAGGTTTGCAGAGCACCTTGGTCTCGGAAACGACAATCTCATGAGAACCCACAGCGTTGTAGCAATGATCGGGAACGGCGGAAGACTCAATTTTGCCGTGTTTCTGATCTGACTTGAGCTCGTGGACACGATCAGAGATATGACGTTTCGTTTCCCCAATGTAACAATCACCACAGATGCAACTCAGTTTATTGACTCCAGGGTATTGCAAGTCAGGAATGACATCCTTCACAGATGGAATTAGATCACGGATTGTATGTACTGTACTGAATCGGACTTGGATCTTATGTTTGTGTAATGCGGGCGTAAACGGCCTCGCGGATATGATGTCACGGGGGGAGGGGTTAGGTCACATGAGGGAGAGGGTTAAACTCTTAAGGGAGAGAACCCGAAGAGACGGGAGGGGAGTGTGGGAATAAAGACAGGGTGAGGCCACGCAGGGCAGAGGGTGGAGAGTGGCGAGATCGGCACCGTCGGCCAGCGGTGACCGGACACAGGAGGAACAGAGAGCAGCGGTGGAGCTGCGGTGTGGGCAGCTGAAGGCTGCACAAGGAAGCCTGCAGCGGAGCTGCAGCGGAGTGGGGAAAGGCTACGGGAGCGACAGCAGCTGTCGTTCTGCCAAGTGGAGAGGCTCTGAGCGAGGGCCGTGTGGGACAAGTGTAAAGAACCCAATAAAGGACAACGGAGACAGACACAGTGAAAGAGTCCTTTATTACACTGGTGTCAGAAGGGAAACGGCATGTCAAAACAGCTCAGAAGAAAGAATATTCCTGCACCATCATCTGCTACATCATCCGACGACGACGACCTTCCTCAGGCGGTGGACCCGCCTGCGATGGAGGAGGAGATCCGTGCGGGAACGAGTACGGGGCCGGGAGTCCAAGATGTCGCCGCGTCGGTGGACCCGTCCGCGCCGGAGGACGCAATTGTGCGAGCTCGTCACGCCGAGGACGGCGTCGGGGAGGGCCGGTGGTGATCTGCAGGCCGCCGCCTTGCCTGCGCTGTCAGCGCCATCTGCCACGCGGCACGAAGACGCCATCTTGGGCGTAGCAGGGGAAGAACGGCGGGAAGACGCCATCTTGCGCTCTCCGCGGCGGGGAGCCGCCATCTTGGACACGTTGCGATGCGACGCCATTTTGAATATGCCGCGTGATGAGTCATCTGCAGAGGACGACGCAACAAGGAGTCGCAGTCGTCATCTGACAACCGTTAAAGAATTCTCCATCAGTGGCGATTGGAGTGCTTTCGCCTGCAGATTTTTGGCGGCGGTGCGCTCCGCCAGGTGGACTGACGCTGAGGCATTGGAGGTTCTACCGACTCTTCTCGACGACGTGTCGGTGCGATTCTTCCGTTCTATAAAGGCCGAGAAGAAGAAAACGTTGAGAGGAGTTTTCGACGAGATGGCTGATGCATACGAGCCACCGGATAATGCCCATTGTCGGTTTGTTCAACGCCAGCGAGCACCCGAGGAGTCGCCGGTGGCATACAGGGGTGCTGTCTTGGAGTTAGCCATGGCCGCATACCCGGAGACGGAGCCTGACCTACTCGAACTCCTCATTTTGGGAAAAATGCTCGAGCTGTCTCGGGATTTGGGGATCCCTATGCCGGTGTGTGGGCACGAAAAGCTGACATCCCGGGCGGCCGCTAAATGTCTGGATGCCCAGTTCAATCTCCGCCACTGGAAGCAAGTCACGGCGTGGACGGGGGGGGCCCATCAACGAGGGAGGTGCTGTGGGTTGGGATTCCAAGAAGGCGGTGTACGTGCCTGATGGGGGGGGCCCGCAGGAGCTGACAGCCGCCTCTGCTCAGTGGTCGGCCCGCAGTAGACCGGGGCCGCGATCGGCGCCGCCGACGCGGGAGCGTCGGGACGGGGGGCCTGCGGCTCGGCGTAACGACATCGACTGCTTCCGCTGCGGTCGTAAGGGCCATTAGGCCAGGGACTGCTGGGCCCGTATCCCAGGTCCGCCCCAGCAAGAGGCCTCGACAGCGGATGCGCCACGGAAGGATCCTCCAGGACAGCAAGTCGGTACGCACCTGACACCCGGCAAGGCTTGACACCTCATTCATCACCATTGTCGCGCGATCCGGGTGTTGTTAATAACGGGAGGCCATCGACTGGGCCATGTCGCTCGGTAACGCAGTGGCGTAAATTGGCACGGCGGGTCGTCGCGGCCGCTACTGGTTCGTCCACTGTACCTGGTTCTATACAGGGGGTTGACGTGCGTATTTTAGTGGACTCCGGGGCGTCCGCGACCATTATATCGGATGTAATTTTCCATCTGTTGGGCATCCCACCGGAGGCCGTGCGTCCGGTTTACGACTCCTGCGTTGCGGCGAACGGGGGTAGTATGGGCATTGTAGGCCAGGTGGACGCCAATATATCTATCGGGGGAGTGTCGGCCTCGGGGATTGTGTTAATTTCGAGGTCCCTTGCGGTTCCTTGTTTGTTGTGAACTGATTTTTGGGCCAAAATTCCCATTCTGATTAGAATGAATGAAAACTGTATCGAATTACCGGGGGGTCGTGTAATCACATTTCTGCCGTCGCCCTGGGGGCGACCTGCTCCGGTCAGCCAGGTCCAGACGCTGTCCGAGGTATCTGTTGACATTCCACCTGGCTCACGGATGCTTATCCCTTTGCGATATCGGAAACCTGTGCCTGGTCGTGAAGGAGCAATTGGGGTTTTGTTGTCGCCGTCCGCCACCATAACGGGCGGATCAGCGCTCGTCGGGGCGCAAACTATTGTTCGGCCGGACCAGCAGCCATTTTTGCAGGTGCTTAATGGAAGTACAGAAAACGTGTGTGTGCCAGCTGGTACGGTTGTGGCACATGCCACTACGGCGTTTACGGCCCAGGATTATCTTGGCAACCAGGTCATGGTTGCCGGTGTTTCGGGCCCTGGGGACGCAGATAATCGCTGGATCGCCGAATTGTGTGGGGAAAATCCTTCCCTTTCCGGGGACCAACGTTGCGCGCTTCGTAAGTTATTGCTGAGTTATTCTGACGTGTTTAGCTCCGACGAATTGGACTTGGGACACACCTCGCTGCTTTCCCATCATATTGACACAAGGGACGCTGCCCCTATTCGGTTGAACTCGCATCGGCGGAGTCCGGCAGAGCGAGATCATGTTCGAGGGGCAGTGGATGACATGTTGGCTGCGGACATAATATCTCCATCCAACAGCCCATGGGGCGCGCCTGTTGTCTTGGTTAAAAAGAAAGACGGCAAATTGCGATTTTGTGTTGATTTTCGGAAATTGAATAAAGTGTCCGTGGCAGATGCGTACCCCCTACCGCGTATGGATGATTCCCTCGATGCCTTGTCGGGGGCGAGGTTCTTTTCGATGCTGGATCTCTCTTCGGGATTCTGGCAGCTTCCCCTCGATGAGTCCTCGCGGGAAAAAAACTGCTTTCCGTACGCCGCAGGGGTTATTTCAATTTAATTGTCTTCCGATGGGGTTGAATGCTGCCCCCGCCACATTTCAGAGATTGATGGAACTGGTATTAACTGGGTTGCAGTGGGAGACATGTCTAATATATTTAGACGATATTATCGTCTTAAGCCGCACATTTGACGAACATTTACTGAGGTTGGAGGCGGTGTTCGCCAGGATGCGTTCCGCTAAATTGAAATTTAAACCTAAGAAATGTCACCTAATGCAACGGTCCGTGCGCTATTTGGGACATATCGTTAGTGCGGACGGGGTTGCCACAGATCCGGACAGGACGGCGTGCGTCCGTGACTGGCCAACCCCGGCCACGGTGGGGGATGTGCGTCGGTTTTTGGGGTTTGCCTCATATTATCGTAGGTTTGTTCCAAATTTTGCAACGATCGCGAGGCCTCTGCACCTCCTTACGGGTAAAGGACGGAAATTTGCTTGGGGACCGCCAGAAGAGGCGGCGTTTCAAGGCCTGCGCGATCGGTTGGCTACGCCACCGACGTTGGATTATCCAGATTTTGATCACCCCTTCATTCTGGATACGGACGCGAGTGACACGGGCATTGGGGCCGTGTTGTCTCATTCCACGGATCATGCGGCCTTGCAGTATGCACTGAAAGTGGACCAACCATCCGGCCAGCTGGCGCGGTGGTTGGACACGCTGCAAGAATTTTCCTTTCAAATTCATCATCGGAAGGGGGTGCGTCACGCGAATGCGGACGCGCTCTCTAGGTTGCCGCAGAGATCCCCTTGCGCGTGCGCGTCCGGGACGCATAGGTGTGCACCGATCCAGCATCCCCCTCGAGGTGCCTGAGGCTCCAATGGGGCCGGGACCGGCTGATGGGGTTTTGAATCTTCCAAGGGCGGTGTGGATTCGGGAACAAATGCTGGACGATTCATTGGCGATCTTACGGAGTCGGGCTTCAAATGAGAGTGGGGGACCGGGTTCTGGGGGTACGTCGGAAACCGCTCTCCGCGATGGTCTGCTGATGTGGAGGGAAGGGTTACAGGAACGCTGGCGTCTTGTTGTACCGGCATCCTTGCGGTACGAATTGATTAGGACTCTGCATTGCGACACGCTCTTACATCTGGGGGTGCAGAAGACCCTATTGACGTTGCAGCGAGATTACTTTTGGCACGGCATGACAACAGATGTCGTCGGTCACGTTCGCGCGTGTCCCGATTGTGCCCGGCGGAAGCCGCCTATACAGTCTATTCAAGTGTCTCGAGTTAATGAACTGGTCGCTTTAGATATTTTGGGACCCTTCCCGCCATCTGCTAAGGGTAATAAATACTTGCTAGTTGGGGTGGAGTACCTCTCCCGCTGGCCGATGGCCTGGCCCTTGCCCGACCAGTCGGCGGCGTCCATTACAGACGCCTTTCTATTTGGGTACGTTATGGACAAGGGGGCACCGGAGAGGCTCCTTACAGTTCAAGGCCGAAATTTTTCTTCTAAATTGTTGGGGGAAGTGTGCGCGGCTCTGGGAACTAAAAAGATACGGACATCTCCCTACCACCCACAGACGGATGGTATGGTCGAACGGCTAAATCGGACTTTGTCCGCCATGCTGTGTCACACGGTGAGTGAAAAACAATCAGATTGGGATTTGCATATCCCTGGGGTACTCTCGGCATACCGGATGACGCCGCATGCGTCTACAGGATATTCGCCGTTTTTCCTTATGTACGGTCGCGAAAACGTGCCGCCGATGGATGTGCAGTTGGGAACAGGAGTGAGGGGACCTACTAAGCCTCTTCCTGATTACATTCAGGACACCGTTCGCCGTGTCACTGAGGCGCGGGAAGGGGCCCGCATGGCTACGGCCAAAGCCCAGGCTCGGAACGAACGGTGCGCTCGACGCTCTAAGGGGAAGTGCCCCTGGAAGGTGGGGGACATGGCCTGGCTGCATTGCCCACAGGTGCGGCCAGGGACCTCCCCTAAATTACATAAACCATGGCAAGGGCCTGTTCGCCTCATCGAGGTTCCCAACCCACAGTCTGCACGTGTTCGGTTTGGAT
Source organism: Lampetra planeri (assembly GCF_965212315.1). Taxonomy (NCBI): domain Eukaryota; kingdom Metazoa; phylum Chordata; class Hyperoartia; order Petromyzontiformes; family Petromyzontidae; genus Lampetra; species Lampetra planeri. The sequence goes on along the minus strand of NC_136122.1, from coordinate 2,209,353 downwards.
CTCGGCGTTGGTAAGTTCACACGTCTCGCTTGAAACCATATGTGGCCCCTCGAACTGATGCGTCATCTCCTGATGTTGCCTTGCCGGGGTCTGTTGCTGCCGACGCACCCTTGCCTGTGCCTGTTGACCCTGCAAGAGCGCCTGTCGTGCCTTTTACAGACAAGCCGGCCGTGACACTGCAGGAGACAGGGGACTCTGCTCGGGGTGTGCATACCACGGCTGCGGGGACACCGAGCCCCGCCGCCCTTCCGACCCCGCCGCAGACACGATTGCGGGACACCCCGGACTCTGGGCCTTTAAGGATACGGGACCGGGACGTTGGCGGGCCTCCAATAGCGACAGGAAGACTTGATCCTGTCGCTCTTAAAACCCCGTCGCGTTCCCGGTCTGCAGGGGGGCCGCCGCCCGTCCGGGACAGGCCGGCGACCCGCACGCGGTCTAAGTCCCTTTCGTTTCGTTGATTTATACTGTTCGTGTTCTTGTTGTTATTGTTATATTTATTGTATGCTTCGTTGTCCTCACATGTATGATGGTTGTGGTCGCTCGCATTACTTGTTGTTGTTGTTGTTCAGCCGAGGACGGCTGGAATTTTATCCACGGGGGAGGGTGGTGTAATGCGGGCGTAAATGGCCTCGCGGATATGACGTCACGGGGGGAGGGGTTAGGTCACGTGAGGGAGAGGGGTAAGCTCTTAAGGGAGAGAACCGGAAGAGACGGGAGGGGAGTGTGGGAATAAAGACAGGGTGAGGCCACGCAGGGCAGAGGATGGAGAGTGGCGAGATCGCCATGCAGTGAGACTCGGCACCGTCGGCCAGCGGTGACCGGACACAGGAGGAACAGAGAGCAGCGGTGGAGCTGCGGTGTGGGCAGCTGAAGGCTGCACAAGGAAGCCTGCAGCGGAGCTCCAGCGGAGTGGGGAAAGGCTACGGGAGCGACGGCAGCTGTCGAGCTGCCAAGCGGAGAGGCTCTGAGCGAGGGCCGTGTGGGACAAGTGTAAAGAACCCAATAAAGGACAACGGAGACAGACACAGTGAAAGAGTCCGTTATTACATTTGTTTAGAATTTTGGAGATCTTTTTGATCACGCCTGCTATGTATGGCAACGTGATAGTTTTGATCGGAGTTTCAAGTGGCTGTTTCTATATGTTGGGAGAAACAGCTTGGCGGATGGTGCGGTCAGAGTATCCGTTCATCCTGAGGGCCCGATGTACATGTCTTAATTCACTGGCCAGGTGGTGTTGCTCAGAAAAAACATAAGAGTATGAATCCTTGCAGTCACGAAAGCTTCAAATCTAGAATGTTGATGGCATGTTGATGAGCAAAATTGCTGATTAAGCAGCAGTTCTGCTGACAGATCCTCAACGTTGTAGAACTCGGAGTGCCATTGTGGAAACTGGAGGATTGCACGACATCAGAGCTGCAGGTGGCGATCCGTAGAGAGACCGAGCTCAAAACTCAGTCCACTGGTTGGATTACCTTCTCCGGGGGAGCCCGGGTATCAGCGAGACATGGACGTCTTTAATAAGATAATAAAGATGCTTAGACACACAGATCAAAAGTTATTGTTCTATTGGCAACCAACATGGTTATTTATCTCAGTGTTAATAGCATACATCAATGTACATATTCACACTCAGAGATGGATGTTTTTAGCGAGATTGTTGGTTTTCTTTTTCACCAGAATGTTCTGTCGTGGTGACTCTGATCGTCCGGTTCGTAATGAGGTGGAACTACCTGACTGAACTACCAAGGCGATGTTTGTGATCGCGCCAGTGTTGAACACGAGATCAAATAAGGAAAATTTAACTTAAGTGCAGTAAACACTGACCAACAGAATACATCTCTACGTTACTTTTATTATCAACGGTGCATTCCAACTTGTCACAAATAAGAACATAGTACAATGGGTCCCATGTGCATGATGTGTGCGTGCTACCACTTTACGTCTGCCAGCAGCACGCTGCCCTCGCTGGCCCTTCACAGGCAGCTTGGCTCTACGCATTCCCATTCCAAAACACAGAGCCTCCCCAACTGTACCGTATGTTGAACTTCTTTCGCACTATACGTAGTCAACTGCGCTAATCCGAGGTGCGAATATACAGGCGTCAGGGTCTGGATCGAACCCACGATCTCCTGTATACCAGGCAAGGTAGTTCACATATCCCTTCCAATTACCTGCCCCGATTGTTTATCCCTACCTGGCAACTTTTTGTTGAGTCACAAAATACCTCCATGCTTCTACCTATGCCATCCCACAGTCAGAATATTTATACTGGAGGAACACGATGAGCTCTAAAGCTCTTTTTCACAGATGTCCAGGAGAGGCAGTTCATTCAGAAATCACCTTTCTTCATTCTGTGTGCACTTCTAATTCCCATGCACCCCCACCCCTAATTTGCATCACCTGTTCATTATTCCAAATTCTCGTGCTTTCCCCTTATTCTATCGGTCGCAACATACTTCTTCAAGAGTATGCAGTCACGAGAGTCTGTCAGTTGTATATAAAATGAATTAAAGTGAGATAACAGTGTTACATTTCGATTTGTACGCAGATGCGATTGCCAAGCATATACTTGTCTTGCATGTGGATATACCATTTCACCCCTTCAACAAATGCACAAGCAAGTTTGAACCTCACTGTACTATGATTGGTCTCTGTTTGATCTTATTGAGTGGACTTGCGCTGTAGAGAGTTTACTATTTGGCAAAGATGTGTGTTTGTGAAGTGTTTTCCATTTTTCTTGTTATGATTTATATTTTCTTCCTTCCTGTACTTCATTTTGTTTGCTTTGCTTTTGTCACTTCCGAATTAGACTATCCTGGTATTTTGAGTGTTCACCTAGTTAAACAAAATAACATTAAAGGACAGTTGTGCTGTGCGGTCCCCAAAAGCTTTACAAAAACAATACCCCAATTTTCAGAATCGGCAGCTTAAATATTCTAGGAAAATCACATTTGCGCATTACAACGTGTGTGGGCGCTGGATGCTAAAGCGAGGAGTTGGAGTCTGTGGCTAGTGTCGGCCCTGCGGCGTTTGTGCCCGAAGTGGAGGAACAGTCATAGTTGCTGTGGTCGCCCTCGCAGATCTTGGGGCAGCCCTGGGGGTGGAGACGGAGGGAGAGATCAAGAGACACTGTTTGGCATGTGGGAACCCATCATAATAATTACACAGAAATAACAAAGTTCACTTGTCCAATAGAGCCTCACTTGTCGTCGCCCCTTTTTCTTGCAGGAAACCCCTGCACTGGCATGTTTGGCCAATCTTATGGAATATTTTGCATGTTTAATTGACGAAAGTTGCAATGTAATGCTCAAATTTACATATATTAGTCATACATATTTTGCTTAAAAAACTAACGTCCAGAGCCCATGTCACTAAAAATTATGGATCTACTCTTCAGGAGAGAGCTACGAGCTTCCTTGCAGAGAAGGGTTCAGTAAAGTCTTTGGTGCACCATGCACAGCTTCTCACAAGAGGCCTTGCGTGATGCAATGATGACATTTCGTACATAAAGAGTGTAATGTCAAAACATGTATTTTATTTAAATCTGAAAATATTAATAAACATATGGACCTAAATATGTGATCTGATAAATTTAAATAATTAATCTGAAACTCATCCCTGACGGATTCACACACTGCCAACATCTCAGGCTTACATGTGTGACATGAAATGGGTCACTATGGAGCATAGTCCTGGTTGCTGGCAGAGAAAGGGATCTGCGGTTGCAGAAGCCCTATCTGTCAGCAGGTCACGTAATAAGCAGAGAGAGGGATGTAAGGCAAAAGTGATAGAGGGGGCACGTGTGGTAAGCCCGGGAACCCACTAGTAGGTTCCAGAAGGGGGGCGTGGCCGGGGGCGGAGCGAGGCCACGACAGGAGGATAAAAGGGGACCCCGAGCAAGTGGAGTGGAATCCTGTCGGGCTGCTGGAGTCTTCATCACCGTCTTCACCTTCTCAGCGTTGTCAGTCAGGCAGTCTGTTAGCTGTCCTGACTGAAAGAGTAGTTACCCCTTGTACCCTGTGAAGGCTATACTATTCCTAGTGTCTCTGAGTGTATCACTACACGTGTAAGGCTTGCTGAAAGGCTGACCCTATTATTAGAGGTGTAATATTCTCCTGTGATGAAGGTGGATATACTTCTTAGCAGCACTTGTGCTGTAGACACCGCAGAACTATCGAGGAACAGGCAGCTCCTGGTTTAATTCCATGTTCCTGGCTATGGTCAGAAGGCAGCTCCAAAAGTTAGGGTGTCCTGGGCTGGCATTGAAAAAACACAAATAGGTTACATGAGGTGTCCGGCTGGAATCGAATATGATTAGCAGGGCCGTCCATATCGGGGTGTGCGGCAAATCCTAGCGTGTGGGCCCCCCGACACCTTCAAGCTAAACCCCAAGTATTACATCTGACACTGTGATGGCAAAGAGCGGAGCCCCCCAATGCACGGGGCCCTGGGCGGTCACCCCGATTCGCTGTGTACCCCAAGAGACAGCTCTGCTGATTGGCCAGGGGATTTGAAGGGTAGAAGCCTGGGAATTTCAAAGGGTAAATTGGTGTGGGTTAAAAAAATAATTGAAAGGGATTGGCTGGATGTTAAGGGTCAGTTGAGGAAGACTCAATAATTACTTGCAAGAGCTATAAAGATGCACTGGTCAGTTATTGGGGTGCTTTTTATTATTGGATTCAAAGCACGCCTGAGAGTCCAGTCCTCGTGTATATCTTGCATTGTTTGGTAAAAAAATAAATCCTTACCTAAGATACTTGTCTGTCATTTCACAAGCACACACACCACGATTATATCGGTTGATCCATCAATAATCTAAATAATATGTTCAGGGAATCGCAGGATTTTCAGGGACATTGGATTCGGTTCAAACTAAGGATGTCCTGTAACCATGCAATTTGCAGTTATATTTGCCCGTTATGCAATCATATGCATTCCCCAAACACATGAAATATGCCAGTTGAACCTCCTCCACTCCATGTGGCTTTGCTGTATAGCAAGCCTAGCACATGTGCCACTGTGGCATCACAGTTTATTCGACACACCTGTACATAGTATTTTTTACACCAAAATTTCACTTATGAACGCTTGTTTACCCAGGAAAGCCACGCTTCAGTCTCGATACACATTTCAGTAGGGTCCTGTCAAGTTTTTGCAGTAGGAGCGATGATGCTATGCGTACTCCTAATTGAGTAATTTGCAGGTCATTTTTCAGCATTGCAGTGTATTTTTTAGCTAAAGGAGGACAGCCAGAAGAAACCCATGCTGAACAAGGGGATAATGTACAAACTCCACACAGAATTGTGCCCGATCCAGGAATCTAACCCAGGTCCTTCTTGCCGTGAGACGTGATTGTTGTGACTGCACCACGCTGCAGCCTAGCCTCGTATGCTTGTGCTCCTTTCACCTCCGAGCCGCCTCCATGGAGCGTGGTTCGTCTCTCTGCTTCTCGCTGCCAATGCCATCCACACCGAGAATCTGTGCGGCAGGAGCCTCCTGTGTAGAAGGACCCCCCAGTACTCTTGGGCTCGTGCCCTCCACACAGCTGGCTGGGCGACGCTGGGCACAGTGCCACGTGATGAGCTGAGGATGAAGTCGCAGGCAATCATGCAGGCAAGAAACCAGAGATGAGCAACTAGAAGCGGGCACATATCGACTGGCAATTGTGCAGAGAGGCAACCAAACCACCGACCTGGAACCTCAAGATAGTCAACATAGATACGTAATAGACAACAAGGCACGGTACACCAAATGGTTCTCTGGATCAACATTTTCATGGGACTGGTCTCAATCTCAAACGGCCTCACCAGCAACATATGACCCATTAATCAGAGCTTCTGTATCAGCTGGCCTTTTAAGAAAGAGCCAGAGGAAGCCGTCCACAACCAGAAGGAGTCATCCACAATCGTAAAGAGCCATCCACTACGAGAAAGAGCCAACCTCAAGTACAGCAAAGTACAGCAGAGTACAGAAAATCTGTAAAATCCATACACACAGAGTGAATGACAATAAATAATGTCCATGTAGGTGTTTGTGCTATGACCAGAGAGTCACCCACAATCTACGGAGACAGTGGATAAAGAGTTTATAAAGTGTTTTTGTACAGTACTCAATTTAATTCGACTGTTTATGGAACTTATATTATTGCCTTAAAGTGGAAATACTTCACAATGCATGGACCTTGATTCTGGTTCAAGTTCAAGTTGAAGTTCATTTATTAGGTATAGCCCTGTGAGCCATTCGGCTCTTGAATCAGGTGCAACCGCAACAAACAAAAAACATGAACAAAAAAACATCTTAAAGTGAATATGTGACTGAGTGCAAACAGAAAATCCAAGAAAAGACAGCAAAATATTGCAGGAAAAACACCGTACACCAACGCTGTGTGCAAAAATCCCAGTGGGATGCAAGTCAAACAACAACAACAAGACAACTTAGATTAACTCTGTACTACAACAAACAAACATGGCTAAATCAATACACTTTTCGAAATCACCAAAATAAAGCCATGAAAGCAATGAAACAGTGATCATAGGAACTGTGACGGAAATTTCACAATAAATTACATAAACAACATGTACTACCAAAACCCTGCAGCCATAGCTGGCTGCATGAGTCACTCCACAACAGCAGGAGCATCAATCGGAGTATTATAATTTTCCAATGCACCTTTAAGATCAGCACACTAAATCAAAACACAGGTCATACTTTGCAGCGATCATCCAGAGCGAAACTTTTATTTTAGGCCACTGAATATAACTGGCAGCTAGGGGTGTACAACTCCTCTAGAGCAGTTTTGAGTGAAGATCTCATAGGTAGTGACTCAAGTTTCAATTTATTGGCAACAGCATTCCATACCCTGGGGGCATCAATAGCAAAGGCCCGTCCTCCAGTATATGTACGGCAATAGGGAATATGAAGCTGGTAAATAAGTGTAGACCTGAGGTCAAATTTGTTCTTTGAAACAGAGAGGAGATCCAGCAAGTAATCTGCGGATTTTTTTGTAAGTACATCATGAATAAATAAGATCTGGTGCACAAGCCGTCGAACATTCAGGGATGTTAAGTTCGACCCAATGTAGAGATCACAGTGGTGAGTCCTATATGGGCAGTTCAATGCAAATCTTAAGGCCGAGTGATACATTGAGTCAAGCTTCTTCAGTACAGTACTTGGGGCTGATTTATACACGATGTCACAGTAATCAAGTAGAGGCAGTATGGTAGCTTTTATCAATTCCAAACGGAACATAGGGGGGAAGCAGTGCTTGTGTCGATATAGAAAACCCATTTAATTTTTTGTCTTTTTCCCAATGTAATCAATGTGATCTTCGAAATTCAGTTTTTAATCCAGGATGACCCCAAGATACTTATAGATCTTGACTTGCTCTACTTGATCATTATTTAAGGAATGTATATGGGGGAAAATAACTTCCCGCTTTAGTCCTGGTGAGAAGCATAGCACCTTGGTTTTGGCAGGATGTAGGACTAGTTTAAGAGCAACTAGCTGATGTTGTAGTTTGTTGAAATCACTCTGGAGCTTAGCAATCACGTCATCCGGAGAGTGGCCAGCAGTAATCAGTACCGTGTCATCTGCAAAAAGATTTACCCTGGAGTGATCCAGTTCAGTGCCCAAGTCATTTACATAAAGAGAGAACAAGAGGGGGCCGAGAATGGAACCCTGTGGAACCCCTTTTGTTATCTTAACACTGTTTGACCTCCAACCATCTGTGAAAACAGTTTGGGTGCGAGAAAAGAGTAATTTTTTTACCATTTTACTGTGTTTTCGAAAAAACCGAGGCAACTTATTTTACTAAGCAGGATGTTGCGGTCTACTGTATCAAAAGCTTTGGACAAGTCAAGAAATAGACAGGCGCAGTACTGCTTATTATCAAGGCTACTGTAAATGTGATTCAGAGAGTCTAATGCAGCAGATGTGGTGCTGTATTTTTTTCGGAACCCAGATTGTTTTAGATGTAATAGATTGTTGGCGGACAGGAAACTGCTAATTTGGTAGTTCAATAATTTTTCAAAAATTTTCATCAACGGGGACAAAATTGAGATAGGTCGGTAGTTATTTGGATCATCTTTAGGGCCCCCTTTGTGAAGTGGACGAACATAGGAATGTTTCCATTCTAGAGGAACTGATGCTTCTTTGATAGACAGGTTGAAAATATGGGCTATAGGTTTGTATATTAGGTGACCAACAGTTAGTAGAGCAAAGACGGGAATACTATCTGCTCCGGTAGAGGAGGACCCTTTGAGGAAGGACAGTTGTTTCAGAACATTACTTTCGTGGATTGGCTGAAAACTTAATTCGTTTAATGTTTGGATAGGGGTGTAGGAATTTGCATGAGCAGGGGTGACTCCCAATACATTATCAAATAGGGTACCAGCTTCAGAAAAATGAAGGTTCAAATTGTCAACTATTTTTTGGGGATCTGAAAAATATTCCCCATTTCGGTTAAGCTCGACGGGCAGATTATCTGTTTTGAATGCCTTTTCGATACATTTGTTTTCCAGAAAGTCCTGGCATATCCATGTGATTCAAGGAGAGTGGAAGAAAAGTAGTCATTTATGCATGCCGTATTTTTTTGACGCATCTATTCCTTAAAATCATGTATTCTAACCAGTCATTGACCCAAGCCTTGTCCCTAGTTTTCATGAGCTTTGTAATCAAAGGATCAAACCATGGTGGACGGTTGCCTTTAGTTTTAAATCTAACCAACGGAGCATGTTTGTTAAGAAGGGAGAAACGTGTACCTGAAAGTCTCCCAAGCCGTAGTCAGGTTTGGGATATCACAGACCTTGTCAATATCCGAGTGAAGCACATCATTAGTAAATGCCTGATTGCTGAATTGTCTCATGGAGTGCTTCTCAACCAATTTAGGGTGGGCTTTGGGTCTGGCTGATGATCTCACCCCAAAAATGAAGGAGTGATCACTAAGGTTATTACCCAGAACACCAGTCAGTGCGAAATTGTGAGGGGCATTTGTCAATAGGACGTCAAGCAGAGATGACTGTCCCGGATTTTTTAGGTTGGGTCTTATGGGGATATTTATTAATTGAAACAGGTTGAATTCATCTGCAAAATTTGTGGCCATGGCCGGTGGGTTTAGCCAATTCCAATTTAGATCACCCATTAAGACTATTTCACCTTTAGGGAGGCCCCCACGAAGCTGGTGTTAGAAGCAAGACCCATTTGAGCATTACATTGCAGCTTTCGTCAATTAAACATGCAAAATATTCCGTAAGATTGGCCAAACATGCCAGTGCAGGGGTCTCCTGCAATACGAACCATCGCAAGCAATGCAACCGGGAGACCGATATTTTGTCATCCCCTCCAGCATGTCTGACTGGAGCTGGTGACAGAGATTTTAAAATGTTGTTTTCATTACAACATTGGCCCAAAAGCGTGCCTCTCTCACAAGGCCATCTCAGTGTGGGCAATGTTGGTGTGATTCGTAGTTGGATACAGCACCGGGGTGAATTTGCATAACTAGAAGTTGAATTGCCAAATCGATGCAGGGGCGTAGCCCCGTTCCAGCTGGCATGTGACATCACGGCTTTGAAAACCACGCTCCAAATAAGGACCTTGGCACAGGACTTGCATGGGAAGGACTTTGAATGCGTTGTGGAGACGAAGCATTTGATGTGCCAGCGCAGGCGAGCTGGTGAGAGACATCGACAATGTCATGGGAGAGCAAGGGCACCTGTCCATTTGGTCGGCAGAGCGCAGTGGCGATGTGCGAGCCCGTCTTAAACCGCGGCCACTCTGCCCACAACAAATCCGTGGGGGGGCAGGCACTGACCCCGCTGGCCCCTGCCCACACCTGCACACACACGGGAGACAAACAGTCCCCGCGTATCCTCGAGCAGCACGTTGAGGCCAGTTCTGTTTGCGAGTAGCACCCATGAAGGCTGGCACGGTATATGAGGGGGTGGGTGGCCAGCATCACGCACCAGGTACTCATTGAAGACAATATCAACCTAGGAGACGCCCAGGACTGGTTCAAATATTCACCACTGTTGATGGCCATGAGCTGGAATCGAACTCGGGTTGCCAGGTTCGTAGCGCAGTGCACAAATCACTGCGCCTTCATTCCCCACTAAAACGCGCGTACACACGCACACACACACGCGCACACACACGCGCGCACACACACGCGCGCACACACACGCGCGCACACACACGCGCGCACACACACGCGCACACACACACGCGCACACACACACAGGCGCGCACACACAAACGCGCGCACACACGCGCGCACACACACGCTCGCGTGTCCGTAGAGGCTGACATGCCACACCTGTGTGTGTCCGCACCACGCCGCCCAGAAACCCCCGTGTCACGAGTGCTGACGTTCGCACATTGCACCAGACCCTCATTGAGGTGAGCACAGGAACAGGAGCCATCGCGGTGGTGATTTGGGACCTTAGTGGCGACCTTCGAATCATTGACTCACGCAGCATTCAGGAAACACTGCGTGTGTGTGTTTACATGCATGTGCACTGAGCAATAACAGACGTGAAGTCGTGCAGTACAGAAACATTTCATTAACACAAATCATTCGCCTTCATTAATTACATAACGGCTGATTATTCTGGAAGTCTTACGCCACTGGTTGTTGCTACAAACGGCACTTGTGTAACGCTGTAAATAGTGCAGGAGACGGTTGACGGAGGCAACACGTATTTATTTATAACACACTACAGTAACAGTCAGTTATACAGCCTAGGAACACAGCCTACGGCTAGCGTGCCTGACACCGGCTATGCTCTCAGGTCCTCCGGCTATGTATTTCCTAGAGGAGGCTATCTGACCCGACCTAGCCAGGGTACGGGTCCCAACCACTGGCCCATCGGACCCGGCCCTGATAAGGACGTCGGGCCGGGGGTTCCCAGGGTCTCACCACTGAGCCACACAGAGTCCCGGCCCTGATAAGGGCAACGGGGCTAGGGGTCCCAGGGTCCTACCTAGCTTGCTCCGTCTTCCTTCTTCACTGGCTCTTCTGCTCCAACAACTCCCCGAGCTCTCTCGCGCACCGCCCTATATACCCAACTGCCCCCCGAGGGGCGGGGCTGTATGCGGACGTCGATGTAGCCACCCCACGCACGGACCGTGATGTAGACACCGCAACGTAATGGCTTGCTACACCCCGGTACGTACCACCTCTACATCACCCCCCCCCCCCCCTAAGCTCGCAGCCGACCCGGCTGCAAAACCCCCCATTCAATAAAAAATACATCCAAAAGCAGAACCGTGTGTGTGCCCCGTAACAACAATAACACAACAATTAACAACAACCGAACGCCCCAATAGATAACCCAACCCTCCAACACTCAACAACAAGAACATATGTACAATGTCGAAAAAAAAAATATTTAAAAAAACGACATCACGCCATCCCGTGACCCGTGCCCGCGACCCCACACGTTCAGGAGAAATGGGACATCTGGACAGTCAAAGGGGCTGCTCCGACACGGGCAACCTGGCGGATCCGGCCGCACGTCACGAGAAGTGGCGCAATTTAGCGCGAGTCCGCTTGGCCGGTCCGTCATATGGAACAGGACATGCTTGTCCGACAGGCGGCCCAGGTAGCCCTGGAAGGCTCGGACTGGGTTCCCCGGTTCCACACGTGCTCCGGGGATCCGGCTGCTGGCGTTCGGAGGCCGTCAATTCCGAGGCACCTGGGAGCGGGTCAGTCAGAGACATGTGAGGATCAGGCGGCGGCATCCCATTCCCCGAGTCAACGGACACATCACATGCTCGGCCATTTGGAAATGAAGGGAAGGTATGTGGTGCTGTGAAAGGTTTTAGTCGGGAGGGGTGAACATACCAACAACGCTTCCCCCACTTAATCCGAACACATTGGGGGAGCGCAACCCGCACAACCTCGACCGGTCCTCGCCATGGCCTCAGTAGTTTCGGGGACGTTGCCAATGGTGCCTGCAGGCAGTGCAACCAGGCCTTATCGCCCGGTTTCCACTCGTGCGTGTGTGTCCGCTGTGCACGCAACCGCTCGTTCGCCATCTGGCGAGATCTCGAGTTCAACGTCTCTGCTTCCCGTGCCTCGGCCAATTTAGAAATGTTAAATTTAATGTGATCAGCCACTTTTGACTTAGCACGGGGTTCGGAAATCCCCCTGGGAATCCATGGGCGGATCAGCGTCCCGGCCATACATAAGAAAGAAGGGAGAAAACCCTGTCGCCGCGTGGGGAGCCATCCTGTAAGCGGTGAGGACATCTGGAATCTGTAAGTCCCAATCCACTTGAGCTTCGCACACCTGATGGCACAACATGGACGTAATCGTCCCGTGGAGCCGCTCCACCATCCCATCAGTCTGTGGGTGGTACGGGGAGGTACGCACCTTTTTAGTGCCCAAAAGGTCGCACACCTCCCGTAATAAAACGCCCCAAATTTTTTTCCCCTGGTCGGTCAGCAACCGCTCCGGTGCACCTTTGTCCAAGACATAGCCCTGGACAAAGGCCTCGGCAACGGACGCTGCCAACTGGTTGGCAAGTGGCCCGGCCATGGGCCATCGAGTGAAATATTCCACGCCAACCAGCAGGTACTTGTTACCCCTAGGTGTCACCGGGAAGGGCCCCAAAATATCAAGCGCAACAAGTTCATTGATGCACGAGACCTGAATAGATTGCAACGGTGGGTTAGCCGCAATGGGAGGCGGTTTCCGTTGGGCGCACTGCACACACCCTTTGAGAATGGTGGACACATCCCTCGCCATACCCGGCCAATAGTAATCACGCTGGAGCAGAGCAAGGTTTTGTGAAATCCCAAATGTAACAGTCGTTCATGAGCGACCAGAACAACCCTACCCCGCACAGCAGATGGCACAACAAGTCTATGGTGTAGGGACGTACCGTCCCAATTCATAAGGAGGCCCTGTTTCACTACCCATGAGTCGACGCCAACTGCACCCTTATCGGAACCATTTGCCTTGCGACGCAGCGTGAGCAGGGATGCGTCGACCATTTGGAGGCGGCCCCACTCAACGAGGGACAATTTGAGCAAAGAATCCCCACCCGTCGGAGAGAAGGGAATCATGGGTTGCGGTGGATCGGCCGCGGCGGCCAGAGCTGCCGGAGGGACGACAGTCTGGGGTTTGCAACGTCCCGATCCCAAAAGACACGCACATTCCGTACTTGGTGACAACCGCGACAGGGCATCCGCGTTGGTATGGCGAACACCCTTACGGTAAGTAGTTGTGAATTGATAGTCCTGGAGGACCTCCAACCATCGGGACAACTGGCCCGATGGCTGGTCAATGCGAAGCGCGTATTGAAGCGCCGCGTGGTCCGTACGGACAGTGAAGTGTCGGCCGTAGAGATACGGTCGAAACTGTTGGATAAAAACCACAATAGCCAGTAACTCGCAACAGGTCACGCAGTACCTCTGTTCTGCCGGCGACAAAACCCTGCTACCGTAGGCGACAATGCGTTCGACACCCCCGATCACCTGTGAGAGTACTCCACCAATGCCTGTGTTACTGGCGTCCGTGTCAAGTAAAAACGGCTAGGTGAAATCAGAGTAACACAAGGGCGGAACACTCACCAAGGCGTCACGAAGGGAGTGAAAAGCGGCTTCCTCCTCTGGCCCCCAGAGAAACTTCACACCTTTTGCCGTCAAAGCGTGCAGGGGTTTGGCTATGGTGGCAAACTGTTCGACGAAACGCCGGTAATAGGAGGCAAACCCAATAAAACTACGGACCTTGCTGACCGAAGTGGGTGTCGGCCAAGAACTGACACAATGTGTCTTAGCGGGATCAGTGGAGATACCCGAACGGCCGACGATGTGCCCTAAGTACCGCACTGATTCTCAGAGTAAGTGGCACTTTTGTGGCTTAAACTTCAATTTGGTGGATCGCATCCTGAGGAACACTGCCCTCAAACGTTGGAGGTACTCCTCGAACGTTCTACTGAAGACGATGACGTCATCCAGGTAAATTAAACAGGTATCCCATTGAAGGCCGGACAAAACCAGTTCCATTAACCTCTGGAATGTTGCGGGAGCTGAATGGAGTCCCATGGGCAACCGATTGAACTGAAATAAGCCCACAGGTGTCCCAAACGCGGTCTTGGGTTTCGATACCTCGTCCAGGAGGAGTTGCCAGAATCCCGATAGCAGGTCCAATGTGGAAAAATACCGTGCCCCCGCTAAAGCATCCAAGGATTCGTCCATCCTGGGGAGCGAATATGCGTCAGCCACCGAGATCTTATTAAGGCGACGGAAATCAACGCAAAACCTCAGGGACCCATCGTGTTTTTTCACAAGTATGATGGGAGCCCCCCATGGACTGGATGAGGGCGAAATGATGTCGGCAGACAGCATGTCATTAACAGCTGATTTCACATGTTCCTTCTCGGCTGGGCTCAGCCGGAAGGGATTTTGCCGAATGGGGGCAGCGTCACCCGTGTCAATGTGGTGACGTAATAGGTCAGTGCAACCAATATCATATTTGTGCTTGCTGAAAAAGTCCGAAAATTCGACCAACAGGGCGCGTAATGCCGCCAGCTGTGAACTAGACAAGTCACTGGATCCAGAACACAGTGAATCCAACCACCCCTGATCACCCCCCGATTTCAGATGCGGAGCCGGAGCAGTATCAACATGCGCTATCAGCGTCTCTCCCACGGGCACCGGTGCTGCATGAGCGACCACGGTACCCTGTGGAATCACAGCTGCATGTGACCCCGCATTTAAAACCACAACGAAGGGGTCTCTGTCCCCCCGCACCACCGTCTGAGCCACCGCCAAATCCAAACCCCTGACAGCTGCGTTAGACGGGGCTAACAGTACACCATGCTCCATCGTACCCACCCCAAGAGATTTCCGCAAGCGTAGGGGCACTAACATCTGTGACCCCGGCGGTACGCGTACAGTCTGGGTTACCATCTCCTGCACCGTCACACAGGCCGTGCGTAGATTGCTAGGGAAGGACAAAAATGCTATGCGGCAGCCCGAGGGAAGCTCGATGCAACCCTGATCAATGAGGATCTTGATCGACATTTTAGCTAGAAAATCCGTTCCCAATAAACATGGGACCGCAAGAGACGATGAGACCAAGACAGGTCCCGACAATTTAATATCCCCAATGCAAATACCCGCTCGGATCTGACCCACAATACCCAAGGATCCTCCATTTGCCGCATAACATGGAACGTCTACCGGGAGTAAAGGTCGACATTGAACGGGATGCATATTGTAAATAAGGTCAGAAATGATCATTGCCGACGCCCCCGTGTCGACCAAAACCCGAACCTCAACACCCTCGATCGACCCAGTAACCACGGACGAACCGGCCGACGCAGCCACCACCCTATGGGCCAGCTCAGACCATTGGCCTGGTCCGAGCTCCCGTACGAACCCCTCTCCCCGCACTGAACCGGCACCCGAATGCCGTGGCCCATCAGGCGCGGCGCGGTGACTCGTGTGCAACGTGTGAGTGGGCCGAGCATGTGTGTTGCCGCGACTTGCCGGAGACTGTTGGGACGACTTGGGACCTTGGGCGTCGTCCAGCCGAGGTCCTGTAGCACGTTGACGTGGAGCCCGGCACCCAGAAGCAACGTGGCCTCGAAGATTCGTTGCCGATCATTGCTACAACTCTGTGGGCTCTCATGAAATTGTCTTTTCCGAGACCAAGGTGCTCTGCAAACCTCCTGGCTACCATCAAAGGTTTGTACACGAAGCCATACAAATATACAAACACAGACATAATTTCAACCGTGATGATGGTTACAAACTGAGTAATCATTGGAAAGATGTGATTAACCATGCAAAAAAGATTTAACTACACTTATTTGGACCATCTTATTTGACAGAAAACTATTGCAGGTTACTGATGGACAGCCAGTTTTGTTTTACCAGGTTTAGCTTTCTACCAGGTTTAGCTTTCTTTTTTCACACTTTTGTTATGTAGGCTAGGCGTAGTCACAAACCTAACCTCTCCATAATAAAGGATCAGTCTTTTGTTATGCAGTCTATTCATAGTCTCAAACCGCACCTTACCATAATAATAAAAAGTGGGCCATTCCTGGTCCTTCCCCCCCCCTCAACCATCATATATACGGAGTGGTATCTCCTGTAATCTCTCATTTACTTGATACAGCTGTCGGGCTGTGACGGTTCCACCTGAAGACAAAAGCTTGTGTTGCCTCCGAAACGTCGTGATTTTTATTTTATTTTACTTTTATTAATTTACATTTTTTACCTACGTGACTTTACCGAAAAAACCTAAGAATATGAATAAGAATATGTGGCCTCGAAGGCCGCAAGTTGTAACATGTGACGAGAGCCGTCGCTGATTTCGGTTGCTCCAGCTTGCGTGGCGTTCGCAGGGGCGACCGACCTCCAGACCTCCAGTCCCCCGACCGTGCCGTGGCGAAGACCTCCTCCTGTGATAGAGCGCCTTGGGGTTCGCTGGGCGGCGAGGCTGAGGCAGAAGCTGAGGCTGAGGCACAGACAACGACAGGCTGTTTCCGTTTAAGAACTTCGTGCGCGTGAATGCTCGTAGCAACTCGCAACGAGCATATATCTACCTCATCTGCCGCGTTGATAGGAACACCCAAGTCCTGCGCCAATGCCAAAAGCTGCTCCGTGACCATTGCGTCTTTGCCTTCTTCGTCCATGCGAGGAAAAGCAGGTGTCAGCGAGAGCCAGAAGTGCAGTGCGGTAGGCGAGAGGAGTTTCCGTCTCCCCTTTACGGCGAGCGTAGAAGTGGTGGCGACAGGCAGACGTCGGTCCGTAGACCCTGGCCATCAGGCGAAGCGCAGCATGGAGTGTGGAGCGGCCAGACCTTGGAGTCGACCTGAAGGTGGCCAGAGCGTCATCATCCAGAGTCGCTGGTAGCGCGCGCAGTGCCTCAGCATCGGTCCACCCCGACATCTCTTGGTGAGCGAGGAACCTCCGTTGAGAGGCTCCCCAGTCGCCTCCCTCAGCTTGAAAGGCCGTCAACGCGGGCAGTCGCTGTTGGAATGCCTGCCCCTCTCCCGGCTGCTGATGTTCCCGCGCAGCGCCGTCGCCCAGGGAAATGGTGGCCCCTTCCACGGGTTAATCGTGGCGACATCTGTAGCGTATCGATGATGTGGGAGGCGGTGACTGGAACCCCTCCCTCACGTGGTGCTCTCGGTCTCCGCCAGTCAACGAACTGGGCGGAAAAATGGCGCCAAATTCAGTGTCCGTGGTGGGAGCCTGATTTTGGCGCCAATCCTTGCGTTGCGGCGTGGTGCTGGCGCGAGCCGGCGCTTGGCGCCAATTCTCTCCATGGGCACCAGCCTCCCCTCCTCCAGATGCAGTAATCTCCGCCAGTATGGAGGCAGCGGCGAGCAGCAACTCAGCCAGGCGGGAGTGAGCATCTTGGAGCCCACCCCCGAGCTGCAGCGGTGTGTCAGATGGCCGCGATGGGTGCTGCAGCGTCGGCACCACCTCTGATTCCCCGTCCGAGGCCTGCTGACTCATCTACTCCTGGTCGTCACCCTGGTCCGGCCCGTGAGTACGAACTGTCTTCCTGGTATCCATCACGTGAAGACAGTTTCACTTCTGACTCCAGTTGTAACGGTGTAAATAGTGCAGGAGACGGTTGACGGAGGCAACACGTATTTATTTCTAACACACTACACTAACAGTCAGCTATACAGCCTAGGAACACAGCCTACGGCTAAGCGTGCCTGACACCGGCTACGCTCTCAGGTCCTCCGGCTATGTATTTCCTAGAGGAGGCTATCTGACCCGACCTAGCCAGGGTACGGGTCCCAACTACTGACCCATCGGACCCGGCCCTGATAAGGACGTCGGGCCGGGGGTTCCCAGGGTCTCACAACTGAACCACACAGAGTTCCGGCCCTCATAAGGACGGCGGGGCTAGGGGTCCCAGGGTCCTACCTAGCTTGCTCCGTCTTCCTTCTTCACTGGCTTTTCTGCTCCAACGACTCCCCGAGCTCTCTCGCGCACCGCCCTATATACCCAACTGCCCCCCGAGGGGCGGGGCTGTATGCAGACGTCGATGTAGACACCCCACGCACGGACCGTGACGTAGACACTGCAACGTAATGGCTTGCTTCACCCCGGTACATACCACCTCTACACTTGTACAGGCTCTGGGGTTCCCACAAGTTTCCACTCTGGACCCAGTCCTTCTCCGGATAAGGATAATGGAGGGAACTACAGAGAGCTCCGTGTGCAGGATTGGAGAGGCCGCGCGAGGCCACATCATGACACCACGAGACACATTCAGGAGCGGTCAGTTTCCACCTTTTCTTGACCATATCCTGCCATGCCTAACTCTAGGGTTAGGGTTTGACTATGGCTATGGATTTTGGTTGGGATGAGTTCAGTTTGGGGTGGGGATGTTTGGCCAGTTGTAATGACTGCTTTGCACATGGGGGGAATCCGGAATACCCGGAGAAACCCCATACATATCAACTAAATTATTTTATTTTACCACGTAAGGCCCATTGAGCTGGATAGCTCTTTTTCAGAAGCGACCTGGCCACAGATCATAGCTCGATAAAGTGACTTATCATGTGTAAATTTACGTCAACCAAATATTCTACACGTATGTTGATTCTAAATGTGGAGGGAAAAACCGGAGGACACGACCACAGAGAGAACATGCAAACTACAAATACACAGGCATTAGGGTCAGAGGAGAGAAGTCATGAACTCCTGCATACCAGGCAAGGTAATTAACATCTCGCCACCTTGGCACCGTCAATTTGGGGGGGTGACATTCCAAGGTTCACAGATGGGATCATGACCACTCTGGCTGCACTGAGTCAGGAATTCGGCCAGTGATCCACCAGCGCTGGATCGCGGGTCGCCGCCTGTCCGAGCGAGCGCCGCGCCTCACCGTGATAGCCACGCCGGGCGGCAGGCGCAGCTCGTGGGGGAAGCGATAGATGGCAATGGGGGTCCCCCTCGGCTGGCAGCTGCCTCCCCCCTCCGTGTGGAGCTGCTGCAGGAGGCACCCGCCCAGCTCCTCGCTGTGCCGCGCGCTTGAGTTGAGCACCTGCACGAAGCGGCCGCTCGGACCGACCTCCACGACCTGCAGCCAGCTGGGGACATGTACACACGCAAGCTGTCATGCATGCTCGCTCGTTCTCAAACACGCACACTCGCTTTCACGCACGCTCGCTCTCATGCACGCTCGCTCTTACGCACGTACGTTCACTCTCACGTATGCTCGTTCTCACGCTCGTTCGCTCACTCACTTTCACGCTCGCTCGCTCTCACGCAGGCTCACTCACTCTCACGCATGATCGGTCGCTCTTACGCTCCTTGCTCTCATGCACGCATTACTCTCACCCAAGCTCTCTCTCATGCACGTTCGCTCTCACACTCGCTCACTTTCACGCAAGCTCTCTCTCATGCACGCACGCTCACTCTCACCCACGCTCACTCTCACGCATGCTCGCTCTCATGCTCGCTCACTCGCTCTCATGCAAGCTTGGTCGCTCTCACGCACGCTCGCTCGCTCTCACGCATTCTCGCTCTCATGCTCGCTCACTCGCTCTCACGCACGCTCACTCGCGCTCACGCACGCTCGCTCGCTCTCACGCATTCTCGCTCTCATGCTCGCTCACTCGCGCTCACGCACGCTCGCTCTAATGCAAGCTTGGTCGCTCTCATGCACGCTCGCTCGCTCCCAAGCACACTCGCTCGCTCTTACGCACGCTCACTCTCATGCTCGCTCTCAAGCTCGCTTGCTCGCTCACTCACTCACTCACTCTCACACTCGCTCGCTCTCACGCATGCTCGCTCGCTCGCTCTCACGCACGCTCGCTATCAAGCATGCATACTTTCACGCACGCTCCCTCGCTCTCATGTTCGCTCGCTCTCAAGCACGCTCCCTCGCTCGCTCCCACAGATGCTCGCTCACTCACAAGCTCGCTCGCTCTCAAGCACGCTCACCCTCATGCACCATCACTCTCACGCACGCTTGCTCTCACGCACGTTCGCTCTCTCCTTTGCTCTCACGCACGCTCGCTCTCACGCTTACTCTCCAGCATGCACCCTCTCACCAACGCTCACTCGCTCTCACGCACGTTCGCTCTCAAGCACACTCGCTCGCTCTTACGCAGGCTCACGCTTGCTCTCATGCAAACTTGCTCACTCTCACACACGCTTATTCTCAAGCATGTTCACTCGCTCTCACGCATGTTCACTCTCATGCTCGCTCTCATGCATGCCCGCTCGCTCTCATGCACGCTCCCTCGCTCGCTCTCATGCTCGTTCTCACTCGGTCTCACAGACGCTCGCTCTCACGCTCGCTCGCTTTCACGGACGCTCGCTCGTTCTCACGCTCGTTCTCATGCTCGCTTGCTCTCATGGACGCTCGCTCGCTCTCACGCTCGTTCTCATGCTCGCTTGCTCTCATGGACGCTCGCTCGCTCTCACGCTCGTTTTCATGCTCGCTCGCTCTCACGGACGCTCGCTCGCTCATGCTCACTCGCTCTCAAGCTCGTTCTCATGCTCGGTCGCTCGCTCTCATGCACGCTCACTCGCTCTCATGCATGCTCGGTTGCTTTCACGCTCGCTCGCTCTCACGCACGCTCGCTCGCTCTCACGCACGCTCGCTCTCACGCTCGTTCTCATGCTCGCTTGCTCTCACGGTCGCTCGCTCACTCTCACGCTCGTTCTCATGCTCGCTCGCTCTCAGGCTCGTTCTCATGCCCGCTCGCTCTCACGGACGCTCGCTCACTCTCACGCTCGTTCTCATGCTCGCTTGCTCTCACGGACGCTCACTCACTCTCACGCGCACTCGCTCTCAAGCTCGTTCTCACGCTCGCTCACTCGCTCTCATGCATGCTCACTCGCTCTCACGCATGTGTAGTATTCTTGAATGAGGCAGAGACTTCGTAGAGGCCACACGCTTTTATTCCAATAACACTAGTCCTCCGGACTCACTGGGGGAACAGCCCAACCACACAACCTAGGGAGGTACAGCCTCCGGCTCTCTTCTCCTTACTCCCCTTCCCTAGCCTACAGCTACCCAGTTACTCTCCTTCCCTAGCCTATAGCTACTCAGCCCACTCAGTCCCAGCGGGGCGGCATCCTCGAGGCTTGGGGGTCCAGGATCTCCGGCCGCACCTCCTTCAGCTTCTCCTCAGATTGACCCCCTCCGCTCTCCGGGAGCCGTCTTATATCTCCTCCCTCTGAGGGGCGGGGGTGTCTCGGGGCCCTGGCTCTCGCCAGCCCCCTCCCCTCAGAGCGGTTCCAACCACCTCTCGTCCCTGCCGGTCCGGACCGGTCCAGACCAGTACGTACCTCTCCCCTAGCTTGTGTGACCTGTGTGACCTGTGTCAACCTTGGTGTCAACCTTGACCACGACATAACCCCCCCCTACACAGCACGCAGCCGTCCCGGCTGCATCACTATCCACATCCCAACCCTAACTCGCGAACCAGGAATTCTGAACACGACAAGAACAATGCGTGAGCCTCAACACAACAGTAACAACAACAGAACAGCAACCACAACCGTCCCCAATAATTTACCCCAACCCCCCTGTACACAAGAACACCGCGGACACACCACACCAACGAACAAGGTGACTCGAACACCCAGGCTCCGCGAGGAGGCAGTGTGTCTGCGACAGGTCTCAGGAGAACCTGAGACCCTTCGAACGAGTCCGTGTGGCGGGTCCATCGCCAGAGGCCAGCGTTCCTTGCGGAGGGTCAGGAGGGCCCAAATGACGGGCGTCCGGCACGTCCCGAGGCCCCGGGGACAAAGCCCGCGAGCCGTCTTCCTGCTGGACAGGCGGCCGGCTCGCTTCCCGCTCCTCCGGTGAGGCCACCCTAGGTGGACTCACACCTGCAGCATCCGAAAGAGTGGCAGGGGGTGTCGGAACAACAAGGGGGTCGCGAGGCCCTTCCCCCAACCTGCCGGACACGTCACGCGGCCGGCCCCTGCGAGATGAAGATGTGTGAGTGCGTGGTGTGACATAGGGCTTCAGGCGCGAGGGGTGCACGTACCAAGAACGCCGTCCGCACGCGACCCTAACACACTGGTCCCGAACGACCCGAATAATGTCGACCGGCCCCCGCCAGGGCCGCAGCAATTTCGATGACGTTGACAGCGGCACCTGCGGGCAGTGCAGCCACGCCTTATCCCCTACCGCCCATTTATACCCCGTAACCCGGCGATCATACAGACGCTCATTGGCCCGTTGCCTTGCCCTGGAATTTTCCTGCGCGGCCACCCTCGCCTCGACCAACTTCCGAATATTGAACTGAGCGTGTTCGGACAGTTTCGAGCGAGACGCCGCCGACTGGACCCGCAATTGCACCTCCATGGGGGGGTCGACATCCCTGCCGTACATTAAGTAGAAGGGCGAATAGCCCGTGGCCGCGTGAGGCGCCAACCTATATGCGGCCAGAACTCCGGGAATCCTCAGGTCCCAATCCAACTGTGTGTCGTCTACCTGATGACACAACATAGAGGTAATGGTCCGGTGTAGACGTTCGACCATACCATCGGTCTGCGGGTGGTAGGGGGAAGTCCGGACCTTCTGCGTGCACAAAAGGTCACAAACCTCCCGCAGAAGATTGGACGAAAAGTTCTTTCCCTGGTCGGTTAGCAGCCGTTCCGGGGCGCCCTTATCCAGGACGTAGCCCTGGAGAAACGCCTCCGCAATGGCTGCCGCCGACTGGTTGGGGAGGGGCCAGGCCATAGGCCAACGGGTGAAATATTCAACCCCAACCAGCAGGTACTTATTACCCCGAGCGGTGACAGGGAAGGGACCCAGAATGTCAAGGGCCACCAGCTCGTTAACCCGGGACACCTGAATGGACTGAAGGGGTGGGCAAGCCGCCCTAGCCGGGTGTTTCCGCCGCGCACACTGCGTGCAACTATTCAAAAGGTCGGCGACATCGCGCGCCATTCCCGGCCAAAAAAAATCCAATTGCAGTGTAGCGAGCGTTTTGTGAATACCCAAATGCAGGATGCGTTCGTGCGCCGCCCACACGGCCCTGCCCCGCAGAGCGGTGGGGACGACGATTTTGTAACGCCCCGAGCTGGCGTCCCATGACATGAGGAGACCCTCCCGCAAGCTGACAGTACCTACCTTTCCCTGACAATCTCCCCCTCTCTCCGCACGACGGCGTAACCTGAGGAGGGAATTGTCTTCCATCTGGAACCGTCCCCATTCGTCCAGAGGCAGATCGAGGAGCGAGTCGCGAGCGACCAACACCTGTGAATCCCCCTCGGTGACAGGTTCCCCATCGACCACCCCTGCTGCCGCCGCCAAGGGGGAAGCCGGAGCGGTACTCGTGGCCGATTTGCATCTCCCCGAACCCATAAAACACGCGCACCCATCACCCGGAGGGAGGCGTGACAAGCCATCCGCGTTTGAATGTTGTGTCCCCTTCCGGTACACCACCGTGAACGTGTAGTCCTGTAGGACCTCAAGCCAACGTGACAGCTGGCCGGACGGCTGGTCTATTTTCAACGCATACTGTAGCGCGGCGTGATCTGAACGAACCGTAAAATGCCTACCGTATAGGTACGGTCGATATTGTTGAACAAACACGACAATCGCGAGCAGTTCACGGCGGGTGACGCAATAACGTTGTTCTGCCGGAGACAGGACTCTACTGCCGTAGGCAACGACCCGTTCGACCCCGTTGACCACCTGCGAAAGCACCGCGCCGATGCCGGTATTGCTGGCATCGGTGTCCAGGATGAAGGGCAATGTGAAATCGGGATAGCATAAGGGAGGAGCTCGGACAAGGGCATCGCGAAGCGCCCTGAACGCCCTGTCTTCCTCTTCCCCCCAATGGAATTTAGCCCCCTTAGCCGTCAGAGCATGAAGGGGTTTGGCGATCGTCGCAAACCCCTCAACAAACCGGCGGTAATAGGACGCAAAGCCTATAAAGCTGCGGACTTCCCCCACAGACGTGGGCGTGGGCCACGTTCTTACACAGTCAGTTTTAGCAGGATCGGTGGCTATACCCGTAGAACTGACAACGTGGCCGAGGTACCACACCGATTCACGCAACAGAAAACATTTCTGAGGCTTAAATTTAAGGTTAGCCGATCGCACTCTGAGAAATACAGCCCGCAGTCTGTCCAGATGTTCCTCAAACGTACGGCTGAAAATAATCACGTCGTCCAGATATATAAGACAAGAGTCCCACTGCAGGCCAGCGAGGACCAGTTCCATCAATCTCTGGAACGTCGCTGGAGCTGAGTGCAATCCCATGGGCAACCGATTGAACTGATAAAGGCCCTGTGGCGTACGAAACGCGGTCTTAGGTTTGGAAGCGTCATCCAAGGGCAGTTGCCAAAACCCCGACAAAAGGTCCAAGGTTGAAAAATACCGTGCCCCCGCCAAGGCATCGAGCGACTCGTCCATGCGAGGGAGCGGATACGCGTCCGCCAGCGAAACCTTGTTAAGCTTCCGAAAATCCACACAAAACCTCAAACTGCCATCATGTTTTTTAACAAGCACAATCGGCGCACCCCATGGGCTGTTGGAGGGAGCCACAATGTCAGCGGCAAGCATGTCATTCACTGCCAACCGGACATGTTCCTTCTCTGCCGGACTCAATCGGAACGGATTTTGCCGAATGGGAGCGGAATCTCCCGTATCAATGTGGTGTTTCAATAGATTAGTGCACCCAACATCGAATTTGTGTTTGCTAAAAACATCGGGAAATTCACGAAGCAACATGCGCAGCTTTAATCTTTGTGACTCTGAAAGATTTTCAGCCCCTGAACAGAGAGAATCCATCCATGCCTCATCGACACCCACCTGCGTCCCGAACGCCGGTGCCTCACCGACATGAGCCGCGACGGAGTCAGTGTGCAGCGGCAGCGACGCATGTGCAATGACAGCCCCTCGGTGCACGACCTTCGTCCGCAACCCCGCATTCAGCACCTGAATGAAGGGCTGTCCATCTCTAGGCACAAGCGTTTGTGCACCCACCAGGTCCAACCCTCGCTCGGTCGTATTGGAAGGAGACAACAAAACCCCCGACGTAGCGTCTGCCTCCAGTGGTTTGCGTAACTGAAGCGGTATTAGCATCTGCGCACCCGGCGGAATCCGCACGGTTTCAGACGCCATAGCCGGAACAGTCGTGCAAGCTGTGCGCAGCCGGTTTGGTGAGGGCAGAAACGCCATCCGGCGGCCCGAAGGAAGCTCGATGCAGCCTTTGTCAATTAAAATTTTGATGGGCATCCTCCCCAAGAAGTCCGTACCCAACAAACAGGGAACGGCCAAGGCATCGGAAACCAAAACGGGACCAGATAATTTAATGTCGCCAATACAAATTTGTGCAGTTATTTGGCCAATAATCCCCAGGGAACCCCCATTCGCCGCAAAGCAAGGGACGGAGAACGGGGTGAGTGCCTGACATCTCTTTGGTAACACGTTGTATATGAGGTCTGAAATTATAGTAGCCGAAGCTCCCGTATCGACCAGCAATCGAAATTGAATTCCCTCAATATCCCCGAGAATAACCGACGAGCCCGTCGCCGCGGCCACGACCCTGTGGGCCAACTCAGACCACTGAACAGCGCGAAGTGGCCCCCGAACATCAGCCGCGTTCCGCTCCCCCCCCCCTCAACGCAACGCGATTTAGTGGCGCGCCGATTGGCGGTGTATGCGGTGTATGAGATGCGGGCAGGGACCGTGTGCGTGAGGTGTCGCGACATGCCTGGGGTTCTTGTGGAGCGGCCGGTGGACGGGCGGACGATGGTGGACGACCCGGAGCTCGGCGCCGGGGTGCTGGGCAACCCGATGCCAGGTGACCCAGCTGGCCACAGTTGTAGCACGTGACGCGAGCCCACGCCCGCGGGGATCCGTGTCTCCTCCGGGTTTCCCCTTGGCGAGGCCGGTCGGCCCCCCTCCAACTGGCGGCCCGCTGCGACGCGAAGGCCTGGGTATCCGGGACCTCGTCAACTCTTGCAGCGGCGCACGCCGCCACCTGCCCATCCCGCTGGAGGAGCAACTCTGTGTGTAAGTAATGTGCCGCCCCCAGCGAGGAAAGGTTAGCTTCATCTTTGACGTGGACGGCAATCCTCAGTTCCCGAGCCAGCAGCAGCAACTTCTCAAGCACTATGGAGTCCAGGCCCACATCGTCCATTCGAGGATAGGCCGCTTGAGCCAACGCCATCAGTGCACTCTGATAGGCGAGGGGTGTCTCGTCCGCCTCCCTCCTCCGACTGGCGAAACGATGTCTTGTTTCGGATGGAGGTCCATACACTAAGGCCATCCGATTGAGGGCCTCCTGCAAGGTGGAGCGCTCCCTCCGTGGAATAAGGAGGAACGTGGCCAAGGCCACGTCGTCCAAGGCGGAAGGCAGGGCTCGGAGAGCGATGTCGGCAGACCACCCAGCCGTCTCGGCATTTGCCACGAAACGGCGTGAAAAAGCAGCCCAGTCCCCCCCCTTTGCCGCGAAGACCTGCAGCGAAGGCAAGCGCTGTTGCAGCGCCGGGATGTAGTCCCCCCTTGAAGACAGCAGCGTCCCAAGTGCAGTATTTGAAGCATCTTCCGGCGGCAAAATATCCGACCAAATCGGCGGGCACCTACCCGAAAACTCTGCTTCTCCCGATGTAAGGCCGCCGATGCCGGATGTGACGCGAGTCACCTGTGCCCCATGACCTCCTGGGCGGGTGACGTCATTTCCCCCGGAAGCGGTGACCCCCCCGGCGGAAGTGACGTCATCTCCGGCGGCCGCATTCCCAGCGGAAGTGACGTTTCCCCCTCCGGAGGCGATGTCAAAATTTTGCGCGGGAATGGCGCGTTTCTCGGCGGGAACCCGTCCCATCCTCCGGCCTGGTTCTCCACCCGGTGCTCCCGCTCCCCCCAGCGTGAGCTCGTCGAGGATGGAGGCAGCGGCATGGAGGAGATCGGCCAGCCGGGCATGGGCTGACTGGATCGCCCATCCCGACGTCGGCGGACTCCTGGAGGGCCCCGGAGAACCCGAGCCCGCCCCTGCAGACCCGTCCCCCGGAAATGGCGCTCCCGACTCCGGCTCAGCGTCGCCCTCGACGTCCTTCTCCTGGCCCCTGGTGAGCGCTTTCTGTCTTGTTTCCATGTTGGCGAGGTTCGTTGGCCGCTTCTAACACCAGTTGTAGTATTCTTGAATGAGGCAGAGACTTCGTAGAGGCCACACGCTTTTATTCCAATAACACTAGTCCTCCGGACTCACTGGGGGAACAGCCCAACCACACAACCTAGGGAGGTACAGCCTCCGGCTCTCTTCTCCTTACTCCCCTTCCCTAGCCTACAGCTACCCAGTTACTCTCCTTCCCTAGCCTATAGCTACTCAGCCCACTCAGTCCCAGCGGGGCGGCATCCTCGAGGCTTGGGGGTCCAGGATCTCCGGCCGCACCTCCTTCAGCTTCTCCTCAGATTGACCCCCTCCGCTCTCCGGGAGCCGTCTTATATCTCCTCCCTCTGAGGGGCGGGGGTGTCTCGGGGCCCTGGCTCTCGCCAGCCCCCTCCCCTCAGAGCGGTTCCAACCACCTCTCGTCCCTGCCGGTCCGGACCGGTCCAGACCAGTACGTACCTCTCCCCTAGCTTGTGTGACCTGTGTGACCTGTGTCAACCTTGGTGTCAACCTTGACCACGACACATGCTCGGTTGCTTTCACGCTCGCTCGCTCTCACGTACGCTCGCTCGTTTTCACCATCGACAGCTGTCATCTCTCCAAATGACAAAAGTCCTTCCCATGTCGAGTACACCCCCATTCATGGCGGTAATTATCTTGCCCAGATGAGCTGACAATCTCCACACTGGTCATTCCGATGGGCCACGTTTCTTTTTGATATACATATAAAACAAATTTTGTTGAGGTACTCTCAAAACAGACAGTTCAGCAACCTACTTATTGTACTTCCAGCTACTGGTTACCTCACTTAACTTTACTGTTACATATGAGAGGTAATGTCTCTGTTGATGGTGTAGAGGAGTGAAATAGGTGGTGCGCACAGTGAACCGAGGGCAACTGAGGGCAAACAGGTGCGCGTGTGCAACGTGAGGGTTGCACGGACGAACTGCCACCTAATTAAGGGGAGAAGCGGGGGGCAAATGGAGTCTACGGGGTGTGCACGTGGAGACCGAATGTGTTGCCAGGGGGACGGGAGATAAGGGTTACGGGAGATAAGGGTTACGGGAGATAAGGGTAAATTGATGGGCCAACAGGCGCCAGCCTGGCGAGAGCCTAAAGAGATGCACGAGAGGTCTCGGATAATTAGCAGAGGGATATAAAGGTGTGTGCGTAAGCGGAGAGGGAGTTGTTGCCGGGGACCAAGTGTGAAGACATCTTGCTGCTGCTGCTCCAGCCGTCAATGGGACCTCAACACTCACGCCGTCGCCGGAGGGGTGTTGGCTGATCCCCCCGCCCGGGACAGACGGGTGAGCGGGTCTAAGGGAGTGTAGGTGAGGGCAGCGGTGGAGATGTAGAGTTGGTGTGTGCGGAGACGCTGTGTGCGGAGTCGCTGTGTGCGAAGACGCTGTGTGTAGAGTCGCTGTGTGCGAAGATGCTGTGTGCGGAGACGCTGTGTGTGGAGATCCTGTGTGCGAGGACGCTGTGTGCAGAGATGCTGTGTGCGAAGACGCTGTGTGCGGAGACGCTGTTTGTAGAGACGCTGTGTGCGAAGACGCTGTGTGCGGAGAGCAGAGCTGCTGAGTGCAGGATAAGGGAGGTGAAATGTAGATAAGAGTGGGGAGAGGTTAAACATAAGTGACCGTATAGATATTTATAGGAGTGCCTACAATTGGTTCAAGAATAGGTAAATAAAGTGTAAGCAGGTGACTTGTTACAACGTGTCGGTGTGAGTAATTTTTGAAGACACTACAATGGTGCTGATCACCTTAAAGAGTAATGCTGTATCCTCCACATTGAAAGATGCACGTTTCCTCCCCAGTATTTTTAAGTTAAAATTTGAGGTGCCTCTGTATGCGAGTTTGTGGGGAGCGGTAGTGTAGCAGTTAGCACGAACCTAGTGATCGGAGTTCGATTCCCGCTCACGGCCAACACCAGTGACGATTGTTTGAAAAGGTCCTGGGCCTCCCTAGGTTGACTCTGCCTCAAGTACCAGGTGTGATGTGTAAACATCGCCACTGGCGAAACAAAGTCGACCAGGCTTGGTGTTGGCCACCGACCTCCTCGTGTGCCGTGCCGGCCTTCATAGGTGCTCGCCAACAGCTCTTCTTTGTGTGACAGATGAGATTGTTTATATGTTTTTACACCATGCACACGTTTGTGGAGCATCTGACTAGATCCTGCAAATGTGGTAATCAGTGGTCGTGTTCACAACTGTACTGTTATTGGTGATGACGAAGTTCAGTATGTATGTATGTTGAACTTCTTTCGCACCGTATGTAGCCAACCGTGCAAATTGGAGGTGCGGGGGAAAGACAACTAAACACAAAAAGCAGTTCTTAAAAATTTGTTTTCCATCTAGATAAAAAATTACATAGCTCCAGTGGCTTCTTAATACTAGAAGGAAGAGCGTTCTACATGGCCGCAGAAGCGCAACTGAAAGCGCGCGATGCAGTGGCCGTCTTTGTTCAACGGCTAGCCAAAACCCGCTGTGGTAACAGTGATGGTGATGACGATGTTCAGCACTGCAGTACCAGTGCCCGAGGCAGTGTGGAAGCGGCTACCTCCACGGGAATTTGGAGTTGGAGTGAGCAGGAGCAGAAGCACCGCTCTCCATGCCGCCACCCTTCCCTCGCGTCGCGTCACCATCCCGGCGGAGGAGGCTGCCCCATGGGGCTGCCGGGGCCTCGGCCAGGGCGGACATGGTGAGGGGCCTCCTGGTGGCCGCACGATTGCTGGGCCACCCTGCACCCAGCACGGGAACAAGGGAAGACCCAGCCACATCAGTTATCACTGTAGGGCCGCTCTTCGACTCAAGTCAACTCAAGTCATAGAGTCGTTGAAGGGCAACCCGCATTAATTAATTAATTCGGTCCTCCGGTTTCCCTGTCCACATTTAGAAACATGTGTTTAGAGCATTTGGCTGCTATACATTTCCACATGATAAGCCACTTCGTTGAGCTATCATTTGTGGCCAGATTGCTCAGTGAGCCTTACCTGGTGAAATAAATAACAGTTCGTCGTAGTAATTACTCCACGGACCAATAGCAACATGACGGCTGCTTTATTTGAAATGCAAGCGATTAGGAAAGCCGCCAGTTATTGCACATCGAGACTGTCATCAAACCCGAGCATCAGCCTGCACGCAATGATTGGCTGGTTGCGGAGTGTGCGTCTGATTGGGGAACACAGGGGGCGTCCAGAGGCAATTACAGACTGGGACCAAAAATCGACCCAGGCATTTGTAAACACACTGGCCCAAGTTCAGGCTATAGGCTAGATTTGCTATGTGACAACGTATTTGCGTGATTTTGAGTGTAATCTCATTGCCTGGGTTAAAAAAAGAAATGGGTGGCCGGTGAGGAAGACTCTTTAGGGCTGCCAAATATGGGAACTTAATGCCAACTGAAAGTGTAAATAAGCAATGTAGCATTGACATTAGAGATAATAAAATATGCATAACACATGTTTTTTTTGGGCTTAGATTGCGTAAATATATAAATGTGTCGTTAAACCCGCCACCACCCGACAGCCAATTAGTAAGGTTTGTCACGTAAACAGATCATGCTAATTCATTACTCGTACAGCACACTGATGTGTTGGAGAGCAAAGCCACGCCATTTTAAATCTGAGTACGACGTTTTTACAGTAATTACAACTAGCATCATCAGGCGACAGCCAGATTGTGGAGAAATCCTCCTGTTTCATTCCTTAAATATGTAATGGTGTGAATTATGCAGGAGACGAGTTGACGGAGGCAAAACGTATTTATTTATAACACACTACAGTAACAGTCAGTTATACAGCCTAGGAACACAGCCTACGGCTAAGCGTGCCTGACACCGGCTATGTATTTCCTAAAGGAGGCTATCTGACCCGACCTAGCCAGGGTACGGGTCCCAACCACTGGCCCATCGGACCCGGCCCTGATAAGGACGTCGGGCCAGGGGTTCTCAGGGTCTCACCACTGAGCCACACAGAGTCCCGGCCCTGATAAAGGCGGCGGGGCTAGGGGTCCCAGGGTCCTATCTAGCTTGCTCCGTCTCCCTTCTTCACTGGCTCCAACAACTCCTAGAGCTCTCTCGCGCACCGCCCTATATACCCCCCTGCCCCCGAGGGGCGGGGCTATATGCGGACGTCGATGTAGCCACCCCATGCACGGACCGTGATGTGGACACCGGCTACATAATGGCTCGCTACACCCCGGTACGTACCACCTCTACAAATAGAGGGGTAAATGTGATGATAACACTTGTGAGCACTTCTCGCGTGAAGTGGGGGGGGGGGGGGTTAATGAATGCATATAAATGACTATGGGTGTCCATTTCTCGTTGGATTATTTGTATGGTAATCAACGTACATTATGCATGCGTATTATACAAACCCATTGTTCTTGTACCTCCTGTCGATTGTGTGCTCTAAAATAGCCGTACCTGTTATTGTTCAACGGTAATCCCTATTTAAGTATGGTGACCTGTATATGCATGCATTTAAACAATGTATTACTTGATTATTCGCTTCCAAGCAGCACTTAGTCTGTAGCTATCTGAACAGTTAAACTTATTTTAATTTCTCTCAATTTCGATAGATTCTCTAATTAGTCTTAGTAGTAACAGGTTTTGCACAGAACTTCAACATTATCAAAATCAATTGAGTGTCCTTGTTGGCACGCGTGTTCTGCCACTGCCGACAGTTGTGTTTGTGCATATTTAATATTTATTTGGTGTTCATCTTCTTGGTTCTTTCGGTAAAGTCACGTAGAAGGGAAGTAATAAATTAATAAAAATAAAATATAATAAAACAATTCTCACGACGTTTCGGCCACAACGCAAGCAGCCGTCCTCAGGTGAAAACCAGGTCTGTCGAGGCGACAGCGTCTGAATGAAACAGCACACGTGCTTGAGGCATATATATAAGCTGGGTTGGAAGGGGGGAAAGGGGCGCCTTGACAAAATAATATGCATATCAAGAGGAATTTAGCATATTTATGGGAAATGTAGGTATGTGATTAGTACTACTTATGCCCGTGCATTATGCAGGATTAGCAGCATCAAAGGGAAGGGATATGGGAAATGCAGGTATGTGATTAGTACTACTTATGCCCGTGCAACACATGCAATTAATCCGGAACACGAAAGTAATAGCTTCAAGCACACTAAAACCCTCTGCTTGGTTTAGATATGTGGATGACACATTGGTGGTCTGGCTACACGGCTCAGATACACTTGTAATGTTCTTGGAGGGAGACGGAGTCTTCGTAGAGGCAACACGCTTTATTTCACCAAACAGTTTACACTAATCCCGAACACAAAGGGGTAATGGCCCCTTCCACCCACAACCTGGGGAGGTACAGCCTTCGGGCTATCGTACCTACGACTCTCCCTACTTCAGCCCTCCGGCTAGCTAAACCTAGGGGAGGCTGACCCACCGCCGGCCCGGTGGGTCTCTGACCACTGGCCCGTCCGGACCTGGCCCTCACAAGGGCATCAGGCCGAGAGAACCTCAGGGTCCTAACCCCACGACCACTGGCACCGCACTGAACCCCGGCTCTTAGAAGGACGTCGGCGGCTTGGGGTCCAGGGTCTCCTTCTTCTTCAGGCGGCTTCTGGCTTCGACTTGAGACGGACTGACTCGCGCTCTCAGGGACCTGCCTTATATACTCTTTCTCCCTGAGGGGCGGGGTTCTGGGGGATTGTAGCTCCTGCCAGCCCCCTCCCCTCAGAGGGGTTCCAACCGCTGTTGGCCCGACCGGTCCGGACCGGTTTCTACCCCTCCCCCTGGTTGTGGCGCGTGTGTGTCAATCATGACCACCACACACTTAACGAATTTCTAAATCATCCCAACTCGCAAAACCCGTCCATCCAGTTCGCCATGGAAGTGAACGCTGACAGAACTCTCCCATTTCTGGATTTTCCACTCGGGAGCGGTCGAAATGGTAAAATAACACAGCGTTTACTAAAATAAATCGCACACTGAATGCAGTCACACCATCACCCCGCACAGAAATCCTCTCTCATCAAGACGCTCATACATCGGCCTAAGAAAGTGTCAGATGGTGACAGTCTGAGAAGTTAAACTAAACATTTTAAAGAAGCGCTGAACACAATGATACGCAAATGAACAGGGCACTGAATGCCAAAACCAAATAAAATAACACGACCGTTGAAACTTACCAAGTAATTAAAACCGAGAACCGGATAGAAAGTTCCACGAGAGGGAGTGGCCGGAGGTGGAGCCTAGCCGTGCCTGCGGCAATATAAGCGGCGGAGGACTCGGGGTCGGTGTGTGAAGTCTTGGGTCCGGACTGCGTCTCCGTCGTTCGGCCACGTGGCGGATCTCCGGCGGAACTCCACCGCCCTCCCCGGCATGCCATCAGCCACTGGCGAGGCAGGGAGCAGACGGGCGGAACCCGCCATGTGATCGGCTGTGTGTGTAGTCTGTAGAATGTAATATCTAAGTGTGTACTTGAAGAGGAAGCCGATAACGTTGGGCTGTGCCGTGCCGTACGTGGAATAAAGAAGAGTACCCTCTACATGACGTGTCGTGAAAGTCGCTCATTACAAAGGTTTAAAATGGGCGTAGCCTAAGTGTTAAAAAAGGTGACCCAGCAGCACGTAGGGTGGTGCTGGTGGTGGGTTTCGACAAATTAAAGGGCTGCTAGGTATATATTGCACCTCACCTTCATTAGCATGGGCGGGGTAGCTAATGTTAATGTAAGGGATGAAAAACGGTGACCCAGCAGCATGCTGCCAGGTAATTACACACTCACATTGGTGGCGGTGGAGGTTGCTGCTAGAGGTGATGGTAGTAGTGAGTAGTTACGGTGCTGGTGGTGGGCTTCCACCAATAAAGGGCTACTGCTAGTGGTGATGGTAGTAATGGGCAGTGATGGTCCTGGGCTTCCTCAACCACATCAATTCCATACACCCAGCCATCTAATTCATCATGGAGGTAGAAAAGGATGGCAAGCTCCCCTTCTTGGATGTCCTAATCGAAAAGAGACCAGATGGCTCAATGAGCCATTCTGTCTACAGGAAAGCAACCCATACTGATGCCTACCTAAAACATGATTCCACCACCATCTATCCCAGAAAAATTCCCTAATCAAAACTCTACACCATAGAGCTCAATGTATCTCCGACCATGAACACCTAACCAGTGAACTCAGACACGTACACCAATCTCTCAAAGTGAATGGATATTCTGACGATACAATCCGCAAATCCATCACCCCAACCGTGAGGAAGGAGCCATCTGATGATCAAATTAAAACCATCACCTTGCCATACATAGCAGGGGTAACCAAAAATATTTCCAAAATCATGAACAAACACAACATCCAGATCCGATTTAAAACAGTACATAAAATTTGTGATCTGATCCCATCTGTGAAGGAGTAAATCCCTGACATGCAATATCCCGGCGTCTACAAACTAAGCTGTGTCTGCTGTAGGCCTCGGCAAGATAAGGTCATTTACCCTTTTTACCGGGTAAAAGGGTAAAGGTGTCGACATGCCAAGGGGTAAGGTAAAGGGTAGGGTAAAGGTAGCTCAGAAGAATTACCCGGTAGGGTAAAGGTAGCGCGAAGTATTACCCGGTAAATACGGTACCTTGTTTACCGCTAAAAGCTCAGTGGCGCAGTCCGTGGCCTACATTTAATCAGTAATATTTTAAAATACTTTTTTAAAAAACACGCTTTTATTAAATGTACTAGTAATGGCAGAACTCCACGACTCCAGGAAGTGGCCGCAAAGCTTGCCATAACGTAAGGGACTGTGGCCAATTACAGCCAACGTCAGTTGACCGTGGACAATTAGACCCAAGCCGAAACATAACATATACAAAATAATGTTTAAAAATATAAATATTTTTTATGATATAATATAATATTGTCATCAGTATGACATAAGTATACCAAGTTTGTAGTCGATACCACATTGGGAAATGGGTTAAAATTGAGTTACAAGATTTGAGGATA
This sequence comes from Lampetra planeri, assembly GCF_965212315.1. Lineage (NCBI taxonomy): Eukaryota > Metazoa > Chordata > Hyperoartia > Petromyzontiformes > Petromyzontidae > Lampetra > Lampetra planeri. Next base: position 2,174,304 of record NC_136122.1, on the reverse strand, counting down.
CAACAACAACAACGACAACAACGACAACAATGACAAGCGTATAAAATTGCAATCATTGAGAGTATTCTATACGAGTAAAGCACTCTACCTAGCATTTACCGTTATAAACATGTTTCATGTGTAGCACCCCAGTAATTACCCTGTAATCGGGTAATTTGTATGGGGTAAGGGTAAAAGGTAGGCTCGTTGCTTTTTACCTTACCTGCTAAAGGGTAAAAGGTAGGGTAGAGTGATTGTATTGTGGTAAGGTAAAAGGTAGGATAAAGGTAGGCTAGCTGTTTTTACCTTTTACCTTACCTTGCCGAGGCCTAGTCTGTGGCAGTAGTTACATTGGGGAAAATAAGCAACATGTCTCGGACCGTGTTCGTGAACATAAGGCAGATCTGAAACACGGTAGGACAAATACCTCGGGGGTGGCTGATCATTGTCTTAATGCGTTGGGTTCACATTGCATTTATTTCTCTAAGACGAAGGTACTTTGCAAACCCACTGACTATCAACAAAGATTCGTTCATGAAGCCATCCATATGTAATAAGAGCCATGTATGGCTCACGTGGCGATCGGCTTGCCGGTCCCGCTTTGTAGCCAATAAGGGGAGAGCCAGGGAGCATGGCCTCGGCGTGATCACGGCATGGTAGCTAGGGTCATTGGCTTGGCCAATCTGGGCCTCAGCTAATGGGAAGCCGGATCAGAGGCGTGGTCCCGGGATTGACGGGGTATGATCTGGAACGGGCTAAGCTGACTACGGAGGATTGGCTTAGGGGTACCATGTGACCGAGGGATGAAGAGGGGGAGAGACGAGGGTGTCGGGAGCAGACCTAGGAACGAAGAGAGCAGGAGCCACGCGCGGAGGGGGCTCGGGGTGCCACGTGCGCGAGCGACTTAGCTGGTTGTCTGCCCGCTTCCCGTTGCCTGTCAGCAACGGGGAGTGTGTGTAACTGTGGAAGTGAAAATAAAGGACTGATTCCAAGAGCCTTCTCGAGAAGGTTTATTACACATATATACAGACACAGGCACAATTTCAACCGAGAAATGGGTACAAACTCAGCAATCACTGGAAGGACGTTATCAACCAGTTGAATTCATAATTGGTGGAAGCCCACTACCAGGACCATCACTGCCCACTACTACCATCACCACTAGCAGTAGCCCTTTATGGTGGAAGCCCAACACCAGCACCATCACTACCCACTACTACCATCACCTCTAGCAGCAACCTCCACCGCCACCAGTGTGAGTATGTAATTACCTGTCAGCACCGCCCTACATGCTGCTGGGTCATCGTTTTTTAATCCCTTACATTAACATTAGCTACCCCGCCCATGCTACTGAAAGCGAGGTGCAATAATTACCTGGCAGCCCTTTAATTGGTAGAAACCCACCACCAGCACCGCCCTACGTGCTTCTGGGTCACCGTTTCTTAACACTTAGGCTACGCCCATTTTAAACCTTTGTAATGAGCGACTTTCACGACACGTCGTGTAGAGGGTACTCTTCTTTATTCGACGTATGGCACGGCACAGCCCAACGTTATCGGCTTCCTCTCCAAGTATAAACAGCTTGTCTTGAGAGGCTAAACCCCTTTTCCTGATGACGACCGCTTGTGTTGCGATCGAAACGTCGTGGGTTTTTTTTTCTTTTTTTTTTCTATCTACGTGACTTTACAGAAAGAACCAAAAAATATGAATTCCTGCAGTCACAAAAGTTTAAAGTCAATATTTAGTGATTGTTTAGAATATGGCACCTCTACACCCACGGGAAAGGCGTTTTACACGTTCCGTTGAGATCCACCAACCCTTGCTGCTGCCTCCACAACACCGGATTACAGGCAGCACGGCCACCAGTGCCACCGCCACCCCTCCTCTGTTACTGCCACGGATGGCACAGACGGTGCAAGCAGCCTCACCGGTGGTGCTGGCAGCGTCGCGGGGGCGCCCCGCCCGGGGCCCTCCCGTGGAGACGCTGGCCCGGAGTGGGGGGCCACAGGGGTTCTCCCTCGCGAGGCGGAAGCGGGAGTAGCTCACCGAGGCGGAGGTGGCGCGTGTAGGTACGCTTAGCCCAAACTCCGGCACAAGGACCCTGGCAGAGGCAGGAAGAGCCCGGGTCACCCTGGCACTGGGAGGTTAGGCAGTGGCAGTGGTTGTAGATGTGTGAATAACCCAACTAATAATAGATATTAATTGTAATATATATGACTACATTAACTCTCCTCTGGTCTTCACACCTGAATTTCTCACAGTGACGACATCACACTTTCCCCCTCTATGTAAGACCGAAACAAGATGATTTCTCCACAATTCTATCTGTCGCCTGATGAAGCTGGTTGTAATTACCAGAAAAACGTTGTACTCGAATTGTAAATGTTGTCGGTTTATTCTCCAACACACCCGTATACTGAACTAATAACTAATTGGCACGTTTTGTTTACGTGACAAACCTTACTAATTGGCTATGTCGGGCGGTGGTGGGTTTTAACGACACATTTATACTATGAGACCTCCTTTACCAGTGGCAAAATATAGTAGTAGGTTTTTACCCTTTCAATTGGTACAATACTGACACCTTTATACAAGGGATCATGTTTGCAATAACCACAACACAAGCAGTCAAAATGCAAACAAAAAGAAACAACTCTGATAATGACGTCATCTGGTCCAACACCAATGGAGACTAGGCTCTAAGAAAACGCTGTCTCGGGTGTGGACCAATCAACTTCAAGGATAGTGCATATCATTATCAGAGTTGTTTCTTTTTTTTTGCATTTTGACTGCTTGTGTTGTGGTTATTGCAAACATGATCCCTTGTATAAAGGTGTCAGTTTTGTACCAGTTGAAAGGGTAAAAACCTACTACGACACATTTGTAGGGGTGTCAGGGGAAGGATTCCCACCAATAGATGGGTTAGTGGGAGGGGTGACCGAGAAGATATAAGGAGAGAACGGGCGGGAAGAAGAGGCCTTTGGCGGGAACGAGATTGGGATGGCTGGGGACAGGTGTGAATGGAAGAAAAGGAATAAAAGACGAGACCCCTGCAATCTCGTGTCGGCTCCCCTTTACATTTGGTGGCAGCGGTGGGATCTTAATGGCTACAAAGAAAAATCCCCGCGGGAAAGAGCCAAGGGAAGAGGAAGCAGGGGCCGGGGATCCTTCCCATCCCGGGCAACAAGGGGGCCTGCTATCAGAAGCAGCAGCATGGGGCCCGGATCGCATGGAGGACCGCATGGCCCGCGTGGAGAGGGCACTCCAGGAGCTACTGCAGAGGCTCCCTATGGGGGGCCCGCCAGCACCGGGACCCCCACCCCCACGCATACTACGGGAGGAGAGGCCACGGGACCTGGAGGCCGACCAGCCGGCCGGGCGGGAGCCGCAACCAACCTCGTCACGCCAGCCGCCGCCGCTCCCGCCAAAACCCCCAGGGCTAAACACCCAACACGGAGAGCAGGTGGCCGGACCGCCGCGTCGGCTGGGGCCCGTCGACAAGTTCGTGGCTGAGGAAGAAGATTGGGAGGGGTTTGTCCGCCGATTCGAGGCTGCCTTCCACGCTCTCGAGTGGACAGACGAAGAGGCACTACGAGCGCTGCCATCCGTTCTGGGCAAAGAAGCACTCTCCTCTTACACCTCCCTTCCCTCGCACAGCAAGTCCACGCTACAGGCGGCCTACGAGGCTTTGGGGGAGATCTATTGCCCGGCGGAAGGAGCCTTTAAACGGTTCCAGGATCGCCAGCGAGGGGCTAAAGAATCCCCTTTAGCCTACAGGGGTGCGCTGCTCGTGTTGGCGAGGAGAGCTTTCCCTCGCCTGGCTGAAGAAGCGCTCGAGGACCTCGTGGTCGAGCACCTCATCGCCTACGCTTGCCGCGCCGGCGTTGTAATGCCCGTGGTGACGCCGGAGGAACGCACCTCGCTGTGGGCCGGACCATCCAAGCCCACGAGCAGGTCATGGGCCGGGCGCCACCCGTGGGCCCGGTGGCTGGCGCGGTGGGGGGGAACAGCCGAGCCGTTGCCGCGGCGCTACTGGGTCCAGCGACACCAACCGCCGAACCTGCACCGTCGCCACAGGCTGCCTGTGGGGCAGCTGGGAACGGACCGCCGACGTCTGAGACGGAGCCATCGCTGCGGGAGGTGTACGCGGCGATCCGGGGACTGGCGGAGCAGAGGGACCAGGGGTGCGACCAGCCGCTGCGTCGCTGGCAGCCGCCTCTACAACATCGCGCCGAGCCCCCCCGACGGAACGCCCCGTGGGTCTGCCACCGTTGTGGTCGAGAGGGGCATGTGGCGAGGGGGTGCCGCACGGAGCCGGAGGCCGCCAACGTCACCTGGAACCCGCCGGGGCCGAACGCCGACAGGATCCAGGCGAGTGACGCCGTCCCGCCCGGCCTCTCGGTCGGGCCGAGTAATTACAATTCCGATGCCGCGAACTCACCTGGATTCTCCTCGGGGTGGGCGCCGGTGGTGTCGTTTCCCGGTCCCCACTGTCCTGGTTGGGGGAAGGGGATAGCGCCGGGGCCTGGGATTGCGTCGCGACCCGGAGTGGCGTCGCGAACGGACGTGACGTTGCATCCGGAAGTGACGTCGCGGCCGAAAGTGGTGTCGCGGATCGCGCCGGGAATTGCGCCGGGGCCGTGGACCGCACCGGGAATCGCACCGGGGCCGGGGACCGCGTCGGGGATCGCGCCGAGGCCGGGGACCGCGCCGGGAGTCCCGCCGAGGCCGGGAGGGACGTCGCGGGCGGAGGTGACGTCGCGGGCGAGGTGACGTCGCGGGCGGAGGTGACGTCGCGGGCGGACGTGACGTCGCGGGCGGAGGTGACGTCGCGGGCGGAAGTGACGTTGCGGCCTGCAGTGACGTCGATGCCGGGCGTGGCGTCGCGGGCGGGCGGGGTTTCGCGGGCGGACGTGACGTCGCGAGCGGGCGGGGTTTCGCGGGCGGGCGTGACGTCTCGGGCGGGCAAGGTTTTGCGGGCGGGCGTGACCTCGCGGGCGGGCGGGGTTTCGCGGGCGGGCATGACGTCGCGGGCGGGCGTGGTTTCGCGGGCGGGCGTGGTTTCGCGGGCGGGCGTGACGTCGCCGGCGGGCATGACGTCGCCGGCAGGCGTGACGTCACCAGTTACCTGCGACGCCGGCGAGTTGCCTGGGGCAACGGCCCGGGGGCGGAGGCAGCCCACACGATTGACATTGCGCCCTGGAGCAGTTCCACGGCCCGCCTCACCACCACTTTGCGGCAGTGCGAGATGGAAGCAGGGGGACCACGCCCCCGTGACAAAGGAAAGGGAGGGGCTCACGGGAAGGCCCACCCCCCAGTCCCCACCGCCCCCTACAATGGAGGGGCCCCCCCACACCACAAGGGGGGCCCATCCTACGTCACCAAGGGGGGGCAATTTGCACCACATAGAGAGCCCAGCCCGCAACCCAGGGGTAAGCCCACACTATGTAACAAGGGCGCGTTCACCCTGCTGCGACGCACTCCAAAGGGAGGAACCCCATCTTCGGTCCATTCACATCCATCCCCCATCATTTCACCATGCACCACAGGATAACGAGACGCCGCCTGGTCAGTGGCAGGACTCAGCCACACAATGGAGGAAGCTGGCAAGGCGGGTGGTAGCGGCCAGGTCAGGAACCTCGGTCCTGGTCGGTGAAATCGCGGGAGTGTCGGCACGTATCTTGGTGGATACGGGGGCATCAGCCACGATCATCTCGAGCACCATGCACGAGATGCTGCCGGATAAAATCCGACCTTTAGTCCCCGTCAAGACAACGTTCATTGCAGCAAATGGAGGCAGCATGGGCTTCCTGGGCCAGGTTGAAGCCCCGATACAGATTGGGCAGCTTTCGGTAGCAGGACCCATCCTTGTCTCCGCAACGTTGCCCGTACCCTGCCTGTTGGGGACGGACTTTCTGAGGCGGATGCCAATGAAAATCGATCTGGCCAATGGGCGGGTGGAAGTCCAAGGAACGCATCTCCATTTCCTAAAGGCGGAGGGGGCCAGCCGGGGTGTACCCTACGTGCAGGCTCTGGTCAGTAAGTCTGTCTCCATTCCCCCGGCAGCCCAGATGCTGGTTCCGCTGCAATATCGGTCCCCCCTCGTGACAGCCCGACCAGACTCACCCATCCTGGTGTCTCTGGCATCAGCTGCCATGGATCACCATGCGCTGGTGGGAGCCAAAACTATTGTACAGAGGAACCAGCATCTGTTCATTCAGGTGCTGAACACCTCCGATAGAACAGCGACGGTGCAGGAGGGAACAGTTCTGGCCCACGTTAGTCCCTTGTCACTAGGAGCCCCAGGGACAGAGCCCGAGCTTGTAGGCAGCATCAGCCAGTCCGAGGACAGAGGGGCCGAATCGTGGATGGACCAGCTGGCGGGGCCTGAGCCGGGATTGCCGCCCGACCAGAAACAGCAGCTGCACTCGTTATTGCAGGAGTTCTCGGACATGTTCAGCCGGGGACCGTTCGACCTAGGGCGCACAAATCTGTCACAGCACCACATCAACACGGGAGATGCCGCACCCCTGCGCCAAAACACATATAGAATGAGCCCAATGGAAAAAGGGCACATTCAACAAACGGTGCAGGAGATGCTGCGGGCCGACATAATTTCTCCATCCTCGAGTCCCTGGGGGGCACCGGTGGTCCTAGTCAAGAAGTCAGATGGGTCACTGAGATTCTGTGTGGACTTCCGACGCCTAAATGCCGTCACGCTGGCCGACGCATATCCCCTACCACGTATCGACGACTCATTGGATGCACTGGCGGGAGCAAAATTTTTCAGTACGCTGGATTTATTGTCCGGGTTCTGGCAGGTCCCACTAGACGCGGACTCCCGGCCTAAAACAGCGTTCCGGACACCACAGGGCCTGTTCGAGTTCAACTGCCTGCCTATGGGCCTCCAGACTGCGCCGGCAACGTTCCAACGCATAATGGAGTTGGCCTTAGCAGGCCTCCAATGGGAAACGTGCCTCATCTACCTGGATGATGTCATTGTTTTCAGTCGATTATTCGAGGAACACATTGACCGATTACGTCAGGTATTCCTGCGGTTCCGGAACGCGAACTTGAAGCTCAAGCCGTCGAAGTGCCACCTTATGCAGTCGTCGGTACGCTACTTGGGCCACGTCGTCAGTGAGTCTGGAGTGGCTACAGACCCGGAAAAGACGGCCTTTGTGAGGGCCTGGGCTGTTCCCACAACGGTTCCGGAGGTACGCCGGTTTGTGGGTTTCGTTTCTTACTACCGCCGGTTTGTGCCCAACTTCGCAACCATTGCCAAGCCCTTGCACGTGTTGACGGCGAAGAACCAGAGGTTTTATTGGGGCCCTCTGGAGGAAGAGGCATTCCAGCAGCTGCGCTCGCGTCTGACAGATGCACCACCATTGGCCTTTCCGGATTTTGGCCTCCCCTTTATCCTGGACACGGACGCCAGCGATGTGGGCATCGGCAGTGTTTTGTCGCAAGTCCAGCAGGGTCGGGAGGTGGTTATCGCCTATGGTAGTCGCGTGCTTTCATCAGAGGAGCAGCGCTACTGCGTCACACGTAGGGAACTCCTGGCAGTCGTTCACTTCGTGCAGCAATTCCGACCCTACCTGTATGGTCGCAAATTTACGGTCCGCACTGACCACGCGGCCTTGCAGTATTCGCTCCACATCGACCAGCCTTCGGGCCAGCTGGCCAGATGGATAGAGCGCCTGCAGGAGTACAGGTACCAAGTAGTGCATCGCAAAGGGACCAGACATGCCAACGCAGACGCATTGTCCCGACTGGCGCCCCAGGGCCCTTGTGCATGCACCACAGGCGGGGCACGCTGCAAGGAGGCGAGGCCGGAGGGGACGGTCATCGCTCCCGTACGCACGGCGGAGGGTGCACAGGGTGAGGTCCAGCTGACCGACCACGACCTGGGGCTGACCTTGGACGATTGGAGACGGCTACAGCTGGAGGAAGCCCCACTGCGAACACTACGCGCCTCAGCAGAGGCAGGGGGGGAGGAGTACATCGTATGGGAGGATCTCCTCATGCGATGGGACCCGACAGGGCGCCGGCAATGCCTGGTAGTTCCGGAGTTGCAGCGTCAACAATTGGTTATGGACGTACGCGGCCGCCAGCTGCTGCACCTGGCGGTGCGGAAGACACTGTGCACATTACAGGGTCGGTACTTTTGGCCAGGTATGACCGCTGATGTGCATCGATGGGTCGCTACCTGCGTCGAATGTGCGCGGCGAAAGCCGCCACCCCGGGTAAGCCGGGCGCCCCTACAGCCCATCACGGTCACCAGGGTCAACGAATTGGTTGCGTTGGACATCCTGGGACCACTGCCGGTCACGCCACGGGGAAATAAATACCTGTTGGTCGGAGTCGAGTACTGCACGAGGTGGCCGATGGCGTGGGCCCTCCCGGACCAAACGGCACAGACCATCGCCGATGCCTTCGTGGGAGGCTATGTCCTTGATAAGGGGGCACCGGAGCGGTTGCTCACGGATCAGGGCAGGAATTTCTCCTCACAGCTTTTGAAGGACGTCTGCTCTATCCTGGGCACTAAAAAGGTCCGAACATCTCCGTATCATCCCCAGACCGATGGGATGGTAGAGCGGCTTAACCGCACCATAGCGGCCATGCTGTCCCAAGTGGTGGACGAAAACCATTCCGACTGGGACCTCCACATTCCATCGGTCTTAGCGGTGTACAGGGTGGCCCCGCACGCGGCGACGGGGTTCTCGCTGTTTTTCCTGATGTACGGACGGGATCCTGTTCCGCCTATTGAGGTGCAGCTGACGGACATTCCCGCAAGAGCTGACGCATGGCCGAAGGCACTAAAGACCTCCCTCATTTATTTGAGAGAGGCCCGCCAAGCAGCCGAGGCCGCATCGGCCACAAGCCAAGAGAGTAATGTACGGATACGGGAGAGGACAGTGACAGCCAAGCCCTTTAAAGTCGGGGACCAGGCATGGCTACACTGTCCTCAGGTGCCGGTTGGCCTCTCACCAAAGCTGCACCGACCCTGGAAAGGGCCGGTCAAGGTAATTAAAGCACTCCGACCGCAGTGCGTCCAGGTCCAACTGGGTAAGCGACGATGGTTTGTACACCCCACCCGCCTTAAGCCATACATCTCTCCACCGTCATCTTCACCAACATCACCACCAACATCACGGCCAACATCATCATCATCCCTACCCAGGCCAAGGTCGCCGAACACCACGCGCCGACCAGCAGGGGGTTCGGTGCCCTGTGTTCCCTTGTCACCTACAGCACCCCATGTGAGGCCTGACGGAGCGGCGGCACGAGCGGGGGCCGGAGAGACAGCGGCGCCAGGCAAGGCGACACCGGCACCACCGAACCAGGGACCGCAACGAGAGGGCCTTCGAAGGAGGGGGCCGCCACGGTCATCTGCTGCCTGTGGATGTCCGGGCTGTTACGGGATGCTGGCTGGAGACCTGGGCATGCCGCGCAATTGATTTTGTTGTGTTATATTGCATTGTATGGTTGTGGGGGGGTTAAGGGCTGTCGTCACTGTCAGTGGTGGGAGGCATGGGGAGACTTAAATGGTCCATGGGGGAGGTAGAACCGAGGACGGTTGTTATTTTTTCTCTGGGGGGGGGGGGTGATGTAGGGGTGTCAGGGGAAGGATTCCCACCAATAGATGGGTTAGTGGGAGGGGTGATCGAGGAGATATAAGGAGAGAATGGGCGGGAAGAAGAGGCCTTTGGCGGGAACGAGATTGGGACGGCTGGGGACAGGTGTGAATGGAAGAAAAGGAATAAAGGACGAGACCCCTGCAATCTCGTGCCGGCTCCCCTTTACACATTTATAGATACATGATCTAACCCAAAAAAACTCTATTATGGATGGGTGCGTTAAGAATGCTTAAACATTCACAAGCATGTGTGAGGGTGCTCAGGTGATTGGCTGTCCGTAGCGCAACGAGATAAACCGTGGCTTGGCGTAGCTAATGGTGTCTATCACGTGTTGTACATACAGTACCTGGTGGTTAAACAACGTCTATCGCTTAAATGCACTATAAGGTACCATGGTGGCGAGATGTTAACTCCCTCACCTGGTATGCAAGAGGTCGTGGGTTCGATCATGACCCTAACACCTGTATATTTGGAGTTTTTATATTCTCCCCGTGATCGCGTGGATTTCTCTCCGGGTTTTCATTCCACATTTTAAAAACATTCGTTTCGAGTATTTCGCTATAAATTTTCACACGTGATGATATAAGCCACTTCTATGAGTTATCATCTCTGGCCAGGTCGCTTCTAAATAAGAGCTATTTAGCTCAGGGGCCTTACCTGCTAAACTAAAGATAGTTTAGTTTAGGTAGTAAGACCTGGTTCTACGCATCACGCAGAGCAGAGGCGAGAGACTGTGGCAGGGTTGAGCCACGACGGACGCGACCCTCGGGGAGGCACACTCATCACAGCGCTGCTTACCTGAGCGGCGAGTGGGCGAGACTCTCACGGGCAGCCTCCACCTCCACGGCCTGAACCAACAGCAGGTCCCGCAGGGTCTGTACACTCACACACGCACACATATAGCGTATGAATTATTTAGAGCACACACGCACACACGTGCAACGTACACACGACTTTCAGTCTATGGGTCGCTAGTTTAGGTTTGTGGGTTCATAGTCCGAGTTTGAAGATTCTCAATCCGGTTTTGTGGTCACGTGTTTCTGCGTGTAGAGTGTTCGTGGTACAGCATGTAGGGTGTTTATGGTGCAGCATGCAGGGTGTTCATCGCACAGGGTGTTCGTGGTACAGTGTGTAGGGTGATCACGGGGCAGTGTGCAGTTTGTTCATGGTGCAGCATGTAGGGTGTTCATGGTGCAGTGTGTAGGATGTTCATGATGTAGCGTTTGGGATGTTAATTGTGCAGCCTGCATAGTGTTCATGGTGCAGCGTGTAGGGTGTCCATGCGTAGCATGTAAAGTGTTTGTGCTACAGTGTGTATGGTGTTCGAGGGGCAGGGTGTTCATGGTGCAACGTGTAGGGTGTTCATGGTGCAGTGTGTATTGAGGCCGGCCGAAACTGAATTTCTGGTTTCGGCCAAAACCGAAAGTAAACCGAAAGTAAAAAATTGACTTTCGGCCGAAACCGAAAGTAAAAAAATTACTTTCGGCCGAAACCGAAAGTAAACCGAAAGTTTACTTTTTGGCTTCGGCCAAAACAAAAACTATGCCGAAAGAGGCCATTTGCCAACTTTCGGTGCCGAAACCGAATTTTGGTCGGCCTCGAATAGTCAGACTTCGAATCTCGGTATGAACACGCATGTGGACTGAAGCGAACGCAACACATAAGCCAAGGCGGGCAGGCGGCTGGGAACAGACAACAGATTCACTTTGTTGTCGTCCCGCCAAAGAGACTCCACCCACGGATGGAGATGCAGGCAGCCGTCTGTTGACCGGTCGTATAAATGTAGTATAGTAAACTACGGCGGGAGACCACTTGACGGGTAGCACACTTTATTCACACTTGGGTTGTCACAATAACACGTGTTGTCACTACAGCTCACGCTACACGTTCCACCTGACACGTGTGGTATCTACAGCTCACGCTACACGTTCCACCTGACACGGGTGGTTACTACAGCTCACGCTACCCGTTCTACCCGGCTACACACACACGGGCATTCCAGCCCCGTAGCATCCGGGGGAACCTCTAGACCCACCCCAGCTTGGGTACGGATCACGACCACTGGGTCCCGCGGCCCGGTCCTCACACGGACGTCCGGCCCCCGGGTCCCAAGGTCCCGCCTCTGAGCCACACAGGGCCCCGGTCCTTACAAGGACAGCGGGACTAGGTGTCTCAGGGCCCTATCTCTTCCTCCTCCGTCTTCCGTCTTCACTGGTCACCAACTTCTCCCCGAGCGCCCGCGCGCACCGCCATATATAGCCCTCCGCTCCAAGGAGACGGAGCCTATGCGGACCGCGATGTGAGCACCCACCCTAGCTGACCAATCATCACGCGCTGCCGCACGATCCCTTCTTGTGCCAGCGCACATAACCAATCACCACGCGCTGCCACACGATCCAGCGCGCGTCACCAACACACAGCCAATCACCATCACATAACCCATGACCCCGCGCTGACCTACGATCCCTCACCGTCAGCGCGCGTCACCAACACACAGCCAATCACCACGCGCTACCCCGCGATCCTTACTACCAGCGCGTATCACCACTACATAAACATTAGCAGACCATGGTTGCGGCTGTAACCTCGCTCCCAAGCTGCTGCTGCTGACGTGTGTGTTTGCAGCCTATCGCATAGGATTGCCTAGCGCCGACGGACCGGCCGATAGGCAGAGTGATAGACGTAGCACTAGCGTTATATTCTAAAAATAGATCTTCGGTTGACGAATGACGACCGAAAGTCAATATCAGTTTCGGCCGAAACCGAAACCAGACCGAAAGTAAAATTTTTACTTTCGGCCGAAACCGAAACTATGCGGAAAGAGGCCAATTGCCAACTTTCGGCGCCGAAACCGAATTTCGATCGGCCTGTAATCGTGTAGGGTGCTCATGGTGCAGCTTGCTGATCGACGTTGTGTTCATGTGGATTGCCGCTCCCAGCGCGAGGCTGACTCATTACAGCTCGTGGAGGATTGCTCCGCTGAACAAAATAGTTCCGCGGTTTAGTCTGAAAGTGCGAGTTTGTACTTTAAGTCAATGTTCAAAAAAAATATTTCAATGGAATCTGGTTCGTAATGCGGGTGTTTGTAAGTCGGGTGTTGGTAAGTCGGGTGTTCGTAAATCGAGGACTTTCTGCATTGTTGAATTGGGTGAAAGAAGGCTACACTGGGCGTATGGCGCGCGCGCGTGCCAGGGTGCTGTGTTGGCACGCAGCCAAGGGCACCACCTGCACTCTCATCTCCAGCTGCTGCTCGCGGGCACGGTTCTCGCGCCTCTCCTCCTCCACCATGGCGCTCTGGAAGCGCCTCTCCTCCTCCTGCTGCAGCAGCTGCCACCCCCCCCGCAGTCGAAGGGAGGGGTGAAGGCAACACGCGTCGCTCCAACTGCACCGCCTCCGCATCGTTATTGTGATTATGCTTTATAAGCTCAATCGGGTAAGTTGCAAGTAATGTTTCAGCATTTATCGTGGCACAGGAGGGGAGTGCGCCATGGACCCGGGTGTCCGTGCGTTACCGAGCAGCTCAGGGCCTCAGTCTGCAACTCGGCCTCCCGGAGCCGAGCGCCCAGAGCGTCCCTCTCCGCCTCTACCCGGTTCAGCCGCTCCTCGCTGGCGCGTGCCACGTGCGCCCTCTGCGCCAGGACCTTGCGCTGCAGCGACACAAGTGGTGTCCATGGGAAGAACGGGAGCAAAGGGCGAGAGCACCCGCAGCACATGCTGGCATGGCATGGCTGTCTGTGTGGAGGACACGGTGTGTGTGTGGCCAAACAAACCCTGTGTGGTGTGATGTGAGCAATGCTATTCGGGGGAAGGCTGATACTAAACAGCTGTTCGCCTCATGGCCAGGGGTTGGCAAACCTGCAGTTCCGGAGCCCCATGCGGCTCTTTGGCGCTGCTTCGTGACGTTATTCACATGCATTGCGGCCCTTGAGATATTGAATTTTTGCCGACCCCTGCTAATGGCGCTCACAGCTGCCACAGTGGCCAACAGTGTGTCTGGGCAGGTGACAAAAACGCCAGAAAAATCTAAGCTTGGGCAGGAGGCCCAGGGGGACAGGCACCTACAACATCTCCTGCCAAACCCCTTTTGGCAGAGCCCCCACTCAGAGCCTAGGGCAGACATGGGCAAAGCACGGCCCGCGGGGCGTAAACGGCCCGTTGGGCTTTTTAATCCGGCCCGCCGAACTTGTCCAAATATTATTAAATTAAATTTTACCTTCCTCCTGTAATGCCCCAATTTCTACATTAGATGGCGCACTTTGTGTAATTCAACAAAACAAACAAAACTTAACTCCGAGTTCTCTCCGAATTTCACGAGTCCGTTCTAGACCCCACCGTTTTTTTAAAAAGAGTTTTAAGCACAGAAAACATAATTAAAGTTTGAAAAATCATTAATTATACAAACTTTTCAATAATTTCCTTCTTCACTTCGATTTAAATTTTCTTTCAAAACTTCTTCTCACCAACATTACCACTCATTACCACTTTCTCCGAAGGCAAGTTTGTAAAAGAATACATGGTACAGACAGCAGACATCTTGTGTCCAGAGATCAAAAGCAAATTTGAAAAAGTCAGTTTACCACGCAGGACTGTGACTCGCCGTGTGGAACTGATTGATAAAAATATAGCCAGTCAATTAAACAAAAAGTCAGATTCCTTTGAATTATATTCACTAGCACTGGATGAAAGTATGGACGTAAAATACACTGCTCAGCTCCTCATTTTTATCCAAGGCATTGACGACAGTTTTGTGATAACAGAGGAGTGTTTGACCATGGAGTCCCTGAAAGGAACAACGCGGGGAGAGGACTTGTATAACCAGGTATCTGCTGTCATCGAAAGAATGACGCTACATCGGAGTAAACTTTTCAATGTCACAACGGATGGATCGCCAAATTTAACTGGAAAAAATGTTGGGCTGCTGAAAAGAATCCAGGATAAAGTGAAAGAGGAAAACCCTGTCCAGGATCTTATTTTCCTTCACTGCATCATCCATCAGGAATCCCTGTGTACGTCTGTATTGCAGCTTAATCATGTCGTGAATCCAGTCGTAAAACTTGTGAACTTTATACGAGCAAGGGGACTTCAGCACCGTCAGTTTATTACGTTCCTGGAGGAAACTGATGTGGATAATCATGACTTGCTGTACCACTCTCGTGTCCGCTGGTTAAGTTTGGGGAAAGTGTTACAACGAGTGTGGGAGCTAAAAAAGGACATCATCGCATTTTTGGAGTTGATGGGGAAATCTGACGAATTCCCTGAGCTAAGCGACAAGAACTGGCTTAGTGACTTTGCGTTTGCTGTGGACATATTTTCACACATGAATGAGCTGAATGTGAAACTGCAGGGGAAAGATCAGTTTGTTCACGACATGTACAAACATGTGAAAGCCTTCAAATCTAAGCTCACTTTGTTCTCCGGACAAATTGCGAACAAATCTTTCGCTCATTTCCCCACACTTGCCATGCAGGAAGATGCACCGCGAAACGCAAAAAATACAGCAAATCGCTTGAGGACCTGCACGGAGAATTCTGCCGTAGGTTCTCTGATTTCGAAAACATTGAACAGTCACTTCAGCTGGTGTCCTGTCCCCTGTCACAAGACCCTGAAACAGCACCACAGGAGCTGCAGTTGGAACTGATAGATCTTCAGTCTGACTCCGTCCTAAAGGAGAAGTTCAACTCTGTTAAACTGAATGGGAGATCAACAACACTATTCCCACTGAAACTGATTATCTGTTGCTGCAGCGAGGTTGGAGCCAAATCTCCATCACACAGCCTGCGTGGCTGCTCTAACCTGTTAATGTAGATAATAAAGAAGTTCAAGTGAGGTAATTGGTTTGGGCGCAGGCCTCAGATGTTTTCATGATGTTTCATCAGTCACGTTACGACATGTTTTGTATTGTTCATGTTCGTGAAATTTGTTAAATATCCTTGCAAATAAATGCTTTGCTACCTGTTAAAGGCCAAATCCTTTCATGTAATGATTTTTACATGTCATTTATATTAGTTCACACAAACACTCCATCCATCTGTTCCTAGCCCGGCCCCTCTGTCAAATTTTAGAACCCATTGTGGCCCGCAAGTGAAAAAGTTTGCCCACCCCTGGCCTAGGGGTTCATCCAGAAACGTCAGGAAACTGCTGTGGTTGGCCAAGTGGAATGTCCGAATGCTCACTGTGTGATGAGCGGTGGTTGGAGGCTACTGAGGACATGGGAACTGCCATAGCAGCTCGTGGTCACAAATCACTATAATTCCATCTAAAAAGTAAATTGCAGTGCCATACCTATGCCTATTATTACAGGAAAGAGTGGTGGTGATCTGATATCAAACCAGGTCTGCAGTACGCTGAGCATTTCTGTGAGATCTCGAGCGATAGGAACTTAGCCCAGTTGACATCACAATATGTCAGGCCTGTTGTGCCTGAAATATTGGCGGAAGTGAATGACTGACTGATGTGCAATCTGTTGAGGAAGTAAGAAGAGTGATCCAGCGTCTGAAACCAGGAAGACACGCTGAGCAGAGATGACATCACAAGCGAACTTCTGAGGGAGGGTGGCAATTTTGTTCAGGCTACCTTAATTAATTACAGGACTGGAAGCGTGCCCTGATGGTACGCCTTTTGAGGAAAGTGGACAGCATCGATTGTAACAACTAATGGGGCAACTCACTCCCCAGTGTTCCAGGAAAGGTCCTGGCAAGGAATATTCAATACCATCTTGCCAGGCACACTGACAAATGGCTTGTGGATCACCAATGTGGTTTCAGAATGGGATAGTCCTGCACAGATGCCATATTCTCTGTCCTGTTATGGCAGAGGTGTATGGAATTTCAATAGGACCTATACCTCTGCTTTATTGACCTTGTCAAGGTCTATGATACTATTGTAGTGGATAGAACGGAGAGCGAGACTTCTTTCGAGGCAACACGTTTATTATAACAACGTAACCTTGACACGAAGGGGTAACGACCCTTTCCACCCGATACTCTACAGAGGTATGTCCTCTGGGCTAACGGCTTCGGGTCTTCAAGTATACAACATCAGCCAGACCTGTTCAGGGGTCCGGCTTATATAGTCAGTCCCAGCTCTCTCCGCCCCTGGCCACGCCCTACTTCTCGAACCTTCGAGAAGGACCTGGGTTGTGGATACGTCATCCCCCCAGCCACATTTTGGGGGTCCTGGGGTCGATACCTCCGGTCACGAGCCCCTCAGCTCGATCCGGGCACTCTTCCGCCCCCTGTCGACCTGGAGCTGGCACTACAACCGGGTAGCAGTGGCATCACCCAGTAATGCCACTACACTATCAATAGGACAGAGCTCTGGGTTATTCTTCATGCTTACAGGGTCCTTGACCTGCTCACAATCAATAAGGACCTTAAATCTTGACTTACAGCTTTTGTAACTGCAGGAATTCATATTCTTTGGGTCTTTCAGTAAAGTCACGGAGATATGTTCAAAGAAAATAACAAAACATAACCAAAAACTAGGACGTTTCGATCACAACACAAGCGTTCGTCATCGGGAAGAAAAAATTAACCCGTAAAAACAAAGTTTTTCACTATAAATCCTTTATATGCGTGGCATCGGTTTTATTTTATTATTCATTTCAGTTTTTCTTGAGTAAGAGTTTCATTTTTAAATCCTTTATATTAAGTTCGGTTGCTTGCTTGCTTGCGTGCTTGCTTGTGTGCTTGCTTGCTTACGACCGTGCAAATATTTCGGTCGTTTTTTAACCCACTTCCCGTGATCCAATCGAGCTGACATTTTCCACACAGACTCGTTGTGCGAGACAATTAATGTTCGTGAAAAAAAATTCCCAAAATTTAACACTTTTTAGGCAAATTTTTTTTATTTTACATATATTTAAATAGAACTCATTCATGGCTTTGGCTGAACGTCACAGTGTAAGAGCCCAGAGCGTAACCCCTCCACAGGCCGTGGCGGAGTAGCGCGGTTGGTAGCGCCCTCGCTTCCCATGCCAAAGGTCGCGGGATCGATCCCTGCGTCCTCCACAGGCGAATATATTTTTAAATCCTTTATATTAAGTTCGCTGCCACGCATATAAAGGATTTATAGTGATAAACTTTGTTTTTACGGGTTATACTTATTATCACATTGGTATTTTAAATAAAATATGAAAAAATTTTTTTCCTAAAAAGTGAAACATTTTGGACATTTTTTTTCACGAAAATAAATTTTCACGCACAACGAGTCTGTGTGCAAAATGTCAGCTCGATTGGATCACGGGAAGTGGGTTAAAAACGACCGAAAGATTTGCACGGTCGTAAGCGCGCAAGCAAGCAAGCAAGTGAAGGATTTAAAAAAGAGGGGGAAAGCTGTTGAGGAAGACTGTTTGAAAGGTTTAAAATGGGTGTAGCCCAAGGGTCACAAACGAAGTGGGCGGGGCTAGTGATGTTAATGTGAGAAATTAGCATGTTAATGCAAACTTAACATGCGAATGAATGTAAAATAGCATTAACATACTCTTTGGTTCTTTCGGTAAAGTCACGTAGGTAGAAAAAAAAATAGATCACGACTTTTCGATCGCCACACAAGCAATCGTCGTCAGGTGGGAGAGAGAAACAGGCCACTGAAACAAGTCCTTATATATAGAGGCGAGAGGAGCGGAGGGTTGCCGCATCGGGCAAGAGGGTGGGGGCTAGAGATTGTTCCTAAGCGAGTGGGAAATCCAAAGATGGGAACCGAGATGGGGCGGGGGGGAAGGGGGCGGGTTGATGCGAGAGCTGCGGAGGTGGCCATTGTATTTTGAGAGATTAGCATGTCAATGTGTAATGCGGGCGTAAGCGACCTTCCGGATGTGACGTCACGGGGGGTGGAGCCATGTGACGTGGGTGGAAGGTTCGGGTCCTTAAGCGGGTAAACCGGAAGGGGAAGTCAGTCGGGGTGTGAGCGGAAAAGAGTGAGGCCACGCGGGCGAGTGAGAAGAGGGGGGGCACCGACGGCCATCGGGAGCCAACCCCGAAGACAGGAGGAAGCTACGGAGTGGTGTGCAGCTGCGGAGAAGACAGCCAGAAGGGCTGCGTGTTAGAGGCAGCGGTGTGGCTGCCAGGTGTGGCGAGAGAGAAGAGGGAGAGACAGCACGAGGCTGTCAGAGCTGCAGAGAGGACGAAGGAGAGAGGAGTTGCAGCGAGTACAGCCAAGGGGGGCTGTGTGAGAGTAACAGCAGCGGGGCTGCTGTTGTGGACCGGGCCGACATCGGAGTCAGCACCGTGGAGAAGCTACAGAGTAGAGACAGCCGTGTGGGAATACAGTATGAACCGAATAAAGGACACTGAGCCAGACATCGTGGTCAAGTCGTTTATTACACTGGTGTCAGAAGTGCAACGGCATGTCGAAACAAGTGAGGAAGAAAGTTAATCCGGCGCCTGCATCGGCTTCTTCGTCCGACGACGACGAACTCCCTCCAACCACGGATTCTGCTGGGGTGGTGGAGGAGAGCCCTGCTGAGGCGAGCACGGGGACGGGAGTGGAGGATGTCGGCCGGGTGGCGGGTCCGTCGACATCATCGGACGCGGATCAAAGATGGCAAGAGATGGCGGTACAACTGGAGGCACTAAAGGACGTCCTGACGCATTTATGCCATCTCGTCGCGCCAGGGACGATGGAGGACGCAGTTGGTGCTCCGCGGGCCGCCACGTTGCCTGCCCTGCCGCCGCCATTGGCCACGCGGCAAGAAGCCGCCATCTTGCGCGCTCCGCGGCGCCAAACCGCCATCTTGGCCACGCCGCGGGCCGACGCCATTTTGAATTTGCCACCACAACCACCACCATTGGAAGACGGCGGGAAGAGGAGTCGGAGTCGCCACCTTACCACAGTTAAAGAATTTTCCGTCGGTGGGGACTGGAGCGCTTTCGCCTGCCGCTTCTTGGCGGCGGTACGCACAGCAAGATGGACCGATGCTGAGGCTTTGGAGGTGTTGCCGACTCTCCTGGACGACGAATCTGTCCGATTTTTCCGTTCCATAACGACCGATAAGAAGGCAACTTTATGTGGTGTTTTTCAAGAAATGGCCGACGCTTATGAGCCACCAGATGATGCGCATCGGCGATTCGCTCAACGACAACGAGCACCAGAGGAGTCGCCCGTGGCGTTCAGGGGTGCGGTGCTGGAGCTGGCCATGGCAGCTTATCCTGAGACGCCACAGGACCTGCTCGAGCCTCTCATATTAGGGAAAATGTTGGAGCTGTCTCGGGATCTAGGGATCCCCATGCCTGTGTGTGGGCATGAGAAACTAACTTCCCGGACGGCTGCTAAGTGTCTCGATGCGCAATTCAATCTCCATCGCTGGAAACAAGTGACGGCGTGGACGGGGGGGCCCGTCAAAGAAGGGGATGCGCTGGGGTGGAACCCTGCGCAGGCTGTTTACGTTCCGGATGACCGGGGCCCTCAACAGCTGACGGCCGCCTCCGCTCCATGGACGGGACGCGGCGGGCCGAGGCCGCGCACTGTGCTACCGGAACGGGGCCATCGGGAGGCAAGGCCTGCGCTTCGGCGCAACGATGCCGAATGTTTCCGCTGCGGGCGTAGGGGCCACTACGCCAGAGACTGCTGGGCCCGCTTCCCGGCTCCGCCGCAGCAGGAGGCCTCGGTACCGGACAAGCCGACTAAAGATCCTCCGAAACAGGCATGTCGGCACGCACCAGACACCCGGCAAGGCTTTACACCTCACCCATCACCTTCGTTGCGCGATCCTAATGTTGTTGTTAAAGAAAGCCCTACGACGGGGCCTTGTCGCTCGGTCACGCAGTGGCGCAAGTTGGCACGGAGAGTCGTCGCGGCCGCTACGGGTTCGTCCACTGTACCGGGGTCTATACAAGGGGTGGACGTACGCATTTTGGTCGACTCCGGCGCGTCTGCGACTATTATTTCGGATGTGATTTTCCATCTGTTGGGCATCCCGCCGGGGGCTGTGCGTCCGGTTTATGGGTCGTGCATCGCTGTGAACGGGGGTAGCATGGGTATCGTGGGCCAGGTGGATGCTAAGATATCTATTGGGGATGTGTCGGCCTCGGGCGTTGTGTTAATATCGAGATCTTTGGCGGTTCCTTGTTTGTTAGGCACCGATTTTTTGGCTAAGATGCCCATTTTGATCAAAATCAATGAGAATTGTATAGAACTGCCGGGGGGCCGTCAAATCTCGTTTCTGCCGTCGCCCTGGGGGCGACCTGCTTCGGCCGTACAAGTGCAGGCGCTGTCCGTCGCATCTGTGGACATCCCACCTGGTACACAGATGCTTATACCCTTGCGGTATCGGAAGCCCCTGCCTGATCGGCTAGGAGCAGTAGGGGTCTTGTTGTCACCGTCCGCCACGATAACAACCGGGTTGGCGTTAGTGGGGGCACAGACCATCGTCCGGCCGGATCAATTACCGTTTTTGCAGGTGCTTAATGCGGGGGGGGGAAAACGTCCGTGTTCCGGCCGGTACGGTTGTGGCACATGCCACTACGGCGTTTGCGACGCATGATTGTCCGCATAGCCGGGGAGTGGTTGGTGGGGTTTCCGAGCCAAGGGGTTCGGATAATCGTTGGGTTGCTGACTTATGTGACGGAAATTCTTCCCTGTCCATGGAGCAACGTGGTGCGCTGCGTAAATTGTTGTTGACATATTCCGATGTGTTCAGCTCCGATGATTTGGATTTGGGCCGCACTTCGTTGCTTTACCATCACATTGAGACGGGCGATGCTGCCCCTATTCGATTAAATTCGCATCGGATGAGTCCTGCGGAGCGAGAACACGTGCGGGGGGCAGTGGAAGACATGTTGGCTGCAGACATTATATCGCCATCTAACAGCCCATGGGGCGCTCCGGTCGTCTTGGTTAAGAAGAAGGATGGCAAATTGCGATTTTGTGTTGATTTCCGGAAATTGAATAAGATATCGGTGGCAGATGCGTACCCCCTGCCGCGTATGGATGACTCTCTCGACGCATTGTCGGGGGCTAAGTTCTTTTCCACACTGGACCTCTCTTCGGGATTTTGGCAGCTTCCCCTTGACGAGTCCTCACGGGAGAAAACCGCATTCCGTACGCCGCAGGGGTTATTTCAATTCAACTGTCTCCCGATGGGATTGAATGCGGCCCCTGCTACATTTCAAAGATTGATGGAGCTCGTTTTGTCGGGGTTGCAGTGGGAGACGTGTCTTATATATTTGGATGATATTATTGTCTTCAGCCGCACATTTGATGAACATTTGACGCGGCTGGAGACTGTGTTCACGAGGATGCGTTCTGCCAAATTGAAATTCAAACCAAAGAAATGTCACCTACTGCAACGGTCCGTCCGCTATTTGGGGCACATTGTGAGTGCTGAGGGGGTGTCCACGGATCCGGAAAAGACGGCGTGCGTCCGGGATTGGCCGACTCCGGCCACCGTGGGGGATGTTCAGCGGTTTTTGGGATTTGCCTCGTATTACCGAAGATTTGTGCCGGGTTTTGCGACAATTGCGAGGCCCTTGCATCTTCTTACAGGTAAAGGACGGAAGTTTGTTTGGGGACAGACGGAGGAGGCGGCCTTTCGGAGTCTGCATGATCTATTGGCCACGTCCCCAACATTGGATTATCCCGATTTCGATCACCCATTCATTCTTGATACGGACGCGAGTGACACGGGTATTGGGGCGGTATTATCACAGTCTAAAGGGGGTGTAGAGCGTGTCGTGGCGTATGGTAGCCGAGTCTTGTCTCCTGCGGAAACCCGCTACTGTGTCACTCGCAGGGAACTATTGGCGGTTGTTTTTTTCCTACGGCAATTTCGACCATACCTCTACGGTCGTTCTTTTATTGTGCGTACGGATCATGCGGCCTTGCAATATGCCCTTAAAATTGACCAGCCATCCGGACAGTTGGCACGTTGGTTGGACACGCTACAGGAATTTTCCTTCCAAATTCAACATCGGAAGGGAGTGCGCCATGCGAACGCTGACGCACTTTCCAGATTACCGCGGCGCGCCCCTTGTAAATGTGCGTCGGGGACGCATAGGTGTTCGCCGATTCCAAACCCCCCTCAGCCGCTTACGTTGGCCATCGAGAAGTCGGACACTCCGATGGAACCGGGACCGGCTGACGGGGTTTTGAATCTGCCGCGGTCTGTCTGGATCCGGGAACAGATGATGGATGAGTCGTTGGTGTCCTTGCGGAAGCGGTCTGCTAGGGACAATGGGAGTCCGAGTACGGCTGTGGGGCCGCAAACCGCTCTCTGAGATGGTCTGCTTATGTGGCGGGAGGGGTTCCAGGAACGTTGGCGCCTGGTGGTACCAACGTCCTTGCGATTCGAGTTGATTAGAACCCTCCATTGTGACACTCTCTTACATTTAGGGGTGCAGAAGACCTTGTTGATGTTGCAACGTCATTATTTTTGGCACGGCATGGCGACAGATGTCGTAGGGCACGTGCGCGCGTGCCCTGCGTGTGCACGACGTAAGCCGCCGAAACATCCTTACGTGCTGCCTCTCCAGTCGATTCAGGTGTCTCGAGTCAATGAATTGGTGGCACTGGACATATTGGGACCTTTTCCACCATCGGCGAGGGGTAATAAATATTTGCTGGTAGGGGTTGAGTACCTCTCCCGTTGGCCGATGGCCTGGCCGTTGCCCGATCAGTCGGCCGCGGCCATTACCGACTCCTTTTTGTTTGGGTATATTATGGACAAGGGGGCGCCTGAGAGACTCCTCACGGACCAGGGCAGGAATTTCTCTTCTAAATTATTGGCGGAAGTGTGCGCGGGCCTTGGGACTAAGAAAGTACGGACATCCCCATACCATCCGCAGACGGATGGTATGGTTGAACGGCTGAACAGGACATTGTCTGCCATGCTTTGCCATACCGTGAGCGAACAACAATCAGATTGGGATCTGCACATCCCCGGAGTGCTTTCGGCGTACAGGATGACGCCTCATGCGGCTACAGGGTATTCGCCGTTTTACCTTATGTATGGTCGGGAAAACGTGCCGCCGGTGGATGTGCAATTGGGAACTGGGGTGAAGGGACCTCGTAAACCACTTCCTGAATACATTCAGGACACGGTTCGCCGAGTCACGGAGGCGCGGGAGAATGCCCGCGTGGCTACGGCCAAAGCCCAGGCCCGGAACGAGCGGTATGCGCGACGGTCCAAGGGGGTGTGCCCCTGGAAGGTTGGGGACCTAGCCTGGCTTCATTGTCCACAGGTACGTCCGGGAACCTCTCCGAAATTGCACAAACCCTGGCATGGTCCCGTACGCCTCATTGCGGTTCCCAACCCACAGTCAGCACGCGTCCAAATTGGATCTCGTCGCTGGGTTGTGCATACGTCGCGCTTGAAACCATATGTTGCTCCCTTACATGATGCGTCATCCCCCAATGTTGCCTTGCCGGGGTCTGTTGCTGCTGACTCTCCCCTGCCTGCGTCCACTGATCTTGCTAGAGCGCCTGTCGTACCTGTTCCAGACAGGCCGGCCGTGACATTGCGGGGGACGAGGGGCCCTGCTCGGAGGACGCCTGCCAGGTCTGCGGGACCTTCGAGCCCTGCAGCCCTTCCGACCCAGCTGCAGGCACGGTCACGGGACAAGCCCAAGACTGATTCTTTAGGGACACGGGACGTTGGTGGACTTCCAGCTGCGACAGGGGGATTACCCCCTGTCATTCCTCGACTTTCATCGCGTTCCCGTTCTGCGAGTGGGCCGCCGACCGTCCGGGACGGGCCGGCGACCCGCACACGTTCCAAATCGCATACGTTTCGTTGATTGTTGCTGTGTTGTTATCTTTTTCTTACAGTTGTATTTATTGCATGCTTTTTGTACGTTCGTTGATGTTAATTGCGTTGTTGTTGTTGTTCTTGCTGTTACATTGTATGCTTAGTGTCCTTTAGGGGGGTAGGTCGATTCGCCGCATTACGATTGCTATTGGTCAGCCGAGGTCGGCTGGGATTTTTCTACGGGGGAGGGTGGTGTAATGCAGGCGTAAGCGACCTTCCGGATGTGACGTCACGGGGGGTGGAGTCATGTGACGTGGGTGGAAGGTTCGGGTCCTTAAGCGGGTAAACCGGAAGGGGAAGTCAGTCGGGGTGTGAGCGGAAAAGAGTGAGGCCACGCGGGCGAGTGAGAAGAGGGGGGGCACCGACGGCCATCGGGAGCCAACCCCGAAGACAGGAGGAAGCTACGGAGTGGTGTGCAGCTGCGGAGAAGACAGCCAGAAGGGCTGTGTGTTAGAGGCAGCGGTGTGGCTGCCAGGTGTGGCGAGAGAGAAGAGGGAGAGACAGCACGAGGCTGTCAGAGCTGCAGAGAGGACGAAGGAGAGAGGAGTTGCAGCGAGTACAGCCAAGGGGGGCTGTGTGAGAGTAACAGCAGCGGGGCTGCTGTTGTGGACCGGGCCGACATCGGAGTCAGCACCGTGGAGAAGCTACAGAGTAGAGACAGCCGTGTGGGAATACAGTACGAACCGAATAAAGGACACTGAGCCAGACATCGTGGTCCAGTCGTTTATTACAAATGTAAACGAACCAACGCAACGGTGGCTGTGCTCGTGAGACATCCGGCTCGTTTGAAAACGAGGGGAACAAACAAGGGACAACACCACATCGAGGGAAGGCGAGAGAGGCACACACCGAGAGGCACACCCACGCACAGAGAGAGATACACACACAGAGAGACACACAGAGAGAGACACACAGAGAGACACAGAGAGACAGATATAGAGAGACACAGACAGAGAGAGACACACACACAGAGAGACACAGAGAGAGACACACATACACACAAAGATACAAGAGAGAGAGAGACATATAGGGAGACACAGAGAGAGAGACATATAGGGAGACACAGAGAGAGAGACACACAAACCGAGAGACACACACACAAAGACACACACACACACACAGAGACACACACACAACAACATCACAGCCAGTTATAGTCTGCTAAAAAACGAGAGCCACCGCCACATCGAGGGAAAGGGGCAACGTTGGCTTTGTTAGTGAGACATTTAGCCCGTTAATGTAAAGACATTTAACTTGGTAATGTAAATTGGTAATGTAACTCAGAGAGTCGGAAATAACTACTGACAATGGCAGGTAGGATGGAAACATCAACAACCAGTTAAGGCTTTACCTGGTTAATAATGATTGCACAATTTGTACCCATCTTCTCGGTTGAAGTTATGTCTGTGTTTATATATCTGGATGGCTTCATGAATACATCTTTGATGGTAGCCCGAAGGTTTGCAGAGTACCTTGGTCTCGGAAAAAAACAAGCCCGCCGCGTTCAAGCAGTGATCATCCATGGTAGAGGTCTTGGTTCTGCCGTGTTTCAAATCTGCCTTGTGTTCGCGAACACGGTCCGAGACGTCGTTTCATTTCCCCAATGTAACTGCTATCGCAGACACAACTTAGTTTGTAGATACCAGGGTGTTGCATGTCAGGAATCACATTTTTCACAGATGGGATCAGGTCACGGATTTTGTGTACTTTGTTGAATCGAACCTGAATCTTGTGTTTGTTCAAGATTTTGGAAATCTTTTTGCTAACCCCTGCTATGTATGGCAAGGTGATGATTTTTATTGGGTCCTCAGATGGTTCTCTACCCATGGTTGGGGATACAGCTTTGCGGATTGTGCGGTCCGAATATCCATTCATCTTGAGGACTTGGCGTACTTGCCCCAGTTAACTGGATACGCTGCTGCTGAAACTGGAGAGTGCCACTAAGAGGTGGGGCCTTACCATCAGCCCCACCAAAACTAAGCACCTGCCTAGGTATTTTGTACCATCGGACATTCCACCCCCACAACTCCAAATCGGTGATGGGGCAATTGTGGAGAGAGTGGAGAGTTTCCCATACCTGGGCAGTCTGCTGATGAGCGGCTCTGGTTTAGCAGCAGAGGTCTCACTCCGAATCAGTCGAGCGGCAATGTATTTTAATCGGTTGCGTAACGCTGTGTGGAAGCTACCTGGTCTGTCGCTCCGCACGAAGCTTCAGGTCTTCTCGGCCATGGTCATTCCCTCCCTTCTCTACGCTTGCAAAACATGGACCCCCCTAATGGAGCATCTTTGCCAGTTAAAATCATTTAGGTTGGCATGCCTACGATCTATCCTGGGTTTAACCAGGCTGGATTGTGTGAGGAGCTCACAAATCATTGAAAGATCTGGGCAAAGTCCCATTGGTGAGCTCCTCCGTCAGGCAAGGCTGCGTTGGCTGCCTAAACAGCTTTTGTTCGGCCGAATCGAGGGGGCTAAACGGACTTGGCACAGGCTAGAGAAGAGATGGAGTGATGTGGTACAGGAGGACGTGGAGCTGAGTGGACTTGTCGATGACTGATACCAGCGGTGTCAAGATCGGCCTCTATGGAGGAGGCTCAGTTGGAGGCAGTCGCCCTCCAACAACAACGGAGGGCGGAGGAGCGACGCTCACAACAACGAGCGGAGCGCCGGGTGGCTAAAGCACAGCAATTTGGCACAGTAGGGGGCACAGGTGGTGCATCAGCCAGTCATCTCGGTCATCTCAGTCAGTCGACCCGTGGCACCTGGGTCTGCCCCGTGACCTCCTGCCAGCGAGCCTTCGACACTTCACGTGGCCTCAAGGTGCACATGGCCTGGCACAAGCGTCGTGGTGACGTCACCGCCACTTAGTGGCGAATGGCGGTTGTTGTGTATGTAGGTACGGGGTTACTGTGTGTGACTGTGTGAGGCTGTGTGTATAAGTACAGTGTTGCTGTGTGTGACTGTGTGTGTAGGTACGGGGTCACTGTGTGTGACTGTGTGTAGGTACGGGGTCACTGTGTGTGACTGTGTATGTAGGTACGGTGTTGCTGTGTGTGACTGTGTGTAGGTACAGTGTTAATGTGTGTGACTGTGTGTGTAGGTACGGGGTCACTGTGTGTGACTGTGTGTGTAGGTACGGGGTCACTGTGTGTGACTCTATATGTAGGTACAGTGTTTCTGTGTGTGACTGTGTGTGTAGGTACAGTGTTGCTGTGTGTGACTGTGTGTGTAGGTACGGGGTCACTGTGTGTGACTGTGTGACTGTGTGTGTACAGTGAGGGAAAAAAGTATTTGATCCCCTGCTGATTTTATATGTTTGCCCACTGACAAAGCAATGATCAGTCTATAATTTTAATGGTAGGTTTATTTGAACGGTGAGAGACAGAATAACAATAACAAAATCCAGAAAAACGCATGTCAAAAATGTTATAAATTGATTTGCATTTTAATGAGGGAAATAAGTATTTGACCCCCTCTCAATCAGAACGATTTCTGGCTCCCAGGTGTCTTTTATACAGGTAAAGAGCTGAGATTAGGAGCACACTCTTAAAGGCAGTGCTCCTAATCTCAGCTTGTTACCTGTATAAAAGACACCTGTTCACAGAAGCAATCAATCAATCAGATTCCAAACTCTCCACCATGGCCAAGACCAAAGAGCTCTCCAAGAATGTCAGGGACAAGATTGTAGACTTACACAAGGCTGGAATGGGCTACAAGACCATCGCCAAGCAGCTTGGTGAGAAGGTGTCAACAGTTGGTGCGATTTTTCGCAAATGGAAGAAAGACAAAATAACTGTCAATCTCCCTTGGCCTGGGTCTCCATGCAAGATCTCACCTCGTGGAGTTGCAATGATCATGAGAACGGTGAGGAATCAGCCCAGACCTACACGGGAGGATCTTGTCAATGATCTCAAGGCAGCTGGGACCATAGTCACCAAGAAAACAGTTGGTAACACACTACGCCATGAAGGACTAAAATCTTGCCGCGCCCGCAAGATCCCCTTGCTCAAGAATGCACATATATATGCCTTCTGAAGTTTGCCAATGAACATCTGAATGATTCAGAGGACAACTGGGTGAAAGTGTTGTGGTCAGATGAGACCAAAATGGAGCTCTTTAGCATCAACTCAACTCGCCGTGTTTGGAGGAGGAGGAATGCTGCCTATGATCCCAAGAACACCATCCCCACCGTCAAACATGGAGGTGGAAACATTATCCTTTGGGAGTGTTTTTGTGCTAAGGGGACAGGACAACTTCAGCGCATCAAAGGGACGATGGACGGGGCCATGTACCGTCAAATCTTGGGTGAAAACCTCCTTCCCTCAGCCAGGGCATTGAAAATGGGTCGTGGATGGGTATTCCAGCATGACTATGACCCAAAACACACGGCCAAGGCAACAAAGGTGTGGCTCAAGAAGAAGCACATTAAGGTCCTGGAGTGGCCTAGTCAGTCTCCAGACCTTAAGCCATTAGAAAATCTGTGGAGGGAGCTGAAGGTTCGAGTTGCCAAACGTCAGCCTCGAAACCTTAATGACTTGGAGAAGATCTGCAAAGAGGAGTGGGACAAAATCCCTCCTGAGATGTGTGCAAACTTGGTGGCCAACTACAAGAAACGTCTGACCTCTGTGATTGCCAACAAGGGTTTTGCCACCAAGTACTAAGTCATGTTTTGCAGAGGGGTCAAATACTTATTTCCCTCATTAAAATGCAAATCAATTTATCACATTTTTGACATGCGTTTTTCTGGATATTTTTGTTGTTATTCTGTCTCTCACTGTTCAAATAAACCTACCATTAAAATTATAGACTGATCATTTATTTGTCAGTGGGCAAACGTACAAAATCAGCAGGGGATCAAATATTTTTTTCCCTCACTGTATGTACAGGGTCACGGTGAGCTCCTGACCCGCGTGTGCCCCGCGCGCTGCTGCTCCAGGGTGTCGTGCCGCGAGGTTTCCGCGTTCCTCGCGCTCTGTGTCTCCCTCAGCGCACTCCCCACCTCGTCCATGCTGCAAGGACACACGACTCTCACGACTCACACTCACAACTCTCACTCATGACTCTCACGACGCCCATTCACTCACGACTCTCACACACGACTCTCATGAATCTCACGCAAAACTCTCACGCACGACTCTCACACACGACTCTTACGCACGACTCTCACGCCCCGGAGCTCCTCGATAAGGGGGGGGAGGGGTAACTCAAATACTTACAAAGGTCGCTACAACCAATGTTGTATGATGCCATCTATTGGTCACCTCAGCCCAGCAGGGACCAAGTGCCAGGTGGGATATCTCTTCGAGGTTCCATGAGCCAAATATACAAACAGTACAGGATCATTACCGTACATGCCACATTATTTAAGTGCTCAGAGGTTTACTACAGGAATTGCTGAGAAAACCGCAGGGAGACAAAACCAATATCATAAACTGTAAGATAAACAAAGTAGCCATGCAGACCAGATATAATAGATTTCTCCACACACTAAATCTTGACTTAAAGCTTTCGTGACTGCAGGAATTCAGATTCTTTCAGTCTTTCGGTAAAGTCACGGAGATAAGTTCAAAGAAAATAACAAAAAACTACGACGTTTCGATCGCAACACAAGCGGTCGTCATCAGGAAAAGGGGGTTAGCTTCTAAAGGCAAACTGTTTATAAAGGTTTGAAATGGGTGTAGCCCAAGTGTGTCAGCAGCATGGGCGGGGCAGCTAATGTTGATGTAAGTGGTGGGCAGCAACCATTACGGTGGTGGGTTTTCCACCTATTAAAGGGCTGCCAAGTTAAAATTACCATGTTAATGTAATATCCGTGAGTGGCCTCCAGAGCGAGCGCACTGAGGTGGCTATGTTAATGTGAGAGATTAGCATGTTAATGGCAGATCGCAGAGCCGCAACCTCTAGGTCGGCGCGCGAAGGTGGCTGTGTAAGTGTGAGAAATGTAACCGGTTAATGTAAATTCGGAGAGCCGAAAATTACATCTAACATCACAGCCAGTTATGACTTAAACTGGTTGGTAACGTCCTTCCAATGATTGCTCAGTTTGTACCCATCTTCTCGGTTGAAATTGTGTCTGTGTCTGTATATATGTGTTGTCTTTGTGTGTGTGTTGTCTGTGTGTGTCTCTCTGTGTGTATGTTGTCTCTGTGTGTGTCTCTCTGTGTGTATGTTGTCTCTGTGTGTGTGTGTTGTCTCTGTGTGTGTGTGTTTGTCTCTGTGTGTGTGTGTCTCTCTGTGTGTGTCTCTCTGTGTGTGTGTCTCTCTGTGTGTATGTTGTCTCTCTGTGTGTATGCTGTCTGTGTGTGTGTGTGTTGTCTCTGTGTGTGTGTTGTCTCTCTGTGTGTATGTTGTCTCTCTCTGTGTGTATGTTGTCTCTCTGTGTGTAGGTTGTCTCTGTGTGTGTGTGTTGTCTCTCTTTGTGTATGTTGTCTCTGTGTGTGTGTGTTGTCTGTGTGTGTGTGTGTGTGTCTCTCCGTGTGTATGTTGTCTCTGTGTGTGTGTGTCTCTCTGTGTGTATGTTGTCTCTCATTGTGTATGTTGTCTCTGTGTGTGTGTTGTCTCTGTGTGTGTCTCTGTGTGTGTCTCTCTCTGTGCGTGTGTGTGTCTCTCTGTGTGTATGTTGTCTCTCTGTGTGTATGCTGTCTCTCTGTGTGTGTGTTGTCTCTCTGTGTGTGTGTTGTCTCTCTGTGTGTATGTTGTCTCTCTCTGTGTATGTTGTCTCACTGTGTGTATGTTGTCTCTCTGTGTGTGTGTCTCTCTGTGTGTATGTTGTCTCTGTGTGTGTGTGTGTTGTCTTTCTGTGTGTGTGTGTTGTCTCTATGTGTGTTGTCTCTCTGTGTGTATGTTGTCTCACTGTGTGTGTGTGTGTCTCTGTGTGTGTGTTGTCTCTGTGTGTGTGTGTTGTCTCTGTGTGTGGGTGTTGTCTCACTGTGTGTGTGTTGTCTCTCTGTGTGTATGCTGTCTCACTGTGTGTATGTTGTCTCTGTGTGTGTGTGTGTTGTCGCTCTGTGTGTGTGTGTCTCTGTGTGTGTGTGTTGTCTCTCTGTGTGTGTGTTGTCTCTCTGTGTGTATGTTGTCTCTCTCTGTGTGTGTGTCTCTCTGTGTGTATGTTGTCTCTCTGTGTGTGTGTTGTCTGTGTGTGTGTGTGTGTCTCTGTGTGTGTGTGTTGTCTCTCTGTGTGTGTGTTGTCTCTGTGTGTGTGTCTCTCTGCATTTTGTCTATCTGTGTGTGTGTTGTCTCTCTGTGTGTGTGTGTTGTCTCTCTGTGTGTGTCTCTCTCTGTATTTTGTCTCTCTGTGTGTGTGTTGTCTCTCTGTGTGTGTGTTGTCTCTCTGTGTGTATGTTGTCTCACTGCATATTGTCCCTCTGTTCTCCCGTTTCCTCCCATTGACATCATCACCCAGCTCAGAAATCCTCTCTTATCAAGACACTCATACATCGGGCTAAAACAGTGTCAGATGGTGAATGTCTTGTGAGAGAGATTAAACATGTTAAAGAAGCATTACGACAGAATGGTTACAATAATGCTCAAATTAACAGAGCACTGAATGCCAAATCACGAACGCAAAGCAACACTGCTGAAAGCGATCATATTGTTCAAACAATTAAAATACCATATATCTCAGGAGTAACTGACAAATTAGCTCGTGTTTTGCAAAAGCAAAACATTAAAGTAAGATTTGGTACAGTACACAAAATTCAAAAACTAGTATCTTTCACTAAAGACGAATTGCCTAAATTACTTACAGAAGGTGTATATCGGATTAATTGTTTTGTGGCAGATGCTATATTGGTCGTAACATATGCGTAAGTCTAAAAGAACACCAAATAAATATTAAATTATCTCATACACAACTGTCGGCAGTGGCAGAGCATGCTTGTCAACAAGGACACTCAATTGATTTTGATAACGTTGAAGGGGTGTGTAAAACTAATTATTACTGGCCAAGACTAATTAGAGAATCCATTGAAATTGAGAGAAATACAAATAAATTTAATCGCTCTGACAGCTACAGTCTTAGAGCGGCCTGGAGGCATATTATAAAATACATCAAATATATATTACAATTCCTTATAGGGGAAACAAATACCAATGAACAATTTAATGATTACCCTCCACGCCTCGAATCACTGCACCAGATTGAGTTTAAAAGATGATGTCACCCTGCTGCTGCTCTATTTAAGACCGGGAGCAAGTGGAGGGCCTCACCATTCTGGCAAATTGCCCGATGATGCTGGATGTAATTACCAGCGAAACGTGTACTCAAAATTGTAAATGATGTTGATTCACCCTTCAACACACCGGTGGGCTAAAGTAGTGAACTATTTGTCTTTGTAAACGTGACACGTTTTTTTACTGTTTGGTGGTGGAGGGTTACGATACATTTATAAATAACGCGATCTAACCCAAAACACCTTTATTATTAATAATATTGGTCGCGAAAGCCTACGTGTTAAACTGATACATAACATACCTTGTCAAGCCCGCGGTGCTGGGGCAGCCGTCACTGAACGTGAAGCTGATCGCTGGGCCCTTTGCCAGCCAAGCACTGCTGACGGCCACGGTGCGAGGGACGCCGCTTTGTTGGTGCTTGTGGAGTTTTGTTACCAGGAGATGCTCACGGCCGGGAGACGGCGACAGGGGCGGGCTCTGTGTGCGAACCCCACTCACGCGAACCCCCACTTCTCGGGCGGGGCGGATACAAAGGAGGAACTCAAAGCCCCGCCGCCACTCCGCCACGCACTCTCGGCTCCGCGCAATGTTGTGTGCGCTCCGTTGCTCCGAGTTGCAACGCCGCTTGTGGGATTTCGGAGACGCGGTCCCTCAGACTGAAGCGTCTCTTTCACAGCGGTGCATTTGACAAGGCAGGACGGACGTCCAGCCCACTGCTAAGCAGTTGCTTGCTTGGCAGGACCCTCCTGGAAACACGCTCGAGACTCATCAGTGAGGCTCTCTTGCGTAAACAGGCGCAATATCAGCACTGTCACGGGTTTCAACGATATTGGTGGAGGGAGGGAGGAGCGGGTATGTTGGCAGTGATACCTCACACAGTCGCCTTTCCACGGCCGTCACTCACTCTACCCGACAGAATAATGACACCACCACCAACCACCACCAACCACCACCACAACCGCCGTGTTTCTGGAGAGCGCCACACTGTAGGCCACGCCGACGACGTTAGGAGCGGCTCCGTCCCACTCGGCTCTAGAGACGCCTGCTTAGTAGAAGGATCGAGCTGCACACTCACCGTGGACCTGTGTACAGCACGCCCAGACAGCAGAATCACTCCCACGATGTATTTGATTGCTAATCTCAAGCTGAATTTTGTCTTAAAACTTTCGTGACTGCAGGAATTCATATTATTGATTATTTCGGTAAAGTCACGTAGATAGAACATAGAATAAAAATAAAAGATAATAAAATAAAATAAAAAAGAAAATTTGAAAATAATAAAGCAAAAACCCATCGCCTGACGAAGCCCGCTTGTTTTGCGATCAAAACGTCGTGGGTTTGTGCTTTATAAAATGTATTATTATTATTTATTTTTATTTTATAATATTTTATTTTATTTTATATCAACGTGACTTTCCCGAAAGAACCAAGAATATGAATCTCAAGCTGCTTCTGCTCAAACTATTGCATGAGGAATCATGCCGTCTGTAACAGCTGAGTTATCCCATTTTTTTTATCTGTCAGAAATGCCAAGGAGTGTAGACCGCGTGGCATACTGGCTGAGTGTCTCGCAGCCTCCTCGGCCCGTGGTTCGTGTTTCTCTGCGCCCTCTCCGGGTACTCGAGCAGTGCCTGAGAGCCATTGGTCCTCGCGCTAAGCCAGCGGGCGGCAAGACCTGCGGCTCCGGAGCCGCATGCGGCTCTTTAAAGGACTGTTTCGTGACGCTATTTACTAAGGACCGCCGTAATGTATTCGCAGGCATTGTGGCTCTTGAAATATTGAGTGTTTTTTTTTATTTTACCCGAATTCAAAAAAATGGCTCTTCTTGTTAAACTAAAACTTGTTTTTATTGCACCAGGTTAGTCCCACTGAGCTCTACAGCCCGTTTTCAGAAGTGACTTGGCCACAAATGATGGCTCAAGTCCTCGAGACGCACGTTTCTAATTGTGGAGGGAAAAACCGGAGGACCCGGAGAAAAATTCACGCCACCACGGGGAGAGTAACAATCTGACTCCAAATATACAGGCGTCAGGGTCGGAATCGAACCCACGCCCAGGCAAGGTAGTGAACATCTGGACACCGTATTTGGTTGCCGACCCCACGCGCTAAGCCGTGCCTCTGGCAAGTTCAACATTCCCCCAGGGCTCGGTGAGAAGCGAGCACCGGTGGAGCGGAGCCACTGGCGGAGTAGCCCCGAAGATCCCATCCACCGTGAGCGCGGAGAATCTGAGCCGCCCTCTCCTCCGCGTGCCGTGGCGAGGACTCTCGCCGCCAGGTGGCGACGGACCCGCAGCAACGCCGAGCTCACCCACAAGTGGCGCTGCCTCCCGCGTGTGACCCTTCTCATTGAACAGTCACTGCATGGGGCTGGCAACCCATCCACATGCCTCAAGTGTCAAATGTAAGCATAATGTATGTTGACATACTCATTAGGTACTGCGCCCATGACATGCACCGCGCCCGATCTCGGAAGCTCAGCAGGTGTGAGCCTGAATAATACTTCGAAACAAACTAAACTATTGTTATTTGACGAGGTAAGGCCCATTGAGCTATATAGTTCTGTTTCAGAAGCTACCTGGCCACTATTGTTATTTGACGAAGTAAGGCTCATTGAGCTATATAGTTCTGTTTCAGAAGCTACCTGGCCACAAATGACAGCTCGACAAAGTGGCTTATCAAGTGGAAATGTATAGCAGCCAAACACTCTAAACGCGTAAAATTTTGACTTAAAACTTTCATGACTGCAGGAATTCATATTCTTGTTTTTTTATTTTCTATATACGTAACTTTACCGAAAGAACCAAGACGACTCTAAACGCGTGTTTCTAAAGGTCGAGGGAAAACCGGAGTACCTGGAGAAAAATCCACGTGACCACGGGGAGAGAGACACCAAACTCCAAATATACAGCAGGCATCAGGGTCGGGATCGAGACCACAACCTCCTGTATACGAGGCAATGAGCATCACGCCACCGTAGCGCCATGTGGCAGTGGTACATGTGTGGTATGGTTCTTACCAAGTACCATACGGGTCGTTTTTTGTTACTTACATGCAGCATTGCCTCGTGACTAAATTCCACATGACTCAATGCAAATCACTGCATGAGAAGCCCGCGTGTCAATGCGCGGTGTTTGCAAGCTCGCTGCACAAAGGGGGTCTCACGTGGAGGGGGAGGGAGCGGGGGGGGGGGTATTCGCGTGCGCGCGACACCGCCACCTCGGCGCCCCCCCCCCGCCTCTCATCGCGCCAGCTTCATTTCCATGCCACAGGCGGGGGGAGACGCAGATCTCCCCCCACCCTCATACCCCCACAGCCCCATCCCTAAGCGCCCCCGAACCCCTCACCGCCGTTTCATTCTCTTCAGACCCTAAACTCATCGAATGCATAACAACGGGGCCTCCTTTTGTGTTCCCACCACTCGCCTTTGCTTACTCCCCTAAAGAAAAAAAACTACGTGGGAATGCAAAGTGGTGGCCTATTCATGTGGCGATGGGAGCTGTTTAAATGCTGTGTGTACTCACGGAAACTGTGTTCCGTTGTGGGGGAACCACAGCTGTTGTGCCCCGTGTGTAGCCACCGCACGCACGCACGAACCCACACCCCCCACGTGTGTTACCTCGAGACGCGATTCATGCAGAATTCGGCAACCAACGTAAATCGGAGAGCGTGGTTGATGACTCAGCGCTCACTCATTCACTCCAGTCATTCGCTCATCGGCGGTCAAGTCTCCTTCTTGTCAATCTTCTGTCGCTACTACCACGGTTATTGTTCCCGTGAACGTCACTCATCCACTCACCACACTGAAGATCACAACAACACACTCACCCACTCAGCACACTGAAGATCACAACAACACACTCACCACACTGCAGGTCACAACACACTCACCCACTCAGCACACTGAAGATCACAACAACCCACTCACCACACTGCAGGTCACAACAACACACTCACCCACTCACCACACTGCAGGTCACAACAACACACTCAACCACTCACCACACTCCAGGTCACAACAACACACTCACCACACTGCAGGTCACAACAACACACTAACCCACTCACCACACTGCAGGTCACAACAACACACTCACCCAATCCCCACACTGTAGGTCACAACAACACACTCACCCACCCACCACACTGCAGGTCACAACAAAACACTCATACTCTTTGGTTTTTTCGGTCAAGTCACGTAGGTGAAAAAAAAATAAAACAACTAAATTAAATCACGACGTTTCGGAAGCAACACAAGCATCCGTCATCAGGTGTGACTGCTCCAGCAAAATTACTGTAGCGTATGAAGAGAGCTATTTAGAGACATGTTTATATAGGGTATTAGGGGTGGCGGAGGAGCCAAGGGGTCGGGGGGGCATGCGGCAGGCCGTGTGGCGTCGCGGGCGGTTGGGCAGGGGATGAGCATGAGTTAAGCCAATAGATAACCATCTTTTTTTGTGATGCCAGGGGAGGTGTACGACGGATATGGCGGTGGGGGAAACGGAGGGGAGGGGGATGAGTAGGATGGGGGGGACAATTTCTTGCGCTATTGAAACACTGTTGTACATAAAAAAAATTCTTAGTGAAGGTGGTGTATCAGGCCGGGAGTAAAAGACTGGAAATATGGATATGGCTGTAAAATTATTGTGATGCCAGGGGAGGGGAGGGTGAGTGTGAGTACGGTGCCTTTATGACGAATCTGGTGGGGGGGGGGGACACGTTCATTACTGGCCACTTAATGTTTTGTTACAAAGAAGCGTATTTTGAGAATTGTCTGCACGCTCCTTAAACACAAACAACAGCAGCAACAGCAGCAGCGATTCGTTTGTACCGCCACCGTCTGATGAGAAAACAACTCAACAAAATTAAACGCGTAGAATAGACGGCTATTCGGGCAGTGGCTCTTATTCGTAGCGCATCAAATGAGTGCGTGCTATTGTAGAAACGCTTGATGTCACGACATTCATTGGCTCACAAGGAATGTGCGCGTTCACAATGGTAACCGCCGGGTCACCATAAGCGCTGCTCTCATCGCCGGTTTTGAGCACAGGGAGGGACGGCGCTGCGACTTACCCCATCAGATGCTGCTGCGTGTCGGTGCAATGTTCAGAGGCGCTAAGCCTCCTCGTTCTTCGTTGGGTCAAACGAAATGGAGGTTCAAGCCAAGTTTCAGATGCTGTTTTGCTGGTGTTGATGTTCACCATGGCCAGGAATCAAACACATTTCACCAGCAAAGTGGCACGGTGCACGAACCACTGCAAACAAAAGATAATTTATCCGATATTGCCGAATAGGTTGCAAGGAAAGTACAGTTTGCAAACACCTAATAAACCCGGCAAGAAGCGGTGGCATGTATGTTGAACTTATTTCACGCCGTACTTAGCCAACCGTGCTCATCGGTATGGTCAGCACTCTTCCCAGCCACATTTATAGCTCCAGTTCATGTACTGCACAAGGAGTTATTTAAGGAAAGCCAAAGACAACTTCATATTAGCGTGCACCCTTGGTATGGGAGTCGAACCAGGCCGGCTGGCATCATAGGACCATGCAACAGGAAACACACACACACGTAGTGGATGGATCATGCCAGTGGAAATCATACAGAAGTCACAAAACATAAACACATTTCATTCATTCCAGTGAGAGGAAAAGTTCAAAACCTTTAGCCGAATGCTCATTGTCAGAAGTGATTCTCCTAAACGTATGCCCACTATGTGACATTTGTTGTCTTACTCTTTGGTTCTTTAGGTAAAGTCACGTCGAAAGAAATAAAATTCAGTAATAATAGAATACGACGTTTCGATTGCAACACAAGCAACCATTATCACGTACAAATGCATGAGAAAACAAACATAGTAAACTTGGAAATATAATGCAATACAACACAGAGAGTCGGCCAACATAACAGTCAACACCCCACCTGGTTGATTACGTTCGGAAGTGGTGGTCACTGTGTCGACCGGTGAAGCTGGATCTCAAGAGTTACCCTTAGATCACGATGCGTGTGATCTCTGTGGAAGGGTGTGTCGTTCTTGCTGGGTCACAAGCGAACTCACAGGAACCAATCGTAACAACCGTGCAAGATGCCGAAGGATTACTGACTTCAGATGCAAGAAAGGTCATGGTCATTGGGGACAGACTGCACGATGATGATGATGATGACGACTGCATCCTTGACTCTACTTCCCTTCTGTATTCCGATGGTGCAGTGGCTTTTGGCTTTAGGCAGTGGGGCAAACAATGTGATGAGGAAACAACCCAGCCAAGGTGGCAGCACAGATTTGTCCACAAAAGCTGGGACCTCTTTTGCTCCCGAGTGTTTCCTGCCCATTAATGGGTTCAAACCGACGTATTTCAGCCATCAGAGCCGAGCTCGGATGGATCCCGTGAATACACACACACACGTGTACTTTTACACACGGGCGTGTGTGTGTTTTCGTGAAGTCATTGGTTACTGGAATGATACCTTCAAACACCTGAAAACTTGGTTAAATCGTGGACAGCTCCTCAGGTTCAAACTTAGAGTCTGAGAGGTGGAAGCTCGGTGGGGGGAGGTGGATGGCGGTGAAGAGAGATGGTGCGAGGGGAGCGAGAGAGTCAGGTGAACGTTTCGCCGAGTTATCGACATCTGGATGCTGTGGACCGCGTGGCTGCGTGACATACCCCGATTACTGCCGCATCGGATGATTCGTAATGCCTTCCCCGCGAGGCCGTCGCGCAGAGCCACGCGGCCCGAGGGGTGAGGAGCGCTCTCACATCCCACGAACTCGACTCTCCGCTGCCTTGGGCTGTCGCATAATGTCCGATTTGACGTTGCAGACGTTCAGCTACGTGTCTCGCCATCTAGAACACAAACAGTGGTAACGAGTGGATAGAGCGCCCGTCTATTCCGCGGGTGTGTTTCAGAGCGCTTTACTTGCGATACGCCACCTTCCATCGTACATCTCATCTCAACACGTTTCCAAGGGCATCCACATTTGCTGCTGTCCGTGTGGGCACAAGGCGACTCAGCACGCGGCCTGCAAACGAGCTTTAGTCTGACAATAGCGGGGCCATGCTACCGCTGGTGTGTGTAATCCCAACTGACCAATTTGCGGTGTCAATTTTCAGCATTGGGGTGTTTGGTTAATACCGGTTAGATCGTGTGATATATTTTTTTTAAATAACGCGAGGCCTCATTTCTAGAACTGGCAAAATCTGCCTGTAGAATGCTACGTCATTACAACGCCAGTTAGGTCTGCTGGTGCAATTAATGTTGTAATTGCTGCAGGTGAACGAGTGAATATAAAATTCAGGAGTTCTGGTATTCCATGATGGTTGTGGTAATTTACTCGACAACAATCGCAGTCCACGACACAGCACGGTGGATTCTCGCGTTTCTTGAGCAGTGATGCCGTTGAAAATTCATAACGTACTCATCAGCCATGGCGGCAAACAGGCTAAAAGGGATGGAGCTGAAACACAGCCTTGCTGAACACCACTTTAAATGCTAAACGCATCTGATAAGTCTTCTTGGTTCTTTCGGTAAAGTCACGTAGAAGGGAAATAATAAAATAATACAAATAAAACATAATAAAATACAATTCTCACGACGTTTCGGCCACAACGCAAGCAGCCGTCCTCAGGTGAAGAACAGGCAGCGTATATTTAAGCTTAAATATATGCTGCCAAGCTTGGAGGTGCTCATTCAGACGATGTCTTTCCGACAGACCTGTTCTTCACCTGAGACGACTGCTTGCGTTGTAGCCGAAACGTCGTGAGAATTGTATTTTATTATGTTTTATTTTTATTATTTTATTATTTCCCTTCTACGTGACTTTACCGAAAGAACCAAGAAGATGAATCCCTGCAGTCACGAAAGCTTTAAATCGAAGCATCTGATAAGCTCGAGGGAGTGCGAAGCCTGCCTTGCATACGCACCGTGCGTAGCCAACCTTGCTAATCGGAGGCGAGGTTTAATGTGCCCATCACGTGAAGGAGATTTCCAATCTGAAGCAGCAGAGCAAATTGGTCACTCAACAATCTGTAAAGATGTTGCCGTATCCTCTGCTTGTATGCTTGCATTATTTCTGGCTACTCCATTATCCTCCTACACACAAACTAAGCAATTGGCTACCCATACCTTTACGGGACTGTCTGATTATCCATGGATCCTGGGTGAGCTGCGTGGCTGGCGCTCTGAGCCAGCCCCCTGGCCCTGGCCTGCCGCGTTGCCAGTGGCCGCTGTGGCCACCACAGGGGCGCGAGCCACCCCGCCCCCACAACGTGCCAGGACACGTTGACTCTGCTTGAATCAATTCTAACAACTCGATTCAAAGATAATCGATTTCAAATGACAAAAAGTAACTTACTGGGGGAAGATCAGTTCATTTTGTTGATATGTTTTAGTGTTGGGGAATTCACCAGATCACAGAGTGTCCGCACACTCGGTTATATTCTGGGCTGCTGTATCTCTGGGACCTGGGCAGGTGAACGTGACATGGCAAGTGAGCTATAGATCAGTTACTGAGGTGGTATATTTAAATACACACATTGCGGGGCATAACGGAATTCAATGAAGAGAGACTTTGCCACTAAGAGAGACATTGAACCTGGGGCCTGGAGACCATGAACCTGGGGCCTGGAGACCCTGAACCTGGGTCCTGGAGACCCTGACCCTGGAGCCTGGAGACCCTGAACCTGGGGCCTGGAGACCCTGAACCTGAGGCCTGGAGACCCTGCACCTGGGGCCTGGAGACCCTGAACCTGGAGCCTGGGGACCCTGAACCTGGAGCCTGGAAACCCTAAACCGGGGCCTGGAGACCCTGAACCTGGGCCCTGGAGACCCTGAACCTGGAGCCTGGAGACCCTGCACCTGGAGCCTGGAGACCCTGAACCTGCTGCCATCTCTAACGTGAGTTGCCGCTTCTCAAGATCTAATGTCTGTGTTAGATCTGCGCTGAGTGACTTTTCTACATACAAAATTAATGGAAGATAAGGGGAGGTGTCTCGATTGAGGCAGAGTTTAACCCCTTATAGTCTTGAATTCAAATGGATGCGCTCTATGTGTGTCCAGTGGAAGCTCGTTGTGATTCTGGGTACTTGAGTCCACCATTTTTACACACGTCTCCTTCATTTTCGGTTCAGGTCCCCACCACCTCCACTCCCTGGGTTCCAGTTGCCGAACGAATACATAAGGTCGCACTCATTACACACAAAGTGCTAACCACAAACACCTTGCTGATCTCGTCAATGAGCATAAACCATCACGCGAACTCCGGTCATCATTGCAGCGTCTTTTGGCTAACCATCGAACACACACGGTCACTGCATCGCGCGCTTTCAGATGTGCTTCTGTAGCCGTCTGGAACGCTCTTCCTTCCGATATTAGGAAGCCACTGGAGCTATGCACTTTTAAATAATGTATATTGAAAAGTATTGCTTTAGAACTGATTTTTGTGTTTAGTTTGTTGTCCTTCCCCCGTACCTCTGATTAGCACAGTTGGCTAAGTACGGTGCAAAATAAGTTTAACATACATACCTAAATCCATCTCCTCATATCCATATCTCCACCGGGCACATCACTTCTATTAAGTTGTGGGAGTAGGGGGGTCTAGGGGAAGGGGTTAATAAGCTCCATGGAATATGTACCCCTGAGCTGGTGCTGATGGTCATGCATTGTTGAACTTAATACAATTTGCATTTGAACCTCGGTCCCTTACTACTCGTAGTCACCCACTTGACCCAGTGTGTAGCTCTGTACGTAGTCAGAGTGCTGCTATTGCACCTAATATCTTACACGCTGCTGAATAACCCACGCAGCAGCTGCCATCGTTTTAAGGTTTAACCTGTGGTGGTAGTAGTTGGATCTTGGCCAAAACGGCCCCTGAAGACGTGACCACATCTGGATGCTGCTGGAGGAGCGTAGCGTCTTGACGAGTTCCCCAGACCCCTGCGTGGGAAACACATGAAAGGGCACTGCCCGCTCGTGCTGATGACCCGGGGGAGGGGGGGGGGCGGAGTGTCGGGTGGCCGTGGTGGCTGTGGGGTTTGAGCACGTGGGTTAACGTGGTCGTGGTCGCGGAGGGAGTGCCGACCTCTTGACCCGTCCTGCCATCCGAGCCACAGCTGTCGCTGTCATTGAGCACCGCCTGGACTCCACGCACGCCTCCCCCATCTGGGACCGCGAAGCTCCTAACGCGAGGCTCCTACTACCAGGCTCCTATCGCGAGCTTCGCCGGAAAGGCCACGCTGTGCGCCAGCCTTGACAATGTGCTTATGCAACGTACGCTGCAGTCCATTAAAACCGTTACAACGCTGGGAATGTGGATGTTTCACGACTGGCTTAGTACCGATAATGGATATCAGTGCTGGCTCATTTGCTCATTGATTGGGAAGGCTGTGAGCGTCCGGTCGAGCGTGAGTGCACCACGGGTTCCACTCAGGAATCGTGAGGTCTCATACCAGCCTCATCACCGCCACCATCATCAGCGACATCATCGGCACCATCATCACCGCCATCATCATCATCACCATAAACAATTACCATCAACATCACCATTATCAACGCGATCATCAGCGCCATGACCATTTCTTCATGGTCAGTATAATGAGTGTTGTGTAGTTGTCCTGTGGGAGACTGCTCCAACATGACCTGCATACAGAAGCCTTCTACAAACTCCACACAATAGTGACCTTGAGCCTTGTTACTCCTGCAGGTGATATGCTGGTAACTATCAGGAGCCACTCCATGAATGGGGCTCCGCGGTGGCGAGATGTTAATTACTTCCTGTTATGTATGATGAACTTCCTTTGCAACGTACGTCGCCAACCATGCTAATCGGAGGTGCGTGGGAAGGTATAAAGGGTCGTGGGTTCGATCCCGACCCTGACGACGCCTGTTTGTTTGGAGTTTGCATGTTCTCCCCGTGGCCGTGTGGAATTTGTTTTCGGGTCCTCTGTTTTTAAATACTTTATATTAAGTTCGCTTGCTTGCTTACGACCGTGCAAATCTTTCGGTCGTTTTTTAACCCACTTCCCGTGATCCAATCGAGCTGACATTTTCCACACAGACTCGTTGTGCGTGACAATTAATGTTCGTGAAAATTTTTTTCCAAAATTTTACACTTTTTAGGACAAAAATATTATATTTAATTACCAATTGCTTAATGGTGTAATGCAATCATCTGACCCATAGGTGGCAGCCATCTCAAGCCAGAGGACGAGAGGACTCTAGCGGCCCGTTTCATGATGACGCAAATGTTGACTAACCACATGGCATGAAATCCCTGCCCCCACGTTGTACAGTGGAGACTATTTATAGAGCAGTTAAATTGAAGCCGCCAGGTTCTTGAAAGTGGTAAAACGGGTCAACGCTAGTGCCCTCGGGAATATACGGGGCATGTCAAGAGGTGATCTTTCATTTTTAAATCCTTTATATTAACTTCACTTGCTTGCTTACTTGTTTACTCAAGAAAAACTTAAATGAATAATAAAATGAAACCGATGCCACGCATATAAAGGATTTATAGTGAAAAACTTTGTTTTTACGGGTTAATTTTTTTTCTCCTCTACATTTAGAAGCACGCGTTTGGAGTGTTCGGCTGCTATACATTTCCACATAATAAGCCACTTCGTTGAGTTTTA
The DNA here is from genome assembly GCF_965212315.1 of Lampetra planeri. Lineage (NCBI taxonomy): Eukaryota > Metazoa > Chordata > Hyperoartia > Petromyzontiformes > Petromyzontidae > Lampetra > Lampetra planeri. Next base: position 2,130,150 of record NC_136122.1, on the reverse strand, counting down.
TTTTTGTGCCAGATCGCTTCTTAAAAAAGAGCTATATAGCTCAGTGGGCCTCACCTGGTAAAATTAAAAAGTATGTCATAGAATGCACGCAGTGCACGCACGGCAGCGTGTGGCAAGAGCGTCTCCTGCTGTAGGCGCAGTGCCTGCGGGCAGCCACTTTGCTGGTCGGTCACAAACTAATACACTCAACTAAAAACATGTTTCTATTTGACCAGGTAAGGCCCACTGAGATATATAGTAACTGTCTTTCAGAAGAGACCTGGCCACAAATAATACCTCAAGGAAGTGGCTTTTTATTTGTAAATGTTGAGCAGCCAAATACTATAAACGCGTGTTTCTAAATGTGGAGGGAAATATCGTAGGGCGATATCCACGCGAGCACGGGGAGAACGTGCAAACTCCAAATAGACAGCAGGCGTCGTCAGGGTCGGGATTGAACCCACAAACCTCCTGCATACGAGGAGAGGTGGTTAACATCTCCCAGCCACCGTGGCGTCCAGATAGTCGTGGACGCCACGCAAGTGAGATGCACACCCACGGGGAAATACGGCGGTGCCTGAAGATGAAAGCACAGCATATTGGATTAAGTAATAAATACGGCTGCGGAGTGTTTGTGTGTGGTTTTTCTTTGAGGCCTTATTTCTCCTCCCACTTGAATACTAATTTCGAAAAGAAATCGGACAAACACCGTCCTCAAAACGTGCCCACGTGAATAATTATTCCCACAATGCAATGTGTCAGCAACATTTATTAAATGTAAATGTTCATGTAAATGCGTTTATTTAGTCATAATCTGTGATTATTTAAGGATCTGTATGTTACTCAATCACTAATATTTGTGTGACTTCATACGTCTAATAAAAAATTGGTCATTCGAAAACATGTTTTTAAATATCATTATCACGAGGTCCCGTGGTGGGTAGATTGTAGTTTCTCTTATTGTCAACTCCAAAACATGAAGAAGAACTGAAGAGTATGAAGAAGGGTCATTACCCAAAAACATCGCCTATTTTTCTTTTCCCTTTTAAGCCTATGGCATTATTAACGAATGTGCTGTTGTTGTTGTATGTGCTTCTGCACTACTCCCAACGCACCCAAATAATTAAAACAAATGTTGTCTTTATTCTGGGTGATAATTTCCTCGGAAAAACATTTAAGGCGGAGTAGAAGTGCGGTCACGGGCTAAGAAGTGACGAGGCCAAGTCTCAGTGGCAGCCGTGCGGTTACGGGCCCCTCTCGGCGGCGCCTGATCAACTCCCGCGCTGAAACGTAGCCATGGACACCAAAACAACCGCCTCGTCATCCTCCGAGTGGCTGCTCGACCTTTGCCTGCCGCCTGCAAACAAAACACTCCCTCCTCCTGAGACTCTCGGCAGGGGAGGGAGGGAGGGGCACCGAGGGCCACATCCCTGCACCTGATGCAGGGCGGCGAACGGCGCCGTCCCTGCAGCCCCACTCGACACAACCACACACACTGCAGCACACAAAGACAAAGATCCCCGTATAGCCTTAATAGACTGTTGGGGCAAGTGCTGTTAGCGAGTAGGACCTATGAAGGCCGGCACGGCACATGAGGGGGTGGGTGGCCAGCAGAACGCCCCGAGTGTCTTTGTCTTCCCAGTGGCGACGTTTACACAGCACACCAGGTACTCATTTGAGGCTGAGTCGACCTAGGGGAGGCCCAGAACCGGTGCAGATAATCGTCACTGGTGTTACCCGTGAGCGGGAATCGAACTCGGGTGGCCGGGTTCGTAGCGCAGTGCACTCCACTACCGCTCACGCAGCTGCACACACTGCAGCCCCCACACACAACACCCGGTGTTAAACAGCCACAACAGCAGCAACCGCCTGTAGGGGAAAGGCTGACGCAGCAAGGGCTGTTTGCGAGCACCTGGTTTGGATGTGTGGCGCAGGGGGGCGAGGGGGTGCTTATGCAGCAAGCACCGCGCCTCGCCTTGATTACTCAGTGCTGAATTAGCCCACACCAACAGCGAGTTCTACTCATCGCAAGCTGAGTGGACATACATAAGGTCCCGGCTGTGTTAAGATATCACACGGCCAGGGATCAGACCTGGGTCATTGTGAACTTAAGCCCGTGTACAAACATCGACCGAACGGTTCCAATCACGGGCGGCATGGGGGGTTGCTGCTTTGTTGACGCCGCTGCCACGGGGACACGCGCGGGTTGAGGAGGGCTCGTTGTGTTTGACGATGTCACGATCCCTTTGCCTACCAAGCAGCTGAGCAGCTCCTGTTAGCAGAGCGCCAGGCTCGCAATCGGAACGTTGTAAGTTCGAATTCCAGCAAATCATTCCTACGAGAGCCCTCACAGTATGACTCCTGTGTGGGGAAGCAACAGTTGTTGCCACGTGGAATAAAATTGGTCCTTGTCATATGAATGTGGAAATGCTGCCCCTGGTTCGTGGCGAATCGTTAATTTGCTCGGTGTCTCCTCGGGCTGAGTGCGGTCTCCTGGAACGTATGTATGTTGAACTTCTTTCGCACCATACGTAGCAGCCAACATTGCTGATCGTAGGAGGTGCGGGGGAGGACAACGTGCTGGGTGATGGTCCGTGGGGATCGCCACAGGAGGAGGCGGTGTGGAGTGTCACCTCGTTCTGGTATTTGCAGCTACAACTCACAATTCCACTCAGTCCATTGGCAAACTCTTACAATCATTGACCTCAGACTTGAGTGGTGGGGCCTGCGTCTGTTGTTCTCAGCTTCCCCGCCCCGAGTCTTACAAACGGGAGGGGGTGGGACCGACAGCTCCCCCTGCCCCCCGTGATGGGCACAGTGAGCGATCAGGACACCACCGCTCAGTCAGCCGCACGTGAACCCAGACGCCTACGCCAGGGCACAGCTCACCCGTACACACACACGAGGCACGCACTGAGACCGCCCTTTGAACGCTGAGGTACACACACCCGCGCACCTCACAAATATACTCTCACTCTTTGCTGCACACCAGTGATCACAGACCCTGAGCGCTGCACACCCCAAACCCGTTAGGCTACATGCATAATTATCATCACGCGCACTCACGCGCAGGTAGAGCACCACGCGTACTGCCTGTTCCCACACAACACGCTCTATTCTCAGCCAAGGACTCTTGTGCACGCGATGTTAGTAAGCACCTATTAACGTCAGTGCGGCTTCCGTCTCAAGTCCACTGCTAATGTTGATACATGTGTAATGACAGGGTGACACCTGCTGGCCTGGGGAGGGATTCACGGGTATGGCCACAGAGGTAACAACCAATCAGGGAAGAAGGTGTATCTGGGGCAAAGGTAATAGGTGGGGCTAGCCGAGATACTCCAGGAACCTGCTCGAAGGTTCCATGAGAGGGCGTGGTCGGAGGCGGGGCCTAGCCACACCTGGGGGATATAACACGCGCACACACCACAGCTAACGCTAGCGCGGCGGCGTGAACACGTGTGCACCTGCAGGTGATTATATCCTAACACACGCACACCCCCACAGTTAACGCCAAAGCAGCTGCGCGAACGCGCGCGCTCCTGCTGGCGATTATATTCTAATACACGCCCGAACTACAGCTGACGCTAAAGTGGCTGCGCGAACATGCGCGCACCTGCAGGCGATTATCTCAACGAGGGCTCGTGCTGCGGCTCTGCCGTCACTCTCGCTGCGCAGCCGCTCCACACATAAATCACTCACACCACACCGAGGCTCTGTGCTCACGTTTATTCACTGCACAAACCCTGCACTGCCCTGAGAAAATCTTCTGCCAGCAGAGCCTAGCCTACTGCTACCCAAATCCCCAAACACTCACACGCCCTATCACGTACCTCGCAGCAATTCTCACGGCGTCGCATGGACGCTGTGAGAGTCAGAGAGAGGATGACGAAAAAACCTTGCCTATCATTACTTCTTTGGTTCTTTCGGTAATATCACGTAGGTAGAAAAATAAAGCAAAATGAAAACAATATATCACAACGTTTCGATCGCAACACAAGTGGTCGTCCTCAGGCAGAGAAAATTATCCAGCAGTGAAACTGCTAAACCAGCGAGAGAGCTGTTGCAATAAAGTTATATATGTGGCGATGGGCAAGCAAGCTGGGTGTGGGCTGGAAAGGAATTCCATCCACGGACGCAAGCACGTCAGTTGTGTTAATGTGGGAGACTAGGGAGAGAGAGATTAGGGAAAGAGATTAGCATGAATGAGCTTCCGTTGCCACATTAGAGTATCATCCCCGCATATGTGCACAACAGCAGCGTTAATGAGAGATTTGCACAATGAGAGTGCAATCCAAAGGACATGTGAGCATAAGAGTGCAATCCAAAGGGCATGTGAGCATGATAGTGTAATCCATAGGGCATGTGTATATTATTTTCATTTAGTTTTATTTCTCTACCTACGTGACTTTACCGATAGAACCAAAGAGTATGGATTCCTGCAGTCACGAAAGCTTCAAATCAAGATATCGCTGCCTCGTAGCAGCACTCTCTGGCATCCCACGGATGCTGCGAGCGGCTCGAGGAGGCAGGATGGCCGGGGGGAGGTCTTGGCGACCAAGCTATTGAAGATGAGATCTCTTGAACCGTTTTTCACTCCCCTTTTTATCCCCTTGATTTTTGAATTCCAGAGCTACGTAATTCGGCACAGCCAATCGTTATTTTCAACCGTTTATCTGCCCTTACATGGAGTATTACGTTACGGACTCAGCCTGTTCAATCTGGAAGTGCGTCCGGCTGGCGAATACACACCTGGCTAGTTTGTACTTGGTCGGTGGCGCTGGGATCCCCTGACCTCATCGTTTGCTCTGCTGGCTTAATATTTCACCGCAGCCCCCTTCTACGATGTCGTGCGTGACTCATCGCGGTTGGCTCGGTGAACCTTTGTGCGCCCATACAATTTAAGTCAATTTAGGGGCCCGCAATGTGATGTCCTGGGAGGGTCGGCCAATCTCCTGGCACCGGGAAACCACAGAACTTCTCACCTTGGGGCCCTTCAGATGAAAACCCGTTGTTCCAGTCGATCCCCCACCGGGACACTACGTGTGCATGTGCTCAGGGTGGGGGGCAGGGGGAAGTCACGGCGCTTGCGGAGTTGCTCCTTGGCCGTGGCACCACACAAATACTCATTATAGGCTGGCTGAGCTAATCTAGGGAAGGCCTATCCCGGAATCAGTGGACAGTAGCATAATCCATCTTCAGTGGCGCGTTGCCTTAGTAATTTTCCAGGAGGGCAAGCCATCTTCTTGGTTCTTTCGGTAAAGTCACGTAGAAGGGAAGTAATAAAATAATAAAAATAAAATATAATAAAATAATTCTCACGACGTTTCGGCCACAACACAAGCAGCCGTCCTCAGGTGAAGAATGAAACACCACCAAGCTTGGAGCGTATATTTAAGCTGGGTTGGAGGGGGAGAGGTGGGAAGAAGAGCTCCTTGACAAAATAATTTGCATATCAAGAAGAATTTAGCATATGGAAAATGCGTAGGAGGTGGGCGGGGGGGTTTCAAATTAATATTATGCCCGTGCATTATGCAGGATTAGCAGCATCAAAGGGAGGGGGAAGGGGGGTTAGTCTTCCAACTACTTCGACACCACGAGAACTGATTTTGACGCACCCCAAAATATTTTTTTGACCGGAGTTGCGAATTGGGGGAAAATAAATAATGATATATAACATTAGTCATTATTGCAAAAAATGTGCTTTTTTATACCGTGCACCACCGGTGTACTACCAACACGTTCAAATGTCATCACTCTGGCGACGTGCTAAAACCTCCTCCCAGTCACAAAACTCAAATGCCAACAATGCAATCGGCTCTTGTCAAACCAACCTTCCGGTTGGTCCATTGCTGGGCTTCATGCGGCTCAACGTGGTAGGATTATTGAGCGCCAAATACGACGATCTCACAAAAAAGTTGAGGGTGGAAAATATTGCAGGGAACTCACTTGATGCCTATTCAGGTTATCACATGTTAATTAAGTGTGACTAATCCAACCGACAATATGTATTGCATATTCTCAGATTGACATTATCAATTGGAAATGATATGACCACAATAATCCCCCTATGGTCTTCGCACCTGATAGGCTCACAATGATGACATAACCTTTACTCCCCTATTTAAGACCGAAACAAGAAGACTTCTTCAAAATTCTGGCAAATCGCCTGATGATGCCGGTTGTAATCACCAGTGCAACGTCACAGTACTCAAATTGCAAATGTCTCCAACACACCGGTGTGCTGAGGTAGTAACTAATTGGCAAGTTTTGTTTACGTAACAAACCTTACTAATTGGCTGTCGGGTGGTGGCGTGATTAACGACACATTTATATTTTCGCGATCTCACCCATGAAACCTTTATTATGAATAATATTTGTCGCGAAAGCCTACTACGTGTTAAACTCACTTGATGAGTGAAGGCCCCCGCTCAAAGATTGATGGATATTGCCTCGTGATAGCAGCCATCATCCGAAGCATGACGGGCCACCTTCGTCAAACATGACCCAAGGGATACCATCCACGTGCTGCCCATCGCCGATCTGTTTATCATCGCCATCAAGATTGGCGAACTTACCGCAGTGAATGCATATGTAATATTGTAAATTACGGCGGGAGACCACTTGACGGGTAGCACACTTTATTAATACTTTCCGTAGCCACAATAACACGTGTGGTCAACTACAGCTCACGCTACACGTTCCACCTGGCTACACACACACGGGCTCTCCAGCCCCGTAGCTTCCAGGGGAACTCACAGACCCACCCCAGCCGGGGTATGGATCACGACCACTGGGTCCCGCAGCCCGGCCCTCCCAAGGACGTCCGGCCGCGGGTCCCAAGGTCCCACCTCTGAGCCACACAGGGTCCCGGCCCTTACAAGAACAGCGGGGCTAGGGGTCTCAGGGCCCTATCTCTTCCTCCTCCGTCTTCCGTCTTCACTGGTTACCAACTCCCCGAGCGCCCGCGCGCATCGCCTTTTATAGTCCTCCGCTCCCGAGGGGGCGGAGCCTATGCGGACCGCGATGTGAGCACCCACTCTAGTTGACCAATCACCACGCGCTGCCACACGATCCCTTTTGCCAGTGCGTGTCACCACCACATAACCAATCACCCCGCGCTGCCACACGATCCCTCACTGTCAGCGCGCGTCACCAATACACAGCCAATCACCACGCGCTGCCACACGATCCCTACTGCCAGTGCGTATCACCACTACATCACCCCCTCCCACATAGCTCGCAGCCGGCCTGGCTGCCAAAAAAAAACCCCACTCCCCAAGTGTGCCCCGTAACATAGCCATAACGCAATACAACAACACAACAACACAACACCGAACGTTAACCAGTAACAACAACGAACTATGTACAAACCGACGAGTAACACAATAAAAGTTATTTTGAAAAGACCGACGAGTCCAGTGTCTCCTCGACTCCCGATCCCCCTCCCGCTCGCCCCTTGAACGGAACGATAGAGTGGTTGAACGGACGGGGAAAGCCGTGACGAGACGATCCGGCCGACTCGTCGCGCACCTCCACCTCATTTATTGTGTCAGGAAAAGTTGCGGGATCTAGCGCGAGTCCGCCTGGCCGGTCCGTCGTACGGGACGGGACGCTGTCGACCGTCCGGTGGCTCCGGCAGCCCCGGAAGGCACGGAGCGGGCCTGGAAGAACCGCCCGTGTCGCGGGGATCCGGTCGCCGGTGGTCGGCAGCCATCAGTTCCGAGACACCTGGGAGCGGATCAGGCGAAAACATGTGAGGATCAGGCGGAGACATTTCCCTCCCTGGGTCGTCGGTCACATCACATGCTCGGTCCTCACGACATAAAGGAAGGCCATATGGTGGCGAGAACAGTTTCAGCCGGGAGGGGTGAACGTACCAACGGCGCTTTCCCCATTTTATCTGAACACACTGGGGTCGTGCAACCCGCACGACCTCCACGGGTCCCCGCCATGGCCTCAATAATTTAGGTGACGTAGCCAATGGTGCATGAGGGCAGTGCAGCCAGGCCCTATCGCCCGGTTTCCAATCGTGCACGGACATCTTCCATGCACGCAAGCGCTCGTTGGCGATTTGGCCAGACCTTGAATTTAGCCATGCGGCCTCCCGTGCCTCGGCCAGTTTTGCAATGTTAAATTTAATATTATCGGCCAACTTGGAATTAGGCCGTGGCACGGAAAGTCCCAGCTGAGTCTCCATGGGCGGATCGGCCTCCCGACCGTACATCAGATAAAATGGGGAAAATCTCGTAGCTGCATGGGGGGCCATCCTGTACGCGGCGAGGACCCCCGGGACCTGCAAGTCCCAGTCAACCTGTGCCTCGCACACCTGCTGGCACAACATGGAAGTTAAAGTTCTGTGGAGTCGCTCCACCATCCCGTCAGTCTGTGGGTGGTACGGGGAGGTACGCACCTTTTTTTTACCCAAAAGGTCGCACACCTCATGCAGCAATTTGCTCGAAAAATTCTTTCCCTGGTCGGTCAGCAAGCGTTCGGGAGCCCCCTTGTCCAAGACGTAGCCCTGGACAAAGACATCCGCCACGGCCGCCGCCGACTGGTTGGCGAGTGGCCACGCCATAGGCCATCGAGTAAAGTATTCCACACCAACCAGCAGGTACTTGTTACCCCTAGGCGTGACAGGAAAAGGCCCCAAGATATCCAGCGCAACGAGCTCGTTAGTGCGCGAGACCTGAATGGACTGCAGCGGTGGATTTGGCGCAACGGGCGGTGGTTTTCGTTTCGCGCAATGCACACACCCCTTCAGTATATTGACCACATCGCTCCCCATCCCCGGTCAATAATAGTCACGCTGGAGCAGAGCGAGCGTTTTGTTTACTCCCAGATGCAAGAGGCGTTCGTGTGCGGCCAGAACAACTTTGCCCCGCATAGCGGAAGGCACGACGAGTGCGTGCCGCCGGGACATATTGTCCCATCTCATTAGCAGGCCCTGCTTAAGCAACCAGGAGCCAGCTCGCTTCTGACCTCCCTCGGGACCCCCCGCCCTGCGACGCAACGCGAGCAGCGAGCTGTCAGCCATCTGGAGTTGGCCCCACTCAACGAGAGACAGTGAGAGTAGCGAGTCCCCGCCCGCAGGAGTAGCGGGAACGTCAACCAACGGTGCATTCACGGCCGTGACCAACTCACCCTCGGGTACAGCAAGATGCGGTTTACAGCGCGCCGACCCCATCAAGCACGCACATTCGGGACGAGGCGGCAACCGCGACAGGGCATCCGCGTTGGTGTGGCGCAACCCCTTACGGTAAGTGGTCGTAAATTGATAGTCCTGGAGGACCTCCAACCACCGTGATAATTGGCCCGAAGGTTGGGCGACCCTCAATACGTACTGAAGCGCCACGTGGTCCGTACGGACCGTAAAATGACGGCCATAGAGATAAGGTCTAAATTGCTGTACAAAAAAAACAATAGCCAGCAACTCGCGACAGGTCACGCAGTAGCGCTGCTCCGCTGGCGATAAAACCCTGCTACCATAGGCGACCACCCGTTCGACTCCCCCAATGACCTGTGAGAGCACCCCCCCAATGCCCGTGTTACTAGCATCAGTACCCAACAAGAAGGGTCTCGTAAAATCAGGGTAACATAAGGGCGGGGCACCCACCAAGGCGTCCCGAAGGGAGCAGAACGCGGCCTCCTCCTCTGGCCCCCATCGAAACCTGACCCCTTTGGCTGTCAGAGCATGCAAGGGTTTGGCAATGGTGGCGAAATGCTCAACGAATCGGCGGTAGTAGGAAGCAAATCCAATGAAACTGCGGACCTCAGAAACCGACGTGGGCGTCGGCCATGAACTGACACAGTTCGTCTTCGCAGGATCGGTGGAGATCCCCGAAGAGTCGACAATGTGGCCCAAGTACCTTACGGATTTCCGAAGCAGGTGGCATTTAGCCGGTTTAAACTTCAACTTAGCCGATCGCATCCGCAAGAACACCCCCCTTAATCGTTGGAGGTGTTCCTCGAAAGTTCTACTGAAAACAAAGACATCGTCAAGGTAAATCAAGCAAGTATCCCATTGCAGACCCGACAAAACCAATTCCATGAGGCGCTGAAACGTCGCGGGAGCGGAATGGAGTCCCATGGGCAAGCGATTAAACTGGAACAGGCCCCCTGGGGTTCGGAATGCGGTCTTAGGTTTTGACTCATAGTCGAGTGGTAATTGCCAGAATCCCGACAGTAAGTCAAGTGTAGAAAAATAGCGCGCCCCGGATAATGCGTCCAGAGACTCATCCATTCTGGGGAGCGGATACGCGTCAGCCACGGAGATCTTATTAAGGCGACGGAAATCTACACAAAAACGCAAGGACCCGTCTTGTTTCTTAACCAGAACGATAGGTGCTCCCCATGGACTGGATGAGGGCGAAATGATGTCGGCAGTCAGCATGTCATTGACGGCCGATTAAACGTGTTCCTTCTCGGCAGGACTCAGCCGGAAGGGATTCTGCCGGACTGGTGCCGCATCACCTGTTTCAATGTGGTTGCGCAACAGGTCCGTGCACCCAATATCATATTTGTGCTTGCTGAACACATCGGAGAATTCGATCAGCAGAGCGCGCAGCGCACCCAATTGCACCCTCGACAAATCACTGATGTCTGTCTGCTTGTATGTCTGTCTATAGTTTTCTAGTTAGATTTTTTGTTGCTATTTCTTTTATACCTGATGATGATTGCTTGTGTTGCAATCGAAACGTCGTAATATGTTATTTTAATTTATTATTTTATTTTTAGACGTGACTTAACCGAAAAGAACCAAAGAATAATTCCTGCAGTCACGAAAGCTCCTAAATTAAGATTGAACCACTTCTACGGGGAAGTTTTAAGCTCATCCTTTTTCTTTCTGGCTATTTGTTCTCTCTGCCTGTGTCCTCTCTTTGGAATTTTCACACTTAAAATTCTAACTTAGCAAATTTTGAAACACGTAATCAACCAGACTATGCGTTAATTGTGTGTTAACCGACTCTCTGTGTTGTATTACATCACATTTCGATATTTTGCTGGGTTATTTAATTTTCGTGTGCCTGTCTCCTAGTTTTCAATTTTGCGTGCGCGTTCCACATTGTCATCTTACTTGCAGCAGCAGCAGTACGTTGGCGTACACTCATTGATATGCTAATTCTCTCTGCCCCCTCCCTCTCTCCGTTCTCGCCCCCCCTCTCTATATTTAAGGGACCGTCATAGAGACAACCCCTCTCTTTGTGCCGATGTGTGTCCTCTCTCTGTGTGCAGTTGTGATGTCTGTCTGCTTGTATGTCTGTCTATAGTTTTCTAGTTAGATTTTTTGTTGCTATTTCTTTTATACCTGATGATGATTGCTTGTGTTGCAATCGAAACGTCGTAATATGTTATTTTAATTTATTATTTTATTTTTAGACGTGACTTAACCGAAAAGAACCAAAGAATAATTCCTGCAGTCACGAAAGCTCCTAAATTAAGATTGAACCACTTCTACGGGGAAGTTTTAAGCTTATCCTTTTTCTTTCTGGCTATTTGTTCTCTCTGCCTGTGTCCTCTCTTTGGAATTTTCACACTTAAAATTCTAACTTAGCAAATTTTGAAACACGTAATCAACCAGACTATGCGTTAATTGTGTGTTAACCGACTCTCTGTGTTGTATTACATCACATTTCGATATTTTGCTGGGTTATTTAATTTTCGTGTGCCTGTCTCCTAGTTTTCAATTTTGCGTGCGCGTTCCACATTGTCATCTTACTTGCAGCAGCAGCAGTACGTTGGCGTACACTCATTGATATGCTAATTCTCTCTGCCCCCTCCCTCTCTCCGTTCTCGCCCCCCCTCTCTATATTTAAGGGACCGTCATAGAGACAACCCCTCTCTTTGTGCCGATGTGTGTCCTCTCTCTGTGTGCCGTTGTGATGTCTGTCTGCTTGTATGTCTGTCTATAGTTTTCTAGTTAGATTTTTTGTTGCTATTTCTTTTATACCTGATGATGATTGCTTGTGTTGCAATCGAAACGTCGTAATATGTTATTTTAATTTATTATTTTATTTTTAGACGTGACTTAACCGAAAAGAACCAAAGAATAAATCACTGGAGCCCGCACACTGCGAGTCCAACCATTCCAGGTCCTCTCCTGATTGAATTTTCTGCGCCGGGACGGGATCAACATGCGCAATAAAATGCTCTTCCGCAGGGACCCGTGCCGCGTGAGCAAGCACGGTGCCCTGCGGAATAACGGCCGGCCGTGAACCCGCGTTCAAAACCATAATGAACGGGTCCCCGTCAGCCTGAACCAACGTTTGAGGCACCGCCAAATCCAGACCCCCGACAGCTCTATTCGATGGACCCAAAAGCACGCCTTGTTCCGTAGTCTCCCCACCCAATGGCTTCCGCAACCGGAGGGGTACCAACATCTACGAACCCGGGGGCACGTGCACCGTATGGGTCGCTAGCGCTTGGATCGTCGCACAAGCCGTCCGCATTTCAGTAGGGTTAGACAAAAAGGAAATACGGCGACCCGATGGCAGCTCAATACAACCTTGATCAACCAGAATTTTAATGGGCATCTTAGCCAAAAAGTCTGTACCCAACAGACAAGGAACCGCTAGGGAAGAGGAGACCAAAACAGGTCCCGCCAATTTAATATCTCCTATGCAAATGCTCGCCCGAATCTGACCGACAATGCCCAACGAGCCCCCATTTGCCGCGGAACATGGCACGTCCACCGGGAGCAGAGGTCGACATTGGACGGGGAGAATGTTATAAATGAGATCGGAAATGATAGTCGCCGACGCTCCCGTGTCCACCAACACCCTGACCTCGATACCGTCTATGAATCCCGTAACGACAGACGAGCCGGCCGACGCAGCAACTATTCTGTGGCCCAACTCGGACCATTTAATTTCCCCCGGGCCCCGTACGAACCCCCCTTTCCGAACCGAATCCCCGGCCCCCAATCGCACATCCTCCGCCGCAAAGCGGCGGCCCATGTGTGTCGTGTATGTAGGCCGAGCATGTGAAGTGCCGCGACTTGCCGGGGGTAGTTGGGACGACTTGGGGCCTTGGTCGTCGTCCAGCCGAGGTCCCGTGGCGCGCTGACGTGGAGCGCGGCACCCGAACGCCACGTGGCCCCGAAGGCCGCAGTTGTAGCACGTGACGAGGGACGTCGGAGGTCTCGGTTGCTCCAGCTTGCGGGTCGATCGCAGAGGCGAACGACCCCCCGACCTCCAATCCCCTGGTCGTGCTGCAGCGAACGCCTCCTCCCGTGGGCGAATGACTTGGGGCTCGGTGTCCACCGGGGCCGGAGCTGAGACCGCGGCAGAAGCGCAGACGACCACCTGTTTCCGCTTCAGGACCTCGTGCGCCTGGATGCTCGTCGCAACACGCAACGAACATATGTCCACCTCGTCGGCTGTGTTGATGGGGACCCCCAGGTCCTGAGCCAACTTCAGCAGTTGTTCCAAAACCATAGCGTCCTGCCCCTCCTCGTCCATACGAGGGAACGCGGCGTCCGCGAGAGCCAACAACGCCGTGCGGTAGGCGAGCGCGGTCTCCGTGTCCGCCTTCCGTCGCTCGTAAAATTGGTGGCGGCAGGCCGAAGGTGGTCCGTACACCTTGGCCATGAGGCCCAGCGCGGCCTTGAGCGTGGAGCGGGCCAATCTCGGGGCGGACCTGAAGGCCACGAGCGCGTTGTCGTCCAGCATCGCAGGCAGTGCCCGCAGCGCCGTAGCGTTGGACCAGGTCGACATCTCTTGATGGGCGAGAAATCTTCGCTGGAATGCGCCCCAGTCACCCCCTTCCGCCTTGAAAGCCGTCAACGCGGGAAAACGCTGCTGGAAAATAATGTCGTCCTCCGCCTCGTGATTTTCCCGTGCCGCACCATCGATAGGAGAAATGGCGGCCCCTATGATGGGTGGCTGATGGCGGCCCATAGCGCACGCTGATGACGTGAGCGGCAGAGATTGGAGGACCCCCGCCACGTGTTGCTCGCGATTCCCGCCAATAGACGGCCGCTCGGTAGAAATGGCGGGATTTTCAAAGTCATTCGTGTGAAGCACATTTTGGCGGGAATCTGCAATGCGACCCCTTTCGATGTCCGTCGACGTTCTCCCTCCTCCAGACGTGGTGATCTCCGCTAGGATGGACGCCGCGGCGAGTAGCAGCTCTATCAGGCGGGAGTGCGCGTCGCGGAGTCTGACATCGGACCCCAGCTGCTCGTTGGGCGCCCATGAGGGGTCCTGTGGCGCCGGCATCTCCTCCTCTTCTCCCCCCGATGCCTGCTGGCCCGAGTCGTCGTGGTTTTCCTCCCGGTCACGCTCGTGAGTCCGATGAGTCTTCCTGGTATCCATGGCTGGAAGACTGTTTCACTTCTGACGCCAGTTGTAATATTGTAAATTACGGCGGGAGACCACTTGACGGGTAGCACACTTTATTAACACTTTCCGTAGCCACAATAACACGTGTGGTCAACTACAGCTCACGCTACACGTTCCACCTGGCTACACACACACGGGCTCTCCAGCCCCGTAGCTTCCAGGGGAACTCGCAGACCCACCCCAGCCGGGGTATGGATCACGACCGCTGGGTCCCGCAGCCCGCCCTCCCAAGGAAGTCCGGCCGCAAGTCCCAAGGTCCCGCCTCTGAGCCACACAGGGTCCCGGCCCTTACAAGAACAGCGGGGCTAGGGGTCTCAGGGCCCTATCTCTTCCTCCTCCGTCTTCCGTCTTCACTGGTTACCAACTCCCCGAACGCCCGCCCGCATCGCCTTTTATAGTCCTCCGCTCCCGAGGGGGCGGAGCCTATGTGGACCGCGATGTGATCACCCACTCTAGTTGACCAATCGCCACGCGCTGCCACACGATCCCTTTTGCCAGCGCGTGTCACCACCACATAACCAATCACCCCGCGCTGCCACACGATCCCTCACTGTCAGCGCGCGTCACCAATACACAGCCAATCACCACGCGCTGCCACACGATCCCTACTGCCACCGCGTATCACCACTACACATATAAGCCATCGACCGCAGAATGACCATAAGCAGCAACTACTGCCAACAAGCCATTCTACGATCCAAATAGGCGATTTCAATAGCCACCACACCTTGTGGGGCTAGGGAAATAATGCAGCAGGAGAGCAGCTGACACCATGGGCATCGTCCGGAAAACGACATCTGTGGTACGACGCCAAAGAACCTGGCACGTTGAGGTCAGCCCAATGGAGAAAGTTCTACACCCGGGACACGGATGGTCTCCCATTGCCATCTTTCATGTCAGTCCAGCATCATCCTATTGTGGTCCACATTGACCCACTGATTATTCAATCAGTAGCAAAATCCTGCTGGAATTTCCGGCCTGCTGCTTTATCAGATTATTCAGCGACAGTCAAAAAACCATCAACCGAATCCCACCAAGATCAGCCAATTTAGGACAGCTTGTAAGCCTTGTCCATAAGATCGCAATGGATAGCATCGCACGAGGCATCCGAAGAGCATTCACCCCCGGGACCCTGCCTGATCTTCAGACAGTGAAGCGCACTTCCGGTGTCACAAAGGCAGAACCAGTGCCAAACAATTTTCCAGGCTCTCTGGTCCGATTTGGGAATGTTTAGCTAACTCAGTCAATGTGTGTTTTATACATGTGGGCAGTCCGGGCAAATGCCCACTGGGCCGGTCCATTCCGAGGGTCGGTGGGCCAGCCTGTGTGGGGAAATTACAAATGTGATCAGAGTAAAAAAAACATTCCATAAAATATTCTATTAAAAAAAAAATGTTCAACTATTTTATTACCTCTATTGTGTACATTTCATTGCTTATTTACACTCTTAGTTGGCATGAAGTCCACACATTCGACAGCACCAAATATTCTTCCTCACTGGCCACCCATTTGTTTTTTGAACCCAGTCCAATTGAGCTAATGAGATCGCACGGCAAAATCACGTGAATATATTGTCACATCACAAATCTAGCTAGAACACATAAAAATAGTTAGATTTTGGGCCAGTGTGTTTACAAATGCCTAGGACGATTTTTAGTCCCAGTCCGTCACTGCATGTGGGAGCGAACCGGAGTAGCCAGAGAAATCCCATGCATGCGAGGTGGGCGACACTCAATACCCGCATGGAATAAATACCTTTGGAAATCAATCACCTTGCTCTACTACCTTCTTGGTTCTTTCGGTAAAGTCACGACTTTACCGAAAGAACCAAGAAGATGAATCCCTGCAGTCACGAAAGCTTTAAATCGAAATTTGCTCTACTACCATCGTACCCTGGCAATCCAGGAGATGGCAACCTCGCGGTTGAGTGGGTTCGGGAGTTTGATGCATATGTGGGTGACCTCAAGGGGGGCACCACGGTGCAGAGACAGTACCGTGTGAGGGGTGGTACTGTAAGGGCGGAGCATGGGTGTCGCTGAGAAGGGGGTCGCGCCAGGACGTGACTGCGAGGTGAACCCGGGAGGAAACGTGACCGGACAAGAGGGCCAGGGGGCCCCATTCGGGGGTGAGAGGAACACGAGGGTTTTGGAAGGGGGGCGTGGCCAGGGGCGGAGCCAGCCAGGCCAGGGGAGTTATAAGCTGGGTCCCGAGAGGGATTGCGGCGCTTAAACTCTGGGAATGAAGTCGCCATCCTCGATCCTCGGTCCTCGGTCGACACGTGTGGACCAGGCAGCCCTTAGCTGTCCAGGTCTGACTATAGAATTGTCTCTCCGAGTCTCAGTTTAGTTGGCCGTGGTGGTTGCCACCCTACGCTGTTATCCTGTTAAAGTTACCCGTTTTGTTAAATAAATGTGTTGCCTCCAAGTACAAGTGTGCGCCTAAGTTAACACACTACAAATTAAGTATTCGGAATGACGGCGGGACACCACTTGACGGGTAGCACACTTTATTAAATCTTGTCTTTCCACAATAACACGTGTGGTCACTATTTCTCACACTACACACTCCACTTGACACGTGTGGTCACTACAACTCACGCCGCACATTCCACTTGACACGTGTGGTTACTACGGCTCACGCTGCATGCTCACGCTAAACGCTCACGGTGCACGCTCATGGGCACTCCAGCCCCGTAGCGTCCGTGGAGCCTACAGACCCACCCCAGCTTGGGCGTGGGTCACGACCTCTGGGTCCCGCGGGCCGGCCCTCACACGGACGTTCGGCCCCGGGTCCCAAGGTCCCGCCTCTGAGCCACACAGGGCCCCGGTCCCCACAAGGACAGCGGGACTAGGTGCCTCAGGGCCCTATCTCTTCCTCCTCCGTCTTCTGTCTTCACTGGTCACCAACTCCCCGTGCGCCTGTGCGCACCGCCTTATATAGCCTCCGCTCCCGGGAGACGGAGCGTATGCGGACCGCGACGTGAGCACCCCCTTAGTTGACCAATCCCCACGCGCTGCCACACGATCCCCTCGCTGTCAGCGCGCGTCACCGATACCCAGCCAATCACCGCCTCATAACCCATGACCCCGCGCTGACCCATGATCCTTCACCGTCAGCGCGCGTCACCAATACACACAGCCAATCACTACGCGCTGGCACACGATCCTTACCCCAGCGCGTATCACCACTACATCACCCCCTCCCACATAGCTCGCAGCCGGCCCGGTTGATAAACAACACAACAACAACAACAACAATAGTAACAACAACAAAATTCCCACCCCCCCAGTGTGCCCCGTAACACAACAACAACAACACAACGACACAACACCAGACAACAACCTATGTACAAACCGACGAACAACACAATAAAAAGTCAACAACAACATACAACACCAGACAACAAGCTATGTACAAACCGACGAACAACACAATAAAAGCAATTCCAAGAAAAAAACGTGTCCAGTGTCTCTGTAACTATCGATCCCCCCCTCCACTCGCTCCTCAACCGGGGTGATAGAGCGGTCGAGCGGATGGGGAACGCAGTGACGAGACGCTCCGGCCGCATCGGCCCCTCATTCAGTTGGTCAGGAAAAGTTGCGCGACTTAGCGCGAGTCCGACTGGCCGGTCCATCGTACGGGACGGGACGCTGACGACAGTCTGGTGGCTCCGGCAGCCCCGGAAGGCACGGATCGGGCCTGGAAGGACCGGCCATGTCGCGGGGATCCGGCCGCCGGTGGTTGGCAGCTGTCAGTTCCGAGCCACCTGGGAGCGGATCAGGCGGAGACATGTGAGGATCAGGCGGAGACATTTCCCTCCTCGAGTCGTCGGTCACGTCACATGCTCGGTCCTCACGACACAAAGGGAGGCCATACGGAGGCGAGAACGGTTTCAGCCGGGAGGGGTGGATGTACCAACGGCACTTTCCCCATTTTATCTGAACACACTGGGGGCGTGCAACCCGCACGACCTCCATGGGTCCCCGCCATGGCCTCAACAATTTAGGCGACGTAGCCAAAGGTGCCTGAGGGCAGTGCAGCCAGGCCCTATCGCCCGGTTTCCAGTCGTGCACAGACACCTTCCGTGCATGCAAGCACTCGTTGGCGATTTGGCGAGACCTCGAATTAAGCCGTGCGGCCTCCCGTGCCTCGATCAGCTTAGCAATGTTAAATTTAATATGTTCGACCAATTTTGAATTCGTTCGTGGCGCGGAAAGACCCAGCTGAGTTTCCATGGGCGGGTCGGCCTCCCGACCATACATCAGATAAAATGGGGAAAATCCCGTTGCTGCATGGGGGGCCATTCTATACGCGGCGAGGACCCCCGGGACCTGCAGGTCCCAGTCAACATGTGCCTCGCACACCTGCTGGCACAGCATAGAAGTCAAAGTCCTGTGGAGTCGTTCCACCATCCCGTCCGTCTGTGGGTGGTACGGGGAGGTACGCACCTTCTTAGTACCCAAAAGGTCACACACCTCCTGCAGCAATTTACTCGAAAAATTCTTTCCCTGGTCGGTCAGCAAGCGTTCGGGAGCCCCCTTGTCCAGAACGTAGCCCTGGATAAAGGCGTCCGTCACAGCCGCTGCCGACTGGTTGGCGAGTGGCCACGCCATAGGCCACCGGGTAAAGTATTCCACACCAACCAACAGGTACTTGTTACCCCTAGGCGTGACTGGAAAAGGCCCCAAAATATCGAGCGCAACGAGCTCGTTAGTGCGCGAGACCTGAATAGATTGCAGCGGTGGATTTGACGCCACGGGCGGTGGTTTCCGTCTGGCGCAGTCTACACACCCCTTTAGTATATTTACCCCATCGCTCCCCATCCCCGGCCAATAATAGTCACGCTGAAGCAGAGTAAGCGTTTTGTTTACCCCCAAATGCAAGAGGCGTTCGTGTGCGGCCAGGACAACTTTTCCCCGCATAGCAGAAGGCACCACGAGTGCGTGCCGCCGGGACAAATTGTCCCATTTCATTAACAGGCCCTGCTTGAGCAGCCAGGAGCCAGTTCGCTTCCGGCCCACCTCGGGACCCCCCGCCCTGCGACGCAACGCTAGCAGCGAGCTGTCGGCCATTTGGAGACGGCCCCACTCAATCAGAGACAGTGAGAGCAGCGAGTCCTCTCCCTCAGGGGCAGCGGGAACGTCACCAATCGGCGCATTCGCGGTCGCGGCCAACGCACCCATGCTTACAGCAGCTGGCAGTTTACAGCGCGTCGACCCCATTAAGCACGCACATTTGGGACAAGGTGACAATCGCGACAGGGCATCCGCGTTAGTGTGGCGCAACCCCTTACGGTAAGTGGTCATAAACTGATAGTCCTGGAGGACTTCCAACCACCGTGACAATTGGCCCGAGGGTTGGGCGACCCTCAATGAATACTGAAGCGCCGCGTGGTCCGTCCAGACCATAAAATGACGGCCATAGAGATACGGTCTAAATTGCTGTACAAAAAAAAACAATAGCCAGCAACTCGCGACGGGTGACGCAGTAGCGCTGTTCCGCCGGCGACAAAACCCTGCTACCATAGGCGACCACCCGTTCGACTCCCCCAACGACCTGTGAGAGCACCCCCCCAATGCCCGTGTTGCTAGCATCCGTATCTAGCAAGAAGGGACTTGTAAAGTCAGGATAACGTAAGGGCGGGGCACCCACCAAGGCGTCCCGGAGGAAGCAGAACGCGGCCTCCTCCTCCGGTCCCCATCGAAACTTGACTCCTTTTGCCGTTAGAGCGTGCAAGGGTTTTGCAATGGTGGCGAAATGCTCAACGAATCGGCGGTAGTAGGAAGCAAAACCAATGAAACTGCGTACGTCAGAAACCGACGTGGGCCTTGGCCATGAACCGACACAGTTCGTCTTTGCGGGATCGGTAGAGCTCCCCGAAGAATCGACAATGTGGCCCAAGTATCTCACGGACTTTCGAAGAAGGTGGCATTTGGCCGGTTTAAACTTTAATTTAGCCGATCGCATCCGCAAGAACACCCCTCTCAACCGCTGGAGGTGTTCCTCAAACGTTTTACTGAAAACAATGACATCGTCTAGGTAAATCAAGCAAGTATCCCATTGCAGACCCGACAAAACCAACTCCATAAGGCGCTGAAACGTCGCGGGAGTGGAGTGAAGTCACATGGGTAACCGGTTAAACTGGAACAGGCCCCCTGGAGTCCGAAATGCTGTCTTAGGTTTAGACTCGTCGTCGAGTGGCAGCTGCCAGAATCCCGATAATAAATCAAGAGTAGAAAAATATCGCGCACCAGACAATGCATCGAGGGACTCGTCCATTCTGGGGAGCGGATTCGCGTCAGCTACGGAGATTTTATTCAGGCGACGGAAATCTACACAAAATCGCAAGGACCCGTCTTGCTTTTTAACCAGCACGATAGGTGCTCCCCAAGGACTGGAAGAAGGCGAAATGATGTCGGCCGCCAGCATATCGTTGACGGCTAACTGAACGTGTTCCTTCTCAGCAGCACTCAGCCGGAAGGGATTCTGCCTGACCGGTGCCGCATCGCCTGTTTCAATATGGTGGCGCAACAGGTCCGTGCACCCAATGTCATATTTGTGCTTACTGAGAATTCTATCAGCAAAGCACGCAGCGCACCCAACTGTACCCTTGACAAATCCTTTGAGTCCGCACACAGCGAATCGACCCATTCAAGGTCCTCCCCCGATCAAATGTTCTGCGCCGGGACTGGATCAACATGCGCAACAAGGCGCTCTTCCGCAGGGACCCGTGCCGCGTGAGCAAGCACAGTGCCCTGCTGAATAACGGCCGGCCGCGAACCAGCGTTTAGAACCATAACGAACGGGTCCTTGTCAGCCCGAACCAACGTGTGAGCCACCGACAAATTCAGACCTCCGACAGCCCTATTTGATGGACCCAAAAGCACGCCCTGTTCCGAGGTCTCCCCATCCAATGGCTTCCTCAACCGGAGGGGAATCAACATCTGCGAACCCGGGGGCACGTGCACGGTCTGTGTCGCCAGCGCTTGTATCGTAGCGCAAGCCGTCCGAATTTCAGTAGGATTCGACAAAAAAGAAATACGGCGACCCGATGGTAGCTCAATGCAACGTTGATCGATGAGAATTTTAATGGGCATTTTAGCCAAAAAATCTGTGCCCAACAGACAAGGAACCGCTAAGGAAGAGGAGACGAAAACAGGTCCCGACAATTTACTATCCCCTATGCAAATGGACGCCCGAATCTGCCCGACAATGCCCAAAGAGCCCCCATTTGCCACGTAAAATGGCACGTCCACCGGAAGCAGAGGTCGACATTGGACGGGGAGAACGTTGTAAATGAGGTCTGAAATTATAGTCGCCGACGCCCCGTGTCCACTAACACCCTGAACTCGACCCAGTCTATGAATCCCGTAACGATCGATGAACCCGCCGACGCAGCCACTATTCTGTGACCCAACTCAGACCATTTAATGTCCCCTCGGTCCCGCACGAACCCCCCTCTCCGAACCGAATCCCCGACCCCTAATCGGCCCTCCTCCGCCGCAAAGCAACGGCCCATGTGTGTCGTGCATGTAGGCAGAGCATGTGAAGTGCCGCGACTTGCAGGGGGTAGTAGGGACGACTTGGGGCCTTGGTCGTCGTCCAGCCGAGGTCCCATGGCGCGCTGACGTGGAGCGCGGCAACCGGACGCCACGTGGCCCCGGAGGCCGCAGTTGTAACACGTGATGAGGGACGTCGGAGGTTTCAGTTGCTCCAGCTTGCGGGCCGATCGCAGAGGCGAACGACCCCCCGACCTCCAGTCCCCCGGTCGTCCAGCGGTGAACGCCTCCTCCCGTGGGCAGACGACTTGGGGCTCGGTGACCACCGGGCCCGGAGCTGAGGCCACGGCAGCAGTGCAGACGACCCCCTGTTTACGCTTGAGGACTTCGTACGCCTGTATACTTGTTGCGACCCGCAATGAAGATATGTCGACTTCGTCGGCCGTGTTGATGGGGACCCCCAGGTCCTGCGCCAACTTAAGCAGTTGCTCCAAGACCATCGCATCCTGGCCCTCCTCGTCCATACGAGGGAACGCGGCATCGGCGAGAGCCAACAAAGCCGTGCGGTAGGCGAGCGCGGTCTCCGTGTCCGCCTTCCGTCGCTCGTAAAACTGATGGCGACAAGCCGAAGGAGGTCCATAGACCTTGGCCATGAGGCCCAACGCAGCCTTAAGCGTGGAGCGGTCCGACCTCTGTGCGGACCTGAAGGCCGCGAGCGCGTCGTCGTCCAACATGGCAGGCAGTGCCCGCAGCGCCGTAGCGTCGGACCAGGCCGACATTTCTTGATGCGCCAGAAACCTGCGTTGGAATGCGCCCCAGTCCCCACCTTCCGCCTTGAAGGCTGTCAACGTGGGAAGGCGCTGCTGGAAGATGAAGTCGTCCTCTGCCACGTGGTTCCTCTCCGCCGCACCGTCGGTCTGCAAGATGGCGGCCCCTATGGCGGGTGGCTGATGGCGGTCCGTAGCGCGCGCTGATGACGTAAGCAGGCGCGCTTGGAGAACTCCCACCACGTGTTGGTCGCCGTTCCCGCCAAAAGATGTCCGCGTGGTTGAAATGGCGGGAACTGCCAAGTCATTTTGGCGGGAATCTGCGAGGCGAGCCTGTTGAATGTCCACCGACGTCCCCGCTCCTCCCGACGTGGTGATCTCTGCCAGGATGGACGCCGCGGCGAGTAGCAGCTCTGCCAGACGGGAGTGCGCCTTGCGGAGTCCGGCATCAGCCCCCAGCCGCTCGTCGGGCGCCCCCGGTGGGTCCTGCGGCGTCGGCATCTCCTCGTCCTCTCCCCCTGATGCCAGCTGGCCCGAGTCGTCGAGGTTATCCTCGCGGTCAATCCCATGAGTCCGACGAGTCTTCCTTGTATCCATGCCTGGAAGACTGTTTCACTTCTGACGCCAGTTGAAGTATTCGGAATGACGGCGGGAAACCACTTGACGGGTAGCACACTTTATTAAATCTTATCTTTCCACAATAACACGTGTGGTCACTATTTCTCACACTACACACTCCACTTGACACGTGTGGTCACTACAACTCACGCTGCACATTCCACTTGACACGTGTGGTTACTACGGCTCACGCTGCACGCTCACGCTACACGCACACGGTGCACGCTCACGGGCACTCCAGCCCCGTAGCGTCCGTGGAGCCTACAGACCCACCCCAGCTTGGGCGTGGGTCACGACCTCTGGGTCCCGCGGGCCGGCCCTCACACGGACGTTCGGCCCCGGGTCCTAAGGTCCCACCTCTGAGCCACACAGGGCCCCGGTCCCCACAAAGACAGCGGGACTAGGTGCCTCAGGGCCCTATCTCTTCCTCCTCCGTCTTCTGTCTTCACTGGTCACCAACTCCCCGTGCGCCTGTGCGCACCGCCTTATATAGCCTCCGCTCCCGGGAGACGGAGCGTATGCGGACCGCGACGTGAGCACCCCCTTAGTTGACCAATCCCCACGCGCTGCCACACGATCCCCTCGCTGTCAGCGCGCGTCACCGATACCCAGCCAATCACCGCCTCATAACCCATGACCCCGCGCTGACCCATGATCCTTCACCGTCAGCGCGCGTCACCAACACACACAGCCAATCACTACGCGCTGGCACACGATCCTTACCCCAGCGCGTATCACCACTACACAAATACAGTATCTGTGATGCACCAACTCTCGCAGCATTACAGACGTGCGCCACCAGAGCAGGGCACCTGCAGTCAGTGTGGGGTTTGCGGGTGGCGCTCTATCGCATATCCAACTCCGACTCTGATGGGTTTCCGTCTCCAACTTCTGCAGTTTTAATTCTGCCTCACCCTTTAACTAATCCCCCTCAACACACCATAAAACGGGTCTCTCTACAGGTCCCCTCGTTTAGCTAATCTTGGCGAGTTTCTCGTTACCTCAAATTCCCTCATCCAATTCGGTTCAATTCCCCTACACCAGGGGCTTGGCAACCAAAATCACAAGAGGCATTTTTTTTATTCGCTAAAAAATAATCAATATTTCAAGAGCCGCAATGCACGTGAATACGAGATGGCGGTCCTTAATAAATAACGTCATGAAGCAGTCCTTAAAGAGCTGCGGGTTTCTGACCATTGCCCTACACCCACCAATCCTGTCAGCGCTCGCGATCAGCCATTGGCTTGACTGAAGGAGGGCTGTGCTCAGCTCTGCAGGGCCGGTACCGCTGACCCGATGGCTCACTAATACCGATGTTCAATGGCAAGGCCGTTAGCATGACGACTGCTATCTCTGGTACAGCATGACTATTGTTATCTAGTACAACGTTGGCCTCACGTGCCATGTTCACCGGGATCACGGTGCAACACGTTACAGCGCGCTCCTGTGCCAGTGCTGCCCATCATAGCGGCACGCTTGCAAGCAGCACTTACCACGAAAGAATGCTCAGGCTCAGGGGGCTGTGCAAGATACGACTGTGGGAAAGCCCTCGTTTCTCCCGACTCACTTTTACGTCAGTTTAATATGTAGGCTTTCGCGACCAAAATTTTCATAATCAAAGTTTTTGGGTCAGATCGCGTAAGTATAAATGTGTCGTAATCGTCCACCACCCGACACAGTCAATTAGTAAGGGATTTGTCACGTAAACACAATGCCAATTAGTTACTTTCGCCCACCGGTGTGTTGGAGAGAAAGTCCACAACATTTACAATTGAGTACGACATTTTGCTGGTAATTACATCCAGTATCATCGGGCGATTTGCCAGAATAGTGAAGTGTTATTATATAACAGATTCGTAATCAGTTTATTAGTATGTGTTTCCTCGATAAGGAATCGTAATTGTAATATATATTACTTAATAATACTCTTCCAGGCCGCATTAAGCCTGTAGCTGTCAGAGCGGTTATAGGTATTTGTATTTCTCTTAATTTCAACGTATTCTCGAATTAGTCTTGGCCAGTAATAATAAGTTTAACACAACACTTCAACGTTATAAAAATCAATCTAGTGTCCTTGTTGGCAGGCATGTTCTGCAACTGCGAACAGTTGTGTTTGAGAGTATTTAATATTTCTTTGGTGATCTTTTTGTCCAATATAGCACCTGCCAAATTAATTGCTTATGTTACAATTTATTATAGAGGAAACATACTAATTAACTGATTACTAATCTATTATATAATTACAACTAGCTTTACTACCCGGCTTCGCCAGGGACTTGGATTCTTGTCTTGGATTAATACACGGCCTACGCGGAAGGTGGGGTGGGATGCGTGACGTCAGCAGGCACACTGCGTAACGCTGTCGCATGCGGGTGACATGACAGAGACGTGACGTCACTGCTCACTTGCGTGCAAAATATATCCATTATTGCGCCCCCCCCGCCCCCCTCAATACAAAGTCTCTTTTTATACTTTTTGCATTGTGTACAGTCTGGAAGCTACCCACATGCCCAATTTCAAGTTTGTTGCATTTCCAACAGACACACATATTCACACATTTCCCTTTTATATATGTAGTGGTGGTGTTGACGTGCGCCGACAGTGATGGATCACGGGGCGGCGCGGGGTGCGGGGTTGGGCACGCATGTGGGCGTGGTGTGGACGCGCGCGCCGGGAGTGAGTGAGTACGGGGCGGCGCGGCGTGTGGGATTGTGCGCGCTGACACGAGGTGAGAAAGAGGATCGTGGGCAGCGCGCAGTGATTGGTCAAATGGGATGGGTGCTCTCAGCGACGTCCGCAGGATGGACATAAAGGAGGACGCGCGGGAGCACTCGGGGTTGTTGTTAACCAGTTGAAGATTGAAGACGGAGTTGAAGAAGTAGTGCCCTGAGACCCCTAGTCCCGCTGTCCTTGTCAGGACCGGGGCCCTGTGTGGCTCGGAGGCGAGACTGTGGGACCCGTGGTCCGACGCCCATGTGGGTCGGGACTGTGGGACCCAGAGTCGAGACGGACACCCCGGCTGGGTGTGTTCCGAGAGGCTACGGGGCGTAAGAGCCCGTGTTGGTGTAGCCAGGAGAACCGTGTGGGTTAGGCTGGTGTTAGCCACCCGTGTAACTAAGTGGGTGTTGGTCACCCGAGTAACTATAGCTGGTGTTAGTCACCCGTGTAACTATAGTTGGTGAAATAAAAGAGTGTGCTACCCGTGAAGTCGTCTCCCGCCGAGTTACTACATTACATATATATAGAAGATAACCCCCTCCATTTCTGATCTCTGCATCTGATGGGGTTCAGTGATGACGTCGTCCTGCTCTCTTTAAGACCGGAAGCAGGTGGATTGCTTCACTATTCTGGAAAATCACCCGATGATGTTGGATGTAATTACCAGCGAAACGTCGTACTGAAATCGTAAATGTTGTGGATTTACTCTCCAACGCACGGTGGGCTGAAGAAGTAACTAATTCGCGTTTTGTTTACGTGACAAATCCCTTACTAATTGGCTGTGTCGGGTGGTGAAGGGTTACGACAAATTTATACTAACGCGATCTAACCCAAAAATCTTCATTTTGAATCACTTTTATGTGTTGTTTGACCTGCATACAATAAGATGTAGGCTATAACTATCTCACCTATATAATTCATTTTTTGTCTGTCTGTCTGTCTGTCCGTCTGTCCGTCTGCGTACGCTCGCTTCCGGGGGATTTAACTCTCGGACCGTGGGGTTCGCCGAGATTAAATTTTGCAGGTGGGCACGCCCTCGGCCCCGGGGTAAACTTAGGCATTTCCGATTTTTCGTCTCTAAACTTTAAATCGGACCGATTATCGATTTAGTGCGATTTCTCTTTATTTATTTATTTACAACTAACGGAAGTACCCGGCTTTGCCCGGGTGAAAAATATATTTCTTAAAAACCTTACATATATATACACAGATACTAAGGTATTGTCAAAGCCCGGTGGGCTGTTTGTACATTTCTCCACCAACAAATATATAAGAGGCTTTCACAAGTCCAAAAAGTTGTAGAAAGTGTGGGGTAAATAGTTGATGTCAAAAGGTTTCCGAAAATTGTGGTCTCCCCCCCCCCCCCCCCCTCAAAAAATATCTTTATCCCTCGTAGGTATATATGCTAACAACACCTTACATACAACAGAGGAAGTGGTATCTATTGACTCTGTAGTAGTATCTACTGACTGTACCGTAGTATCTACTGAGCCAGTAGTAGCTACTGACTGTGTAGTAGTATGTAGTGACTGTAATAACTACTGACCATAGTAGTATTTACTGGGCCTACAGTAGTATCTACCGACTATATACTCGTAACGACTAACTGTATAGTATCTGCTGACTCTATAGTTGTATCCACTGACTATAGTAGTAACTACAAAATCTATAGCAGTATCTACTCACTCTATAATAGTATCTACTGACTCTAGTAGCTACTCACCGTGGTAGTATGTACTGACTGTATAGTAGTATATACTGACTGTAGCAGTATTGACTGACTGTAGTGGTATATACTGACTGTTTTAGTAATTACTATAGCGGTATCTACCAACTCGATAGCAGTATATACTATCACTACAGCAGTGTATACCGACTGAGGTGGTACCTGCTATCACTACAGCAGTGCATACTGATTGGTGGTACCTGCTATGATTACAGCAGTGCATACTGCTGTGTTGGTACCTGCTATGATTACAGCAGTGCATACTGCTGTGGTGGTATCTGCTATGATGAGAGGAGTACATATTGTGGTGGTGGTACCTGGTATGATAACAGCAGTGCATATTGACTGTACTCATCATTCACCCTCACCATTCACCACTCACAACTCACCCTTACCACTCATCCTCACCACTCACCACTCAAACTCACTATTCACCATTCACCCTCACAACTCACCACTCACCAATCACCCTCACCAATCTCCCTCACCACTCACCCTCACCACTCACCCTCACCACTCACCAATCACCACTCACCCTCACCACTCACTCTCACCACTAACCCTCACCACTAACCCTCACCACTCTCCCTCACCACTCTCCCTCACCATTCAACACTCACTCTCACCATTCACCCTCACCATTCAGCCTCACCACTCACCCTCACCACTCACCCTCACCACTCACCGTCACAACCACCACTCACCCTCACCACTCAACCTCACCCTCACTACTCATCATTCATCCTCACCAATCACCACTGACCAATCACCACTCTCCACTAACCCTCACCACTCAACCTCACCACTCACCCTCAAAACTAACCACTCTCTCACCACTCACCCTCACCACTCAGCACTCACCCTCACTCTCACCACTCACCCTCACCACTCACGTTCACCACTCACCCCTCACCACTCACCACTCACCCATCACAACTCACAACCGCCACTCACCCTCACCACTCATCCTCACCACTCACCCTCACAACAACCACTCACCCTCACCGCTCACCACTCACCCTCACCACTCACCCTGACCACTCACCAATCACACCCTCACCAATCACCAATAACCACTCACCCGCACTGCTCACCCTCACCACTCACCACTCACGCTCACCCTCACCACTCACCCCTCACTAATCACCACTCATAACCGCCACTCACCCTCACCACTCACCCTCAACACTCACCCTCACCACTCACCCTCACCACTCACCCTCACTACTCACCACTCATCCTCACCAATCACACCCTCAACAATCACCACTCACCCTCACCACTCACCCTCACCACTCACCCTCACCACTCACTCTCACCACTCACAACTCACCCTCACAACAACCACTCACCCTCACCGCTCACCACTCACCCTCACTACTCACCCTCTCCACTCACCACTCATCCTCACCAATCACACCCTCACCAATCACCACTCACCCTCACCACTTGCCACTCACCCTCACCACTCACCACTCACCCTCACCATTCACCCTCACCACTCTCCCTCACCACTCTCCCTCACCACTCACCAGTCACGCTCACCACTCACCCTCACTACTCACCACTCACCCTCAACACTCACCCTCACCGCTCACCACTCACCCTCACCACTCACCCTCACCACTCACCCTGACCACTCACCACTCATCCTCACCAATCACACCCTCACCAATCACCACTCACCCTCACTGCTCACCCTCACTGCTCACCCTCACCACTCACCCCTCACTAATGACCACTCACAACCGCCACTCACCCTCAACACTCACCATCACCACTCACCCTCACTACTCACCACTCATCCTCACCAATCACACCCTCAACAATCACCACTCACCCTCACCACTCAAGCTCAACACTTACCCTCACCACTCATGCTCACCACTAACCCTCACCACTCACCCTCACCACTCACTAATCACCTCTCACAACCGTCACTCACCCTCACCACTCACTCTTACCACTCACCCTCATCACTCACCCTCACCACTCACCCTCACAACAACCACTAACCCTCACTACTCACCCTCACCACTCATCCTCACCAAACACACCCTCACCAATCACCACTCACCCTCACTGCTCACCCTCACCGCTCACCACTCAACCTCACCCTCACCACTCACGCTCACCCTCACCACTCACCCCTCACTAATCACCACTCACAACTGCGACTCACCCTCACCAATCACCACTCACCCTCACCACTCACCCTCACCACTCACTACTCACCCTCACCACTCACCCTCACCATTCACCCTCACCACTCACCCTCACCATTCACCCTCACCACTCTCCCTCACCACTCTCCCTCACCACTCTCCCTCACCACTCACCCTCACTACTCACCACTCACCCTCAACACTCACCCTCACCGCTCACCAGTCACCCTCACCACTCACCCTGACCACTCACCACTCATCCTCATCAATCACACCCTCACCAATCACCAATCACCACTCACCCTCACTGCTCACCCTCACCACTCACCCTCACCACTCACGATCACCCTCACCACTCACCCCTCACTAATCACCACTCACCCTCACCACTTACCACTCACCACTCACTACTCACCCTCACCACTCACCCTCACCATTCACCCTCACCATTCACCCTCACCACTCTCCCTCACCACTCTCCCTCACCACTCTCCCTCACCACTCTCCCTCACTACTCACCCTCACCAGTAACGCTCACCACTCACGCTCACCACTCACCCTCACTACTCACCCTAACCACTCACCACTCACCCTCAACACTCACCCTCACCACCACCACTCACCCTATTCCCGTTTTAAAAACTTACTTACGTGTCACCCTCACCACTCACTCTCACCACTCACAACTCACCCTCACAACAACCACTCACCCTCACCGCTCACCACTCACCCTCACTACTCACCCTCTCCACTCACCACTCATCCTCACCAATCACACCCTCACCAATCACCACTCACCCTCACCACTTGCCACTCACCCTCACCACTCGCCACTCACCCTCACCATTCACCCTCACCACTCTCCCTCACCACTCTCC
Source organism: Lampetra planeri (assembly GCF_965212315.1). NCBI lineage: Eukaryota > Metazoa > Chordata > Hyperoartia > Petromyzontiformes > Petromyzontidae > Lampetra > Lampetra planeri. The sequence goes on along the minus strand of NC_136122.1, from coordinate 2,099,461 downwards.
CTCACCACTCACCAGTCACGCTCACCACTCACCCTCACTACTCACCACTCACCCTCAACACTCACCCTCACCGCTCACCACTCACCCTCACCACTCACCCTCACCACTCACCCTGACCACTCACCACTCATCCTCACCAATCACACCCTCACCAATCACCACTCACCCTCACTGCTCACCCTCACTGCTCACCCTCACCACTCACCCCTCACTAATCACCACTCACAACCGCCACTCACCCTCAACACTCACCATCACCACTCACCCTCACTACTCACCACTCATCCTCACCAATCACACCCTCAACAATCACCACTCACCCTCACCACTCAAGCTCAACACTTACCCTCACCACTCATGCTCACCACTAACCCTCACCACTCACCCTCACCACTCACTAATCACCTCTCACAACCGTCACTCACCCTCACCACTCACTCTTACCACTCACCCTCATCACTCACCCTCACCACTCACCCTCACAACAACCACTAACCCTCACTACTCACCCTCACCACTCATCCTCACCAATCACACCCTCACCAATCACCACTCACCCTCACTGCTCACCCTCACCGCTCACCACTCAACCTCACCCTCACCACTCACGCTCACCCTCACCACTCACCCCTCACTAATCACCACTCACAACTGCCACTCACCCTCCCCACTCACCCTCACCACTCAGCCTCACCAATCACCACTCACCCTCACCACTCACCCTCACCACTCACTACTCACCCTCACCACTCACCCTCACCATTCACCCTCACCACTCACCCTCACCATTCACCCTCACCACTCTCCCTCACCACTCTACCTCACCACTCTCCCTCACCACTCACCCTCACTACTCACCACTCACCCTCAACACTCACCCTCACCGCTCACCAGTCACCCTCACCACTCACCCTGACCACTCACCACTCATCCTCACCAATCACACCCTCACCAATCACCAATCACCACTCACCCTCACTGCTCACCCTCACCACTCACCCTCACCACTCACGATCACCCTCACCACTCACCCCTCACTAATCACCACTCACCCTCACCACTTACCACTCACCACTCACTACTCACCCTCACCACTCACCCTCACCATTCACCCTCACCATTCACCCTCACCACTCTCCCTCACCACTCTCCCTCACCACTCTCCCTCACCACTCTCCCTCACTACTCACCCTCACCAGTAACGCTCACCACTCACGCTCACCACTCACCCTCACTACTCACCCTAACCACTCACCACTCACCCTCAACACTCACCCTCACCACCACCACTCACCCTATTCCCGTTTTAAAAACTTACTTACGTGTCGCCAAGTATGCTTGAGGGTGATTGATGATTGGTGAGTGGAGAGTGGTGAGGGTAAGTAGTGAGGAATAGTGGTGAGGGTGAGTTGTGAGGGTAAGTGGTGAGGGTGAGTGTGAGTGGTGAGTTTTCAGTGATAGTGAGTGGTGAGTGATAGTGAGTGATAGTGAGTGGTGAGGGTGAGTGGTGATGATGAGTGAGGGAGAGTGGTGAGGGAGAGTGTTGAGGGTGTATATATTTTTGTCTATGATGACAGCAGTACATGCTGACGTTTTGTATGTTAAATGTAAAAGCTAAATGTGTGAATGTGTGTGTCGGTAATATTAAGCAAACGTGGCGACACGTAAGTATATTAAACGGGAATAGGGCGATTGTAAAGGAATCTACAACCTTCGATGATTCCTTTGCGCGATTCAAAGAATCGATTCTTGGCGCGTAGGAGGTTTCCATTTTTAATTACAGAGTTTTATTTTCATTGGTATGTTATGTTTTAAAGTTTTCAGGAGTTTTTAATTATATTTTTGCCCCGGTCAACGCCGGATATTTCCCATTCGTAGCAGTTTATATCGACTCTATAACAAACTTATATTAAACGGGAATAGGGCGATTCTAAATGAATCAACAACCCTCGATTCCTTTTCGCGATTCAGAGAATCGATTCTTGGCGCGGTCGGGTTTACAATTTTAATTACACAGTTGTATTTTCATTGGTATGTTATGTTTTAAAGTTTTCAGAAGATTTTAAATGTATTTTTCCCCCGGGCAACGCTGGGTATATCGAGTTTATACCACAAAGTCGTCACCTGAGACGTGTGGGGTGTTGAGGTCTAGTACCGTGCAGAGCCTCCGGCCTCGCCTAGATTGCCCACCCGGCCGAGGCTGGGTGCTGTGGCCGTTACCCCCACCCCCCCCCCCCCCGCGCTACAATAATACTGTCTAATCGCTATAATTTTATTATCTACCGACCCTATGATAGTAATTGCACACATTTGGGTGGGGGGGGGGAGTGAAGAGGACGTGAAACTTTGATGAATTTACCTCAAAGTCGCGTGTCAATGCGTGCGCATATTTTTAACCGGAATTAAAAATGGCGTCCACCCCACAGCGACGGCGTTGCTGCCCGTTGCCAGGGGCCAACCGCCCGTTGCCAGGGGCCAATCGCCCGTTGCCAGGGGCAACCGCCTTTTCTCATGCGCAACCGCGTGCTTCGTTACGTGCCGGTCGGCAATAGTAAATAAATAAATAAAAAGAAATTGCACTAAATAGATAATCGGTCCAATTTAAAGTTTAGAGACGAAAAATCGGAAATGCCTAAGTTTACCGCGGGGCCGGGGGCGTGCCCACCTGCAAAATTTAATCTCGGCGAACCCCACGGTCCGAGAGCTAAATCTCCCGGAAGGGAGCGTACGCAGACGGACAGACGGACAGACAGACAGACAGACAAAAAATGAATTATATAGGTTAGATTGCCGACCAGCACGTAACGAAGCACGCCGTTGCGCATGCGCGAAGGCGGTTGCCCCTGGCAACGGGTGGTTGGCCCCTGGCAACAGGCAGCAATGCCGTCGCTGCGGGGTGGACGCCATTTTTAATTCCCGTTAAAAATATGCGCACACTTTAACATGCGACGCTGAGGTAAATTCATCAAAGTTTCACGTCCTCTTCACTCCCCCCCCCACCCCAATGTGTGCAATTATTATCATTGGGTCGGTAGATAATAAAATTATAGCGATAAGACAGTATTATTGTAGCGCGGGGGGGGGGGGGGGGTAACGGCCACAGCACCCAGCCTCGGCCGGGTGGGCAATCTAGGCAAGGCCAGAGGCTCTGCACGGTACTAGGCCTCGACACCCCACACGTCTCAGGCGACGACTTTGTGGTATAAACTCGATATACCCCGCGTTGCCCGGGGGGAAAAATACATTTAAAATCTTCTGAAAACTTTAAAACATAACATACCAATGAAAATACAACTGTGTAATTAAAATTCTAAACCCGACCGCGCCAAGAATCGATTCTCTGAATCGCGAAAAGAAATCGAAGGTTGTAGATTAATTTAGAATCGCCCTATTTCCGTTTAATATAAGTTTGTTATAGAGTCAATATAAACTGCTACGAATGGGAAATATCCGGCGTTGACCGGGGCAAAAATATAATTAAAAACTCCTGAAAACTTTAAAACATAACATACCAATGAAAATAAAACTCTGTAATTAAAAATGGAAACCTCCTACGTGCCAGGAATCGATTCTTTGAATCGCGCAAAGGAATCATCGAAGGTTGTAGATTCCTTTACAATCGCCCTATTCCCGTTTAATATTCTTACGTGTCGCCACGTTTGCTTAACATTTCCGACACACACATTCACACATTTAGCTTTTACATTTAACATACAAAACGTTAGCATGTACTGCTGTCATCATAGGCAAAAATATATACACCTTCACCACTCTCCCTCACTCACCATCACCACTCACCCTCACCACTCATTATGACTCACTATCACTCACCACTCACTATCACTGACCACTCACCACTCACACTCACCCTCACCACTTACCCTCACAACTCACCCTCACCACTATTCCTCACTACTTACCCTCACCACTCTCCCTCACCAATCACCAATCACCCTCAAGCATACTTGGCGACACGTAAGTAAGTTTTTAAAACGGGAATAGGGTGAGTGGTGGTGGTGAGGGTGAGTGTTGAGGGTGATTGGTGAGTGGTTAGGGTGAGTAGTGAGGGTGAGTGGTGAGCGTGAGTGGTGAGTGGTGAGCGTGACTGGTGAGGGTGAGTGGTGAGGGAGAGTGGTGAGGGAGAGTGGTGAGGGAGAGTGGTGAGGGAAAGTGGTGAGGGAGAGTGGTGAGGTTGAATGGTGAGGGTGAGTGGTGAGGGTGAGTAGTGAGTGGTGAGTGGTAAGTGGTGAGGGTGAGTGGTGATTGGTGAGGGTGAGTGGTGAGGGTGAGTGGGGAGTGTGAGTGGCGGTTGTTAGTGGTGATTAGTGAGGGGTGGGTGGTGAGGGTGAGCGTGAGTGGTGAGGGTGAGGTTGAGTGGTGAGCGGTGAGGGTGAGCAGTGAGGGTGAGTGGTGATTGGTGAGGGTGTGATTGGTGAGGGTGAGTAGTGAGGGTGAGTGGTTGTTGTGAGGGTGAGTGGTTGTTGTGAGGGTGAGTGGTGAGGGTGAGTGGTAAGAGTGAGTGGTGAGGGTGAGTGACGGTTGTGAGAGGTGATTAGTGAGTGGTGAGGGTGAGTGGTGAGGGTTAGTGGTGAGCATGAGTGGTGAGGGTGAGTGTTGAGCGTGAGTGGTGAGGGTGAGTGGTGATTGTTGAGGGTGTGATTGGTGAGGATGAGTGGTGAGGGTGAGTGGTGAGGGTGAGTGGCGGTTGTGAGTGGTGATTAGTGAGGGGTGAGTGGTGAGGGTGAGCGTGAGTGGTGAGGGTGAGTAGTGAGGGTGAGCAGTGAGGGTGAGCAGTGAGGGTGAGTGGTGATTGGTGATTGGTGAGGGTGTGATTGGTGAGGATGAGTGGTGAGTGGTCAGGGTGAGTGGTGAGGGTGAGTGGTGAGCGGTGAGGGTGAGTGTTGAGGGTGAGTGGTGAGTAGTGAGGATGAGTGGTGAGCGTGACTGGTGAGTGGTGCGGGTGAGTGGTGAGGGAGAGTGGTGAGGGAGAGTGGTGAGGGAGAGTGGTGAGGGTGAATGGTGAGGGTGAGTGGTGAGGGTGAATGGTGAGGGTGAGTGGTGATTGGTGAGGGTGAGTGGTGAGGGTCAGTGCGGAGGGTGAGTGGCAGTTGTGAGCGGTGATTAGTGAGGGGTGAGTGGTGAGCGTGAGCGTGAGTGGTGAGGGTGAGGTTGAGTGGTGAGCGGTGAGGGTGAGCAGTGAGGGTGAGTGGTGATTGGTGAGGGTGTGATTGGTGAGGATGAGTGGTGAGGGTGAGTATTGAGGGTGAGTGGTTGTTGTGAGGGTGAGTGGTGAGGGTGAGTGATGAGGGTGAGTGGTAAGAGTGAGTGGTGAGGGTGAGTGACGGTTGTGAGAGGTGATTAGTCAGTGGTGAGGGTGAGTGGTGAGGGTTAGTGGTGAGCATGAGTGGTGAGGGTGAGTGTTGAGCGTGAGTGGTGAGGGTGAGTGGTGATTGTTGAGGGTGTGATTGGTGAGGATGAGTGTTGAGTAGTGAGGGTGAGTGGTGAGGGTGAGTGGTGAGGGTGAGTGGCGGTTGTGAGTGGTGATTAGTGAGGGGTGAGTGGTGAGGGTGAGCGTGAGTTGTGAGTGGTGAGGGTGAGTGGTGAGGGTGAGTGGTGAGGGTGAGCAGTGAGGGTGAGCAGTGAGGGTGAGTGGTGATTGGTGAGGGTGTGATTGGTGAGGATGAGTGGTGAGTGGTCAGGGTGAGTGGTTAGGGTGAGTGGTGAGGGTGAGTGGTGAGCAGTGAGGGTGAGTGTTGAGGGTGAGTGGTGAGTAGTGAGGGTGAGTGGTGAGCGTGACTGGTGAGTGGTGAGGGAGAGTGGTGAGGGAGAGTGGTGAGGGTGAATGGTGAGGGAAAGTGGTGAGTGGTGAGGGTGAGTGGCAAGTGGTGAGGGTGAGTGGTGATTGGTGAGGGTGTGATTGGTGAGGATAAGTGGTGAGCGGTGAGGGTGAGTAGTGAGGGTGAGTGGTGAGCGGTGAGGGTGAGTGGTTGTTGTGAGGGTGAGTGGTGAGTGGTGAGGGTGAGTGGTGAGGGTGAGTGGAGATTGTTGAGGGTGTGATTGGTGAGGATGAGTGGTGAGTAGTGAGGGTGAGTGGTGAGGGTGAGTGGTGAGGGTGAGTGGTGAGTGGTGAGGGTGAGTGGCGGTTATGAGTGGTGATTAATGAGGGGTGAGTGGTGAGGGTGAGCGTGAGTGGTGATTGGTGAGGGTGAGCAGGGCGGGTGAGTAGTTATTGGTGATTGGTGAGGGTGTGATTGGTGAGGATGAGTGGTGAGTGGTCAGGGTGAGTGGTGAGAGTGGGTGGTGAGCGGTGAGGGTGAGTGGTTGTTGTGAGGGTGAGTGGTGAGGATGAGTGGTGAGGGTGAGTGGCGGTTGTGAGTGGTGATGGGTGAGTGGTGAGCGGTGAGGGGTGAGTGGTGAGCGTGAGTGGTGAGGGTGAGGGTGAGTGGTGAGGGTGAGTGCTGAGTGGTGAGGGTTAGTGGTGAGAGAGTGGTTAGTTTTGAGGGTGAGTGATGAGGTTGAGTGGTGAGGGTTAGTGGAGAGTGGTGAGTGGTGATTGGTCAGTGGTGATTGGTGAGGATGAATGGTGAGTAGTGAGGGTGAGGTTGAGTGGTGAGGGTGAGTAGTGGTTGTGATGGTGAGTGGTGAGGGTGAGTGGTGAGGGTGAGTAGTGAGGCTGAATGGTGAGGGTGAATGGTGAGAGTGAGTGGTGAGGGAGAGTGGTGAGGGAGAATGGTGAGGGTTAGTGGTGAGGGTTAGTGGTGAGAGTGAGTGGTGAGGGTGAGTGGTGATTGGTGAGTGGTGAGGGTGAGTGGTGAGGGTCAGTGGTGAGGGTGAGTGGTGAGGGAGATTGGTGAGGGAGATTGGTGAGTGGTGAGTTGTGAGGGTGAATGGTGAATAGTGAGTGGGAGTGGTGAGCGGTGAGGATGAGTTGTAAGGGTGAGTTGTGAGTGGTGAATGGTGAGGGTGAATGATGAGTACAGTCAATATGCACTGTTGTAATCATAGCAGATACCACCACCACAGTATGTACTGCTCTCATCAGAGCAGGTACCACCACCACCACAGTATGCACTGCTGTCATCATAGCAGGTACCACCACAGTATGTACTGCTGTCGTCATAGCAGGTGCCACCACACTCGGTATGTACTGCTGTTATCATACCAGGTACCACCACCACAATATGTACTCCTCTCATCATAGCAGATACCACCACAGCCGTATGCACTGCTGTAATCATAGCAGGTTCCACCACAATATGCACTGCTGTCATCATAACAGGTACCAACACAGCAGTATGCACTGCTGTAGTGATAGCAGGTACGACCTCAGTCGGTATACACTGCTGTAGTGATAGTAGATACTGCTATCGAATTGGTAGATACCGCTATAGTAAATACTAAAACAGTCAGTATATACCACTACAGTCAGTCAATACTGCTACAGTCAGTATATACTACTATACAGTCAGTACATACTACCACAGTGAGTAGCTACTAGAGTCAGTAGATACTATTATAGAGTGAGTAGATACTGCTATAGATTTTGTAGTTACTACTATAGTCAGTGGATACAACTATAGAGTCAGCAGATACTATACAGTTAGTCGTTACGAGTATATAGTCGGTAGATACTACTGTAGGCCCAGTAAATACTACTATGGTCAGTAGTTATTACAGTCACTAAATACTACTACACAGTCAGTAGCTACTACTGGCTCAGTAGATACTACGGTACAGTCAGTAGATACTACTACAGAGTCAATAGATACCACTTCCTCTGTTGTATGTAAGGTGTTGTTAGCAGAGGTGGGACAAAGTCATTGTTATGCAAGTCCAAGTCGAGTCGCAAGTCATCAAATTCATGACTCGAGTCTGACTCGAGTCCAAGTCACATGACTCGAGTCCACATCTCAGAGGTGGGACAAAGTCATTGTTATGCAAGTCCAAGTCGAGTCGCAAGTCATCAAATTCATGACTCGAGTCTGACTCGAGTCCAAGTCACATGACTCGAGTCCACACCTCTGGTTGTTAGTATATATACCTACGAGGGGTAAAGATATGTTTTGAGGGGGGGGGGGGGGAGACCACAATTTTCGGAAACCTTTTGACATCAACTATTTACCCCAAACTTTCTACAACTTTTTGGACTTGTGAAAGCCTCTTATATATTTGTTGGTGGAGAAATGTATAAACAGCCCACGGGCTTTGACAATACCTTAGTATCTGTGTATATATATGTAAGGTTTTTAAGAAATATATTTTCACCTAGGCAAAGCCGGGTACTTCCGCTAGTACTGTATATATTATTGTAGTTGCACCGTGTATTGGGTTTAGACGAACACAGTCTCACAGTCACAGTGTTAATAAAAAAAATAAAGGTACAAACTCACAGTTAAGTTATCGTGTCTAGCTTCCATACACATGCCAGTTAGCAAAAAAGCCTGCTGTTCAGTAACAAACACCAGCAGTAGCGCTACTATATTTTAAGCTGCGTATCTTTTTTCTGAAATGTTACACTTTCATTTGCCACTTTTTTGGCATTTATGATTAATTGTTGGAATATTTTTTTCTAAATTGTTGATCCAGGGCCCCTTGTGTTCAACTTGGCCTCTATGAGACGCAAAACGCTGCCGCATAATCCCCCCCCCCCCCCCCCATAGTTGCGCCCCTGCTCAGGCTACACGGGGGGGTTTTTGTTGTTGCCTCCCTCCACTTGGATGCTGGGGATGCAGTGGCGTGTGGCTCTGCCGCCACTCCAAATGTCAACTCGGAACCATTGTCGGCCACGCGGCTCCCAGCGAGCACGGCGGCTGCTTCTGAAAGCCGCAGCCTCCCAGAGGTCGTCTCGGCCAATGGGCGTCGTCTCTTTTTCTCAAATAAAACCGCGCGTCCCGATTGGCTGTCTACAAAACAGCAGCAGGATGACGGTTGGAAGGGGGCAGTGGGGTGGCGTGTTGTGTGTTTGTTGTGAGCGTCCGTCTCAATGTGCATTAGTGACCGCATGTGTTAGTGACCGCATGTGTTAGTGACGGAGTGTGGTAGTGTAGTGGTTGGCGCGCTGCTCTACGAACCCAGCCACCCGAATACGATTCCCACTCACGACCAACACCAGTGACGATTATCTGAACCGGTCCTGGGCATCCCCTTAAGTCAAGGATCGGAAACCTGCGGCTCCAGGGCCGCATGCGGGCTCATTAAGGACTATCTCGTGACGTTAGTTATTAAGGATCGCCGTCTCGTATTCACCACAGTGCACTGCGGCTCTTGATTTTTTTTTACAGAATTCGAAAGGCTCTTCTTGTTAGTTTGGTTGCCGACCCGTGCCCTAAGTTGACTCAGCCTCAAATGAGTGTCTGATGCAGTGTCTGAAACATCACCAATAGGGAAACAAAGCGGCCGGGCGTGGTGTTGGCCACCCACCCCCGCGTGTGCCGGTGCCTGCCGTGTGCTGTCTGTGCATTTTGGAGGTTTACAATGCACGTGGGCTTTCTGCAAGCACTGTGGTATCCTCCCACACGCGCGCAAGCACTCCAAATATTTTGGCCAAACATTCCACGCCGGACTCTGAAGCAGAATCTTCAAGAGGCAATGAGCTCTCAGCTGGGCTTTAATTCTGTGAGTGTATGCTGCGATGAGCACGGTTGACTACGATACGATGCGAAAAAAGTTCAACATGCATACAGAAACATGCGTTTAGATTCTTTAGCACCAACAAAATGTCCACAAGTGATGATATAAGCCTTCTAAAAACATCTGGCATGTCTCGCCCCCTCAAAAAGGGCATCTCGCACCCCCAGGGAGGTGCAGCGTGCAGCCCAGCTGAAGAAGGAGCACTGCTCTGCAGAGCGCGAGGAGCCCGTTGGAGGTGGCTCCATGACCCTTCCCGTGGCGTGGTCTCTCTCTCTCTGTGTTTCTCTCTCTCTGTTTCTCTGTCTCTGTGTGTCTCTCTCGCAATGCGACGCTCTGTTGGCCATGTGGTGGGCTCCGGGAGGATGTCCGCACATCGCGCCTTCGTACAAACACACACATTGGATGTTCGATGATGGAAACATTAATCGGGCCTGGTTAATTATTTCTGGGGAGCTGCTAACCGGCGGGGAGAGCTGGACATATCACCGCACGGGCTCTTGCTGGCGCTCGATCACGTATTAACTCGCGTGAGGCTGCGTGGTGACGCGCCTTCGAATTACACCACAACACTCCAATTTCACGCTTCACATCGCATGCATAATGCCAGCCGTACGCTCCAAGCGCAGATATT